>NC_041396.2:273083779-273432473 GCF_900747795.2 Erpetoichthys calabaricus | reverse complement strand
TACTTATCCCAAACCATCATCTTTGAATGTTGCAAGACTTTCGCCTTGTATGTAGATCGGGGTAATTACATTCATTGCATTCCTAGTTTGAATCACAATCTGATTGTATGGGTGGTTACCTGGCACTGTAGGGTTGCCACCCGTCCTTTAAAATACGGAATCGTGCCGCGTTTGAGAATGAAATTGCGCGTCCCGTTTTGAATCAATACTGGACGGGATTTATCCCGTATTTTTTTTATCATTTTTTTTTTAAAGCAGCGTCTCATGCAAATCATCCCACACGCATTTTATGAAGATGCCTCCTTTCCTACTTTTGATTGGGTAATACTTGATGTCATCGTTAGTTTGATTGGTGTTTTTAACTGTCCAGTGAGGAGGGCGTGTGTTTTAAGTACAGTCTGCAAAGTGTTGGCACTGAGATGTGGCGTCAGCGCCATAGTTGAAGCCCCTAACGTTGCGGTCAGCAAGTCGGCTAACATCCGCCATGTGCCGTCTTTCAGTTGCGAGAAGCAGATCATAGAATGGTTGAAACTGTTGCCCCTAACGTTGCGCCACGGCGTGTGGTTCGTTTATACCTCGTGTCTTCTCATTAAACTTTTATGTCGCGAATATGTTATTGCAATCCGCAGCGGGAGCGTTTCTATAAAGTTAATTTAAACTTACGTTTTACACCGTGCTTTGTTTCCCTTATGAACATGCTTGTATGCTTAACTCGCTCCGTTCTCAATTGTTTAATTAATTTTTTGCTCTTCGCTGTTTGCTGCTCTTCCTCCATTTCCCCCTACTTCGTTCTTTTATCTCGCGAATATGTTATTGCAATCCTTAACGGGAGCGTTTCAATAAACTGATTGAAAATAGTTTTGCATTTACCTTTTTAGTAAAAGGCGAGCTTTTAAGCCTGAGAAATGACCCCGTAAATGCACACGTTTAATTGGACATGTGTTAATATGTATGGTTACACAGTATTAAAAGACAGTGAACAACGTCAGTTACCTTTGTTCCCGCGTTTGATAAAAGGTGAGCTTTTAAGCCTGAGAAATCACCCCGTAAATGCACACGTTTAATTGCACATGTGTTAATATGTATGCTTACACAGTATTAAAAGACAGTCAAAAATTAACGTCATTTACCTTCGTTCCCGCGTGTGACTCGTGCTGTAAATGTCTTCCTTGTTTTTAGTTCACGTGATTACGTAGGAGGCGTGATGACGCGATACGTGACTCCGCCTCCTCCATTACAGTGTATGGACAAAAAATATGTTCCAGTTATGACCATTACGCTTTGAATTTCGAAATGAAACCTGCCTAACTTTTGTAAGTAAGCTGTAAGGAATGAGCCTGCCAAATTTCAGCCTTCCACCTACACGGGAAGTTGGAGAATTAGTGATGAGTGAGTAAGTCAGTGAGTGAGTGAGTCAGTCAGTCAGTGAGGGCTTTGCCTTTTATTATTATAGATAACCGAGATGTGGTGTGCCGCGGAATTATTGGGCCAAAGACGCCACTTAGAGGCCCAAAGCGCCTGCTGCGCCCGCTGCACCCGCTGCGCCAGTGACCGAAGTTTTTCATTTACAGACCAGTGCAACACCCACAGATGTTCGGACTTGGAAATAAGATGGATGATGATGGGATATGGCGCCACCTACATGACTAACAAACTTTTTCTGCCCAAGTTTTCTTTTCTAGGCTTTGCGAAGATTGCTCCTGGATTAAATTATGCTGATGAAGACAAAATGGTGCCACATGTGGAGAGCGTTTGGAGGACTCCAGAGTTCTCGCTTTGTGCTGCAGCGTACTGTCAGAAGTGTGTGGTGTGCATGAAACATAACATAGGAAAAGGACTGAAAGCTTCCAAAGAACACTGAAAGGCGTGCACTCCCAACTAAAAGAATCCTGCAGTGTGGCCCCCTCCATCAAGGCTACAGATGAGAGAATCCACCTTGACGAATGGGTTCTGATCCGAGATGCTCGGCAAAAGCACTGGCACCAACCCTGCTGGTGAGGTCCGCACTAAGTCCTTCTGGTTACCCCTCATGTTGTAAAGGTTAAAGACACCAATTCCTGGATTCACCTGTCCCACTGTAAGAAGATCTGTTTGGGAAGGTTAACATGAAGATAAAGGCAGTAATCGTGTGCATGATATGCACCATCCTATGGACTTGTATGCCTTGTATGACATACAGTACTTACCTTTTTGTCCTGTGGGACTCTGGAGGCAGCTGATAGGTACCGGCAGGCCAAGCGGAATGCGGCTTCAGTGGTTGCTGAGGCAAAAACTCGGGCGTGGGAGGAGTTTGGGGAGGCCATGGAGAATGACTTTCGAACGGCTTCGAGGAGATTCTGGTCCACCATCCGGCATCTCAGGAGGGGGAAACAGTGCAGTGTCAACATTGTATATGGTGGGGATGGTACGCTGCTGACCTCGACTCGGGATGTTGTGGGTCGGTGGGGGGAGTACTTCAAAGACCTCCTCAATCACACTAACATGCCTTCCAATAAGGAAGCAGAGCCTGGGGACTCAGAGGTGGGCTCCCCCATCTCTGGGACTGAGGTCACCGAGGTGGTCAAAAAACTCCTTGGTGGCAGGGCCCCGGAGGTGGATGAGATACGCCTGGAGTTCCTCAAGGCTCTGGATGTTGTATCACTGTCTTGGTTGACACGTCTCTGCAACATCGCATGGACATCAGGGACAGTGCCTCTGGATTGGCAGACTGGTGATGGTGGTCTCCCTCTTTAAGAAGGGGGACCGGAGGGTGTGTTCCAACTACAGAGGGATCACACTCCTCAGCCTCCCTGGAAAAGTCTATTCAGGGGTCCTGGGGTGGAGGGTCCGTCAGATAGTCGAACCTCGGATTCAGTAGGAACAGTGTTGTTTTCGTCCTGGTCGTGGAACAGTGGACCAGCTCTACACCCTTAGCAGGTTCCTGGAGGGTGCATGGGAGTTTGCCCAACCAGTCTACATGTGTTTTGTGGACTTGGAAAAGTCGTTCAACCGTGTCCCTCAGGAAATCCTGTGGGGGGTACTCAGAGAGTATGGGGTGCCGAATCCCCTGGTAAGGGCTGTTCGGTCCCTGTACAATTGGTGTCAGAGCTTGGTCCACATTGCCGGCAGTAAGTTGAACCCGTTTCCAGTAAGAGTTGGAATCCACCAGGGCTGCCCATTGTCACCAATTCTATTCATAACTTTTATGGAGAGAATTTCTAGGCGCAGTCAGGGCATTGAGGGGGTCTGGTTTGGTGGACTCAGGATTGGGTCACTGATTGTTGCAGATGATGTTGTCCTGTTTGCTTCATCTGGCCGTGATCTTCAGCTCTCTCTGGATCGGTTCACAGCTGAGTGTGAAGCGGCCGGGATGGGAATCAGCACCTCCAAATCAGAGACAATGGTCCTCAGCCGAAAAAGAGTGGAGTGTCCTCTTAGGGTTGGGAGTGAGATCCTGCCCCAAGTGGAGGAGTTAAAGTGTCTCGGGATCTTGTTCACGAGTGAGGGAAGAATGGAGCGTAAGATCGACAGGCGGATTGGTGCGGCATCCGCAGTGATGCGGGCTCTGCATCGGTCTATCATGGTGAAAAAGGAGCTGAGCCGCAAGGCAAAGCTCTCAACTTACCAGTCGATCTATGTTCCTACCCTCACCTATGGTCATGAGCTATGGGTAGTGACCGAAAGAACGAGATCGTGAATACAAACGGCTGAAATGAGTTTCCTCCGCAGGGTGTCTGGGCTTTCCCTTAAAGATAGGGAGAGAAGCTCAGTCATCCAGGAGAGACTCAGAGTAGAGCCACTACTCCTCCGCATCGAGAGGAGTCAGATGAGGTGGCTCGGGCATCTGATCAGGATGCCACCTGGACGCCTCCCTGGTGAGGTGTTCCGGGCACGTCTAACTGGGAGGAGGCCCCGGGGAAGACCCAGGACACGCTGGAGGGACTATGTCTCTCGGCTGGCCTGGGAACGCCTTGGGATTCTCCCGGAAGAGCTAGAAGAAGTGGCCGGGGAGAAGGAAGTCTGGGCATCTCTGCTCAAGCTGCTGCCCCCACAACCCGATCTCGGATAAGCGGAAGAGGATGGATGGATGGATGGATGGAGATACATTGGCTTGAATATATACATTGGTTTTAATACATTAGTTCATATATATATATCGGTTCAGATATATGTGTTGATTGGGATCCATAGGTTTAGATATATATATATTGGTTTGAATACATCCATACATCCATTCAGATATTTACATTGGTTAAGATATATATATTGGTAGAAATGCATTGGTTTTTAGATATATGTAATGGTTTAAATAGATCGGCTTAGATATATTCATCGGTTCAGATCAATCCATTTAGATATATATATTGGTTGAGATTCATCTGTTTGGTTATAAAAGGTCAGTTCAGGTACATTCATCGGTTTGAGTAGAACACCTAAGTTTAGCATCACCGTTTTGCTTAATCACTGCTTCAACATTGTTGTGATTATTGTACATATTTTATCCAAGAAGCATATGCCTGTCAGTTACATTTTATTTCATAAGCCATCTTGGTTGGGGGTCCTTGATTCCAAAGCACTTTTTTTCTTGAATTTTTCTTTCATTATTTAAAACACTCACACAGATACCTGTCTCCTTTCCCCACTCCATCCTGCTCTGGCTTGTTGCACCCGCCTCACTCTCATCCTCTTGCCCCTCCAATGAGGGGATAGATACAAAGGTATTGGAGATAAATTTGCAGGTGACACAGCGACTTCAATTACAGGTCAAAGGTGAGAAATGTGTCTCTCCTCTGTGAAGTGAGGTTAGGTAGGTGATGGACAAAGATCAAGAAAGGATTAGGAAAAGGGCTTCTGTGGAAGTATCAGTTTACAAAGTTGTGAACTTGTAATGACCCGTGTAAGAGATGGAGTGTTAGGGTGGAATGGGATGACCTTTGAGTTGTAAGCTTCATTGTTAAGGATCTTCCTGGAGTGGATGTGGCTTGAATTTTTCTTAGAGTGGATGTGGCTTGAGTGAAGGCCCTGTCCACAACATGAGAAGTGTATCTTCTATCAATGAAGAAACTTCTCATTCTGAGTGCTTCATTATAGAACTCAACCTCATCACTGCAGAAATGGCAGAGTATATAGAACCATGAAAGAGTAAATGAGTTTTTAATGTGCCAGGGATGAAAATATCTGTAGTGAGAGGTTTTAAGTCCTGGAAGGCTGATGGAAAGAATGATACCTACAAACTGTAGAGTTGTGGTGGAAACATCAACTTTAAGCCTGAAAGATGGATGGAAACTAGTAAAATAATTAATTAATTCCCATAGCTGGCTTCTGGAGCAAGAGGCAGCACCAACACAACCATTGTTATATTTTTTGTACAGTTCTGGTACAAAGCCTAGGAGGGAAGAAACCCAGTCAATGTATATATTGGCATAGCTAGGTTATGTTTTTTGTAACTACACTGAGCTAGTGAAAAAGGTTGTTATAAAAAGAGAAGGCTTTAAGAATAAGAAACAGTTCTGCCTGTCTAATTAATATGTTAATATGTTCATGGGAGGATCCTGGACTGGACACATATCAAATGCCTGAATGAGGGCAATGAGATTTACATCATGAGGAATAACTTTGTACGGAGATATGGTGTCTATGGTAAAGATAAAGCAGTCAGGACAATGAAACCTAAAGTTTGCAAACAACTGGAAAATATGGTTAATATCTTTTAAGTATGAAGGTAGACCTTCAACCAGTGGTCTCAAAAGACTGTCAAGGAAATCTGATGGTCCAGTTTTTGGATTTTGGGAAGAAGGCAAAGTTGAAGTATCTATGGGTTTTTAAGTATGAGCTACTCATGTTCTCCATCTTAAGCCTTCTTGTAGAAACAGCATCTTACAGCCATACTGTCATTACTCTTAGCTGAACTACTAGCAGGTAATTTGGACAAACTGGTAGTCCTAAACCTCCTTCTAACATATCTGCCCATGAGGTCACATAATTTGCTAGATAAATCTACATATTAGTATATCCAGCAGTGAGAACATGATTTTGGAGGGGCAATTACCAGTGTCTCGGGAACAGAAGCTTTGATAGAGTATTCATATGAACAGGTTCCATACTACCCAAGAAGGACAACTGCAACATAGTTCAATGATTTAAGTCAACAACAACAACAACATTTATTTATATAGCACATTTTCATACTAAAAACTTGCTCAAAGTACATTACATAATGAAGAAAAGAAAAATAAAGGACAAAATAAGAAATTAAAACAGGACAACATTAGTTAACATAGAAAATGAGTATGGGCGGCACAGTGGCGCAGTGGGTAGCGCTGCTGCCTCGCAGTTGGGAGACCTGGGGACATGGGTTCACTTCCTGGGTCCTCCCTGCGTGGAGTTTGCATGTTCTCCCCGTGTCTGCGTGGGTTTCCTCCGGGCGCTCCGGTTTCCTCCCACAGTCCAAAAACATGCAGGTTAGCTGGATTGGTGATTCTAAATTGTCCCTAGTGTGTGCTTGGTGTGTGGGTGTGTTTGTGTGTGTCCTGCGGTGGGTTGGCACCCTGCCTGGGATTGGTTCCTACCTTGTGCCCTGTGTTGGCTGGGATTGGCTCCAGCGGACCCCCGTGACCCTGTGTTCAGATTCAGCGGGTTGGATAATGGATGGATGGATGGAGAAAAAGAGTAAGGTCCGATGGCCAAGGGGGACAGAAAAAACAAAAAAAAAACTCCAGACAGCTGGAGAAAAAAATAAAATCTGCAGGGGTTCCAGGCCACGAGACCACACAGTCCCCTCTGGGCATTCTACCTAACATAAATGAAATAGTCCTCTTTGTATTTAGTGTTCTCACAGAAGGACTTGATGATGATGGTCATGCAGACTTCTGGCTTTTAATCCATCACTGTTGGAACATCACGGTGCTTTGAGTAGATGCCACTACCAAAAGGACACCGGAAAAGGAAACAGAAGAGAGAGTAGGGGTTAGTACAGATTTTAGAGCCACCATGAATAGTTATTATAATGAATTGGATATACAGAGTATCAGGATTAAATTACAGTGAAGTTATGAGAATAATGTGTTTCCAGCAGTTTTTTGAAGTGCTCCACTGTATTAGCCTGGCGAATTCCTATTGGCAGGCTATTCCAGATTTTAGGTGCATAACAGCAGAAGGCCGCCTCACCACTTCTTTTAAGTTTTGCTCTTGGAATTCTAAAGAGACACTCATTTGAGGATCTGAGGTTACGATTTGGAATATAAGATGTCAGGCATTCCAATATATAAGATGGGGCGAGATTATTTAAGGCTTTATAAACCATAAGCAAAATTTTAAAGTCAACCCTGAATGACACAGGTAACCAGTGTAGTGACGTCAAAACAGGAGAGATGTGCTCGGATTTTCTTTTCCTGGTTAGGATTCTAGCAGCTGCATTCTGCACTAGTTGCAAACGATTTTTGTCTTTTTTGGGTATTCCTGAGAGGAGTGCGTTACAGTAATCTAGTCGACTGAAAACAAACGCGTGAACTAATTTCTCAGCATCTTTCAATGATATAAGAGGTCTAACTTTTGCTATGTTTCTTAAGTGAAAAAATGCTGTTCTAGTGATCTGATTACTATGCGATTTAAAATTCAGATTACAATCAACAATTACCCCTAAGCGTTTTACCTCCGTCTTGACTTTTAATCCTAATGTATCCAGTTTATTTCTAATAGCTTCATTGTATCCATTATTGCCAATCACTAAGATTTCAGTTTTCTCTTTATTTAGCTTGAGAAAATTACTATTCATCCATTCAGAAATACAAGTCAGACATTGTGTCAGTGAATCAAGAGAATCGGGGTCATCAAGTGCTATTGATAAATACAGCTGTGTGTCATCAGCATAGCTGTGGTAGCTCACGTTGTGCCCTGAGATAATCTGACCTAACGGAAGCATGTAGATTGAGAAAAGCAGCGGACCCAGGATAGAGCCTTGTGGAACACCATATAGGATATCATGTGTCTTTGAGTTGTAATTACCACAACTAACAAAGAATTTCCTCCCTGCCAGGTAGGATTCAAACCAATTTAAGACACTGCCAGAGAGGCCCACCCATTGACTAAGGCAATTTCTAAGAATATTATGATCAATGGTGTCAAATGCAGCACTCAGATCTAAGAGGATGAGAACAGATAAATGACCTCTGTCTGTATTTACCCACAAGTCATTTACTACTTTAATGAGTGCAGTTTCTGTGCTGTGATTTGTTCTAAAACCTGACTGAAATTTATCAAGAATAGTATGTTTATTGAGGTGGTCATTTAACTGCATAATGACTGCGTTCTCTAGAATTTTACTTAAGAAAGGCAGGTTAGAGTGTTTCAGTTGAGAAATTATTTTATATAAATCAGGTAAATCTATCCTAGTGAGAGTTTAATTTGTTTATAACGGAATAATGGGGTTTAGGAGGATCCTTAGTGTTGGGGAGATATACTATGTTATTTCTAATATCATTAATTTTTTGATTGAAAAATACAGCAATAGCCTCACAGGTTTTACTTGATGTACTTAGGAGGCATTCCTTTGAGTTACCTGGGTTTAACAGACGATCAATCATCAAGAATAAGACTAGGATTACTAGCGTTGTTATTTATAATCTTAGAGAAATAGTCTTTTTATTTATAATCTTAGAGAAGAATAAGTCTTCTTCAAATTATTTATTTATTTATTTATTTATCATAGTGTTACAACTCTTGTAGTACTGCCAGTATTGTTATGTGTTTAGAGTGTACTGTAAGTCTTAATTGCTTAATGTTCATCAAACATACAACACGTCACTGTTAGTCAGTGCCATTATAATTAAAAAAGTGGAGGAAAGTTTAGGAAACAGGATGGTGTTGAACTAGAAAATATGAATTCCTTAAACAGAGTGAACATTTTACCCAGTTTTCTAAGTAGGTTTAGGTTACAAACATGACCCCCACAACCTTCAACTTAAATTGGACACATTTAGAAACTGGACAGGGATTCATGTAAATTAGATCTAGCATATGTATAGTTGACTTCAGATATTTTTTTGAGATCTGTAGGTATTACAGTCTCCAAATAAACAATCCCATTGTTTGGCAATTGGAAAGAAAAAAGGATTTTATTTGAGCTGTTACACTTGTGGGTGGCACGGTGGTGCAGTGGGTAGCGCTACTGCCTTGCAGTTAGGAGACCCAGGTTCACTCCCTGGGTCCTCCATGCATGGAAATTGCATGTTCTGCCTGTGTCTGCGTGGGTTTCCTCCCACAGTCCAAAGACAGGCAGGTTAGGTGCATTGGCGATTCTAAATTGTCCTGTGTGCGTGCCCTGCGGTGGGCTGGCACCCTGTCCGGGGTTTGTTTCCTGACTTGTGCCCTGTGTTGGCTGGGATTGGCTCCAGCAGACCCCCGTGACACTGTAGTTAGGATATAGCTGGAAGGATGGATGTTACACTTGTTTAATTTTTCTATTATATGTTTAACTTATTCCATGAATTAAAAAAAAAAAGTTTCAAGCATTATCAATGATTTAGGTAGAGACTTCAATGAGATAAATAAAAACCATTGTCTGCATACAGAAAAGTTTATATTCTTCATTAGCAGTTTTGATTTTTTTTTTCTATTTTTTTTTTATATCTCATCAGTAGGCCAGGGGTTCTATATTGAGGGCAAAAAAAAAGTGGCGAAAAGAAGTAGACTTGCCTAGTGCTTCTCTCTAACTGAAAAGGCAGTGAGACATTTCCATTAGCCACCATTACTTATGAGGCAGAGTATAGGCAAAATTTATATTTTTCTGATATTTTGTTAAGGAATAACTGTGACACTTGGTTAAATGCTTTTTCAGCATCTACAATAATGCCATCCTTGGTACGTTCTCAGTTTTTAAATGAGACATTATTATAAAATTCATTACCTGTCGTTACAAAGATAATAAAGCATGTTTAAACTAGGTGTATAAGTGTTATTATAAATGTGGCCAGTTTCTTTGCTAATATAATGCCTAGAATCTTAAAGTCAGGATTAAGAAGGGCAATTGGCCTATAAAATGCTCAATTTGTTGGATCCTTGGTATCCTTATAAATAACCCAATGGCCTTTCACCCAGATTGTGGCAGTTTATCAAAAAATATATGGAAGTATTGTCTGATAATTAATCATACCTATATCATATTTACAAAATAATACATATAAAATATTTTAAAAGTTAATTTATTTATCCAAGACAGGATTTTTATATATCTATCTATCAATGTTTATATGTATGTATATACTGTAAGTATGTACTGCACCCATGGGGCTCGGCCGGGCACAGCCCGAAGAGGCAACGTGGGTCCCCCTTCCCATGGGCTCACCACCTATGGGAGGGGCCAAGGAGGTCGGGTGCAGTGTGAGTTGGGTGGTGGCCGAAGGCGGGGACCTTGGCGGTCCGATCCTCGGCTACAGAAGCTGGCTCTTGGGACGTGGAATGTCACCTCTCTGAAGGGGAAGGAGCCTGAGCTAGTGTGCGAAGTTGAGAGGTTCCGGCTAGATATAGTCGGACTCACCTCGACGCACAGCTTGGACTCTGGAACCAATCTCCTTGAGAGGGGCTGGACTCTGTACCACTCTGGAGTTGCCCCCGGTGAGAGGCGCCGAGCGGGTGTGGGTATACTTATTGCCCCCCGACTTGGAGCCTGTACATTGGGGTTTACCCCGGTGGACGAGAGGGTAGCCTCCCTTCGCCTTCAGGTGGGGGGACGGGTCCTAACTGTTGTTTGTGCGTATGCACCGAACAGCAGTTCGGAGTACCCACCCTTTTTGGAGTCCCTGGAGGGGGTGCTAGAGGGCATACCTTCTGGGGACTCCCTTGTTCTGCTGGGAGACTTCAATGCTCACGTGGGCAATGACAGTGAGACCTGGAAGGGCGTGATTGGGAGGAATGGCCCCCCCGATCTGAACCCGAGCGGTGTTTTGTTATTGGACTTCTGTGCTCGTCACGGATTGTCCATAACGAACACCATGTTCAAGCATAGGGGTGTTCATATGTGCACTTGGCACCAGGACACCCTAGGCCTCAGTTCGATGATCGACTTTGTGGTCGTGTCGTCGGACTTGCGGCCACATGTCTTGGACACTCGGGTGAAGAGAGGGGCGGAGCTGTCAACTGATCACCACCTGGTGGTGAGTTGGCTTCGATGGTGGGGGAGGATGCCGGTCAGGCGTGGTAGGCCCAAACGTGTTGTGAGGGTCTGCTGGGAACGTCTGGCAGAGCCCCCTGTCAGAAGTAGCTTCAACTCCCACCTCCGGCAGAACTTCGACCATGTCCCGAGGGAGGTGGGGGACATTGAGTCCGAATGGGCCATGTTCCGTGCCTCTATTGTTGAGGCGGCTGACCGGAGCTGTGGCCGTAAGGTGGTCGGTGCCTGTCGTGGCGGCAATCCCCGAACCCGTTGGTGGACACCGGTGGTGAAGGATGCCGTCAAGCTGAAGAAGGAGTCCTACAGGACCCTTTTGTCCTGTGGGACCCTGGAGGCAGCTGATAGGTACCGGCAGGCCAAGCGGAATGCGGCTTTGGTGGTTGCTGAGGCAAAAACTCGGGCGTGGGAGGAGTTTGGGGAGGCCATGGAGAACGACTTTCGGACGGCTTCGAGGAGATTCTGGTCCACCATCCGGCGTCTCAGGAAGGGGAAGCATTGCAGTGTCAACACTGTATATGGTGGGGATGGTGCGCTGCTGACCTCGACTCGGGACGTTGTGGGTCGGTGGGGGGAGTACTTCGAAGACCTCCTCAATCCCATTAACATGCCTTCCAATGAGGAAGCAGAGCCTGGGGACTCAGAGGTGGGCTCCCCCATCTCTGGGACTGAGGTCACCGAGGTGGTCAAAAAACTCCTTGGTGGCAGGGCCCCGGGGGTGGATGAGATACGCCCGGAGTTCCTCAAGGCTCTGGATGTTGTAGGACTGTCTTGGTTGACACGCCTCTGCAACATCGCATGGACATCAGGGACAGTGCCTCTGGATTGGCAGACCGGGGTGGTGATCCCCCTCTTTAAGAAGGGGGATCGGAGGGTGTGTTCCAACTACAGAGGGATCACACTCCTCAGCCTCCCTGGAAAAGTCTATTCAGGGGTCCTGGAGAGGAGGGTCCGTCGGATAGTCGAGCCTCGGATTCAGGAGGAACAGTGTGGTTTTCGTCCTGGTCGCGGAACAGTGGACCAGCTCTATACCCTTAGCAGGATCCTGGAGGGTGCATGGGAGTTTGCCCAACCAGTCTACATGTGTTTTGTGGACTTGGAAAAGGCATTCGACCGTGTCCCTCGGGGAATCCTGTGGGGGGTACTCCGAGAGTATGGGGTACCGGCCCCCCTGATAAAGGCTGTTCGGTCCCTGTACGATCGGTGCCAGAGCTTGGTCCGCATTGCCGGCAGTAAGTCGAACCCGTTTCCAGTGAGAGTTGGACTCCGCCAGGGCTGCCCTTTGTCACCGATTCTGTTCATAACTTTTATGGACAGAATTTCTAGGCGCAGCCAGGGCGTTGAGGGGGTCCGGTTTGGTGGGCTCAGGATTGGGTCACTGCTTTTTGCAGATGATGTTGTCCTGTTTGCTTCATCAGGCCGTGATCTTCAGCTCTCTCTGGATCGGTTCGCAGCTGAGTGTGAAGCGGCTGGGATGAGAATCAGCACCTCCAAATCCGAGACCATGGTCCTCAGCCGGAAAAGGGTGGAGTGCCCTCTCAGGGTTGGTAGCAAGATCCTGCCTCAAGTGGAGGAGTTCAAGTATCTCGGGATCTTGTTCACGAGTGAGGGAAGAATGGAGCGTGAGATCGACAGGCGGATCGGTGCGGCATCCGCAGTAATGCGGGCGCTGCATCGGTCTGTCGTGGTGAAAAAGGAGCTGAGCCGCAAGGCGAAGCTCTCAATTTACCAGTCAATCTATGTTCCTACCCTCGCCTATGGTCATGAACTATGGGTAGTGACCGAAAGAACGAGATCGCGAATACAAGCGGCTGAAATGAGTTTCCTCCGCAGGGTGTCTGGGCTTTCCCTTAAAGATAGGGTGAGAAGCTCAGTCATCCGGGAGGGGCTCAGAGTAGAGCCGCTGCTCCTCCGCATCGAGAGGAGTCAGATGAGGTGGCTTGGGCATCTGATCAGGATGCCTCCTGGACGCCTCCCTGGTGAGGTGTTCCGGGCACGTCCAACCGGGAGGAGGCCCCAGGGAAGACCCAGGACACGTTGGAGGGACTATGTCTCTCGACTGGCCTGGGAACGCCTTGGGATTCTCCCGGAAGAGCTAGAAGAAGTGGCCGGGGAGAGGGAAGTCTGGGCATCTCTGCTCAAGCTGCTGCCCCCGCGACCCGACCTCGGATAAGCGGGAGACAATGGATGGATGGATGGATGGATATATATATATATATATACTGTATATAATTTATCACACAGGCATGCCAAAGGAGGTTCTGTTGCTAACAGTCTTGTCTCCTTTTCTGTACAAACCCAAACCAGAGTCTCTTAACTAGTCGCTCCTGAGAGAAGACTCTATTTCTAAAAGGCACACTAAGGCACATTTGTGTTGATGTTCTTATTTTTCTGTTTCAATTAAATGGGGTTTTGCCCTTTTGGCTTTGCCCTGCCCCCTCATTCACGCCTTGTTTTGAGATGCTATGTTTCAGACCTTGCTTGCTTTCCAAAATGTCTTATTCCGAAAGGCACTGTGTAAACTTAAGCCTGCTGCACCCAGTATTTCTGAAACTCGGATGTGTACAGACTGAGCATTAGCTGGTGAAGCACGCTAATCAGGGTCACACAGTGGCTTGATGGTTGTAAGTCATCATGGGTAAATGACTCATCCAGATATATGCAAATGACAATAATCTTTCCACAAGAAGAGGGGCACAATGGTGTATGAAATGAAGTGAAGGCCTTGTGAAATAAAAGCTGTCTTGTGACTTGGAGGTGTGAAAGAAATTCAGAAATCAATGTAAGAAAAAAAAGCACACCAAGCAGGAAACAAGGATGTTTTAGCAGGGTACATCTCTGTTAGGCCAAGCTTTTTTGACCCGTCAAGGACCCCTCAGTTGTCCCTGGATACCCAAATGGCCTCCCTCACTCCCTTTACTTGTCTTTACTTTTCCGTTGACGTCAGTGGGCTAACAGTTTCAAAGGGAGGCAGTAGAGGTAATGGGTGGTGGGGTTGGTTGGGTATGTGGGGGGGGGGTCATTTTATTCCTATTCAACTCCTAGCAACAGCCAGCCTGTCCCCAGATCAGCTAGTTAGACTTTAACTCTCCTTTATTAGTGAGTTCTGGCAGTGTCTGCCTGTGGGTGGCCACTTGTTAAAGATGAAAAAAGTACACCTCATCTCGCAAGTGCTTATTAATGACAGGAAGGGGAATCTTTTAAGATGACTGGGTGAAGGCCCCACCCCAGTGTGCACATTTTGTTCTGGTCATGTGAGGTCTTCCTTTCAAATGTTTATTTATCAGTTCTTCTAGGAAGTTTCCTGAACTCTTTTTGGGTGAGGGTCATGACAAAGACATTGAATTTGTTTTATGCTCAATACATTGCTTAGATCTACCTGGGATGAAAACTAAGTTGCTAAGTAGGCTGCAATTTGGGGTGATTGGTGTATCTGAGACTTTTATTAACCATTTAAGGCTGGATCTATAGGGGTGACAGTGGTTGAATATCAGTAAATTTGAAATAGAACATCTCTGCAGAAAATATAGTGTACACTACTGGAACAAGATCCCACCTTAGCGCACCTTTAGATCTCACCGAGGCATTGTCAAGGGGCACAGGTGTGAACAGGCATCAATGTGAATACTGGCCTCCATAGCTTTTTGGGTCAAATATTATTACTGTACTAATAAGTAATAATGTAAGTAATAATAAGTATATAATAAGTAATAATAATAAGTAATAATTCTTGGAGTTCATGACAAGATGGGTAGACTACTGGACCTCAGGTCATAAATTAACAGCAAGCATGGAAATATTGTTTTGCTTTTGTCAAGAAACAAATACTATTATGAAGGGTCCCCAAAAATAGGGCATCTGTTTTTACCAAGCTGGCCAACTGCCGATCATATTCATTAATACTAATGAGACACATTGATTCATGGATAGTGTTACCTGCTTACGCATTGCAACACTCCAATTAACTCTAATTACTTAATATGTTCCTAAACTTAAATATCAGAATTTTCCAGATTATCTTTGTTGGACAATCAGTATGAATATAACAAATAAATGAAGTAATTATTGCTTGGCATGGTTAAACTTTATTTCTCTAAACATTGTGCAGATAACCATATGGATAAGCCCCTTGAGTGGCAGTGCTTATCATTAATTGAATATTCCACCCAAAAATTATTATTCTTTTTATATCTTACTTACCTCATACAGTTTGTAATGATGGTCAATCAAATACTTTAATCTCATGTTTTCATGCTGAATGAATATTCATGATACAATTTAACATTATGGTAAAGCTGTTCTGTCCAATGGTAAACGATGTGAAAAACAACCACAGCAAAAAGAAAAAAAATCTCTCACAACTTCTGTTATCCATTTGTATGGTCAAAACAGTCAAAATGCATGTATTTTTGATAAAATATTAATAATACTTACTATTCAGAAAATTCAATGTACAAGTTCAAGAGGAAAGACATATTCCCATAATACAATGCGTTTGAACTGAAGACAGGATTCTTGACCAATGAAAGGTGGGGAAAGGCGAATATTCAATTCAAATTTTCACTGCAAGTTAACTTCAAAAAAACAAAAATAAATGAGCCAAAGGTATATCTTAAAACTCCCCAGCACATTAATTCTTTTGGCTTATCATCAACATCTGGAGTCAGCCTCTGTGAAACATGAACTTTCATTATGTCACTAAAGTGTCCATGTATCAGGCGAGAGCACAGTTTGACTTACTTATCTTCATAACTAGGTCGGAAAGAGCAATGCTTCCAAACATGCATTGAGGCAAAAGTTGCCAGTTTTGGATATTTTGATTCAAAATTCTAATACAATGTGACCAGACGTATGTACATTGGCAAATGTGCTCTTCAACAGAGAATTCCATTGTAAATCAGTTAATTTCATTTGCAGGTCCTCTGACATGTCAAGCAGGTTTATGGTGAATGGTGAGGTAAACAACCAAAGTTTTGTCTCAAGTTGCTGAAGGTTTTAAAACACTGCTGAAATTCACTCCCATCGTTGTTATTTTAATTTTGTATTGATTCATATTTTCACTAGTTGTCGTTTCTCAGAATGGGAAAATGTACAGGATAGTTCTCCACAAGTTGCACATCCTACAGATTTACTTTCTCCTAAAGCACACAGATACTATCATGGTACTCTGTCACAAGTTTGCTTCAGCCTTGTTGCTCAGTAATATCCACCATAAATGAAAATTTCTCAGTCCATTTGTGATTACTCAGTTCTTTCACCATTTTCCCCTTCTATTCATGAAAAGTCTGATTTCCATGCAAAGGACATAAAACTGGTTGAGTACAGCTCACCAGCTTAACCACCTTACAGGACCTCTTTGTGGTACAGGAGGGTATGGCGAACACTGCTCATTCAGCCAAGTATCAGACTGGCAGCGGTTGAGTTGTTTTGCGCAGATAAGATTCACTGTTTTGATAACAACACTCATGGCATGACATATCTTAAGCGATCACCTCAGCCCACAAGACTTGAATACATAAAACAGAAAGTTGCTGTTTACAGAAACTAACAGGCCATACTAACAATAACACAGGCAGATAACAAATTCAATAATGCACACCTTAGAACAGTGGGCACCAAAAACAGATATGGTTACTGGCTAACCCACCGCAGACTCTATCCATCGAGTTTTATATAGCAAACTGTCATAGGACTTTTAGAGAATACTATACACAATATATGTAATACACAGGAAACGAGACCACTTTGCATCCCCTGATATGAAAACCTCTGAAAACAAAGGAACTGTCATTACATAGATACATTTAAAACATTAACATGTACATATACAATAAAATATGCATCTGTAGTTACTGCCATCACCAACACTGGAATGAAAACACAAGATACACAAAGCATAACAACTTCACACAAAGCCAGGAAACTTGCCTGAGAAACACAGATTAAGGACATTAGATGTGACTTAGGCCAATTAACATACTACAAACAGAATTTGATACAGAAAACTACACCCTGTTCATAAAAATGATCAGAAGGTCTTAAGATTATACATGCCATATCAACTGACCCCAGGGATTTATCTCCTAATGGGATAAGAAGGGTCAAACTTACATCTTTTCACAAAACTTCAAAATGGGAATTGGTAATATAGGCATAGGAATTTTTGCTTTATGCTATTTCAAAGCTGCTGATTATGAATATAATATTTTGATATATGATTCTTTACCAGTGGTACTAGCCCCTTTAAGAGTGTTCATAATGACTCCTTATGTGCAATACAATCAAATGCACAACAGTCTTTACCTGTGCTTGATTTAAGTTTTTCTTGCCATTTGGCAACAACTTCTGTTTTTCTCCCACACATTGACAGTGCGCCATGAGTGCCCAACCTAACAAAGTGAGCCCCATCTTCTCCTAGTTTAACCAAGGATTCAACCAAACAATTGAAACTGTGGCTAGCTGTATTTGCGTCTGTTATAGCAATCAAACTGTTCAGTGACATTTAGAGTCATCAGCACCTCTGAAGAAAACAGAAAGTTGAGCCACAACCAAGAGCGGAAATACTATACAGAAGTGGCTGTAGTCCACATTGCTTAAAAAGTTTGTGTGTCTACTGTATGATAAGGGGTTTAAAATAATAATAATAAAAATACAGTGTAATTCAATACAACATAATAGTTAAAATAAAAAATAAAAGGTTTATGAAGTATCAAAAAAAAATATATATATATCTATATCATGGTGATCTGTCATGGAACTACCCCATTGAAGAAGATAACAATGGTTACCCAGACTGTGTTGCTGGTTGTGAAGGAGGCCCCACAACAGTTCAAGCTTCAGGACCCCAAAACTGTAAGTCCACCACTGACAAATAATAAAACATTGGTACACTGTAGTGGAAAAACAAATAAATTCTGTTACATTTTCATTTAATTGCCAAGTCTGTGACTCTGTCTCCACAAACTTATATTGCAAAAGCCTGTCGCTTGTCGGGACACAGCAGTTTAGTTGCCCTGAACATGCATGTTATAATGATAGTCCACTTCAGAATAAAGCATGTATGTTGTAATTTCATTGGCAATGCTATAGTTAACCTTCACAGCTGCATTATTTGTCAACAACTCTGAGTGAAAACAGATGGTTGATTTTAAAGAGCCGCAGTTCACTCTTGTACACAGTTGTCTTGTATATTTCTCAGATTTTTCCCGTGACGGTTTCATAGTGCCTTTGAATATTGAATTATCTGGGCACAGTCACTTTTGGGAAAAATTTATCAAAGGTATTTGCGTTTGTTTTTACCTAGAAATTAAATATACTGATATCCTCTTCTCTGGGAATGCTTGGCTTACAGAATCTACCTTAGGTTTTTTTCCATAAAGACATTTTTTTCAATATGCTTCATATCAAAGTAATATTGGAGCCTACCAAAAGCTTTTGCTATGAAAAGGTGCCAATTAAAGCCATAAAGGATATCTACTGGATAAAATAAAAGCTGCAATTTACAATATGACTTACAATTTTACTAATCAGACTATGGGCTGGACCAAAACATCAGGGCTTTATATTTTCAATTTTAAAGAGTGAAAAAATGGTTTATGTCATGTCATTTGCTAACCTGCTTAATACAGACCATGGTCAAGGGGTTTGCTGTAGCCTATCCCAGCTAGCATACGGCACAAGACAGGAGCAAACCCTAGACAGGGTTCCAGTCCTTCACAGGCCAAACACACAAACACATCAGGACCAATTTAGTGTCACCAATTCACCTAACCTGAAATTCTTCACACTGTGGGAGGAAACCAGAGCACTCGGAGGAAATCTATGGAGAACTCGGACACAAACCCTGGTCTCATTAACACAAGACCATCAGATGGAAAAGGAAAATGGTTTAGAGTGATTAAAAAACTTCAAATTCACTCTTAAAGCTCCTGTAAAATATGGCAGAACATTATTCATGCTGTTCTTTATTAATTAATCTGCTAACCCTTGAAGTATGTCATTCTCTCGATGACTGGTGTGATATATGGCCGGCAGCTTATCCCGGCCAATACCCCCAAGCCGCCAGATGGAGTCCTCCCAGCAACATGGAAGTGCCCCGAATTCCAGCAGTGCATCATGGGCCTTGGAGTCTTTCATCACAGCCCTGCTGAATAACGTGGGGGCCACCTGGGGACGCTGCAGGGAGGCATAGGGACTTGTATTTTCCTTATAGCCCAGAAGTACTTCCCAGTCGAGGGGACGGCAAGAATAACGTACTTCTGGGCTGAAGAAAATAAGAAGTTTTCACCTGACCCGGAAGCGTTATAAAGTCACATGGACTGATGGACAGAAACACTTCCGGGTTAAAGACTTTAAAAGGACTGTGGGAGATCCCAGCGGTGAGCCGAGTTGGGAGGAAGGGTGACAGCTGCTGGGAGTGGAGGATTGTGTATTGATTGATTATTGTGTTTATTGAATTATTATTGGAGTATTGTGGAGTGGAGGGTGCTTTGTGCACTTACAGTGCATCCAGAAAGTATTCACAGCGCATCACTTTTTCCACATTTTGTTATGTTACAGCCTTATTCCAAAATGGATAATTTTTTTTTCCTCAGACTTTTCCACTCAACACTCCATAATGACAATGTGAAAAAAGTTTATTTGAAGTTTTTGCAAATTTATTAAAAATAAAAAACTGAGAAATCACATGTACATAAGTATTCACAGCCTTTGCTCAATACTTTGTCGATGCACCTTTGGCAGCAATTACAGCCTCAAGTCTTTCTGAATATGATGCCACAAGCTTGGCACACCTATCCTTGGCCAGTTTCGCCCATTCCTCTTTGCAGCACCTCTCAAGCTCCATCAGGGTGGATGGGAAGTGTCGGTGCACAGCCATTTTAAGATCTCTCCAGAGATGTTCAATCGGATTCAAGTCTGGGCTCTGGCTGGGCCACTCAAGGACATTCACAGAGTTGTCCTGAAGCCACTCCTTTGATATCTTGGCTGTGTGCTTAGGGTCATTGTCCTGCTGAAAGATGAACCGTCGCCCCAGTCTGAGGTCAAGAGCGCTCTGGAGCAGGTTTTCATCCAGGATGTCTCTGTACATTGCTGTAGTCATCCTTCCCCTTCTCCTGACTTGTCTCCCAGTCCCTGCCGCTGAAAAACATCCCCACAGCATGATGCTGCCACCACCATGCTTCACTGTAGGGATGGTGCCAGGTTTCCTCCAAACGTGACGCCTGGCATGCACACCAAAGAATTCAATCTTTGTCTCATCAGACCAGAGAATTTTCTTTCTCATGATCTGAGAGTCCTTCAGGTGCTTTTTGGCAAACTCCAGGCGGGCTGCCATGTGCCGTTTACTAAGGAGTGGCTTCCGTCTGGCCACTCTACCATACAGGCCTGATTGGTGGATTGCTGCAGAGATGGTTGTCCTTCTGGAAGGTTCTCTCTCCACAAAGGACCTCTGGAGCTCTGACAGAGTGACCATCGGGTTCTTGGTCACCTCCCTGACTAAGGCTCTTCTCCCCCGATTGCTCAGTTTAAATGGCCGGCCAGCTCTAGGAAGAGTCCTGGTGGTTTCGAACTTCTTCCACTTACGGATGATGGAGGCCACTGTGCTCATTGGGACTTTCAAAACAGCAGAAATTTTTCTGTAACCTTCCCCACATTTGTGCCTCGAGACAATCCTGTCTCGGAGGTCTACAGACAATTCCTTTGACTTCATGCTTGGTTTGTGCTCTGACATGAACTGTCAACTGTGGGACCTTATATAGACAGGTGTGTGCCTTTCCAAATCATGTCCAGTCAACTGAATTTACCACAGGTGGACTCCAATTAAGCTGCAGAAACATCTCAAGGATGATCAGGGGAAGCAGGATGCACCTGAGCTCAATTTCAAGCTTCACGGCAAAGTCTGTGAATACTTATGTACGTGTGCTTTCTCAATTTTTTTATTTTTAATAAATTTGCAAAAACCTCAAGTAAACTTTTTTCACATTGTCATTATGGAGTGTTGTGTGTAGAATTCTGAGGGAAAAAATGAATTTAATCCATTTTGGAATAAGGCTGTAACATAACAAAATGTGGAAAAAGTGATGTGCTTTGAATACCTTCCGGTTGCACTGTATATGTATATATATATATATATATGAGTTAAACAACTTTCTTATTGTCAGGAAAATATAAATAATGCTTTCTGTTGTTCTTACATTAAGATTTGTGATGGTTGTTTATTTCATTTGTAGTAGAATAAGTTTTTTTTTTAAAATTCCTACTATACTATGGCAGAGAGATCTTTATTTTGTTATAGAGACATTACAAGAGTGTGATGGGTTTACAGTTCTAGAGCAGATGGAAGGAACTAGTGGGACTTGCAAAAGCCTACCAACTTAATTTTTAATTAATTCCACTTGTTTCGATTATTCTGTATTTTTTGGTTGTTATTAATATGTTATTAATGTGAACCACTTTTACAGAGAGTTATTTTAACTTTTATATTAAATAGACTTTTTATGTTAATCAATGTGAAAAAAGCCAAATGAAATCTACTCTGAGTCAATGTTTTATAAAATAAAATGAGAAAACTTTCAACAAGGTGATTACATTTTATTGGCATTTTATGACACAAATATCCTATTTATATGTTCACTTGTAGAGAATAAAGTAAAAATGATCTATTTAACTATGTATTCTATGCAGCCCTACATAACCAAACATTTATCATTACTAAGCAAAACTTACGTGAATATAATATTAACATTATGTTTCTAAAAATGGCTCTTACAACATGACACTCCTCAGCCTCACATGTTTGACAGCATTCAATAAGAAGTCCATGATATGCAAATAAATGGAAGTGAAATTCCTCCACTTGAACAAGAGCTTTCATCAGCTTGGTCTTTGCACTGATATTAATCACAATTTATGGACCATCTGGATGGCGGCAGATAGAAAACCATCACTCAGTCAATAAAGAAAACAGCCAGGAAGCTCAAGGTTACACCTTTTCATGACCACATTATCACCAGGAAGTTTACTGAGGATATTCTCTCAGAATACATGTCAATAAAAAAAGATAATGCATGTAGTACAAGACAATAAAATGTGTAATAAGTCAATGGTAACCTGAAACATCTATAAAATCAAAAAGGACGTACTCATGTTACTAAAGAGAGTATAATGAGAGTTATAGTCAGTGTTGTGGCAGAAACATGCTGCTCAGAGAAGGCACTCAGAGACCTCAGGATGTGCAGGCAGAATATTTCTCTTTTATTACAAAAAGTACAGAACCATCTCAATTCAGTGAAATGAGCACCCAGCAACTGGACCATCATACATTTATTACCGATTTGTCATCCTCATCTTACTACCAACTTCCCGTTGCCTTGGTCCTGCCTTTCATTAGTTCCACCAATATTTCCCAGCCTAATGAGTATAGCACTCTATTCTATCATTCATGTCCAACTGACAGGCCCTCTCCTCACCTTGAACCCATCTAGCTCCTGCCACCATTATCTCTAGTCCTTAGTACATGTTCACCCCCTAGAGAGTAGGGGGGGTTCTGCCTGTCAGCCTTTCCCTACTTACCTGACATTGACTCATGACATATTGGTGGTTTCCAGCTTGTTCTTCTTCTTCCTCTTTCGGCTGTTCCCCTTAGAAGTTGCCACAACGGATCATCTTCTTCCATATCTTTCTTTCTTCTGCATCTTGCTCTGTTACACCCATCACCTGCATGTCACCTCTAAAAATATACAGGGGGACAAACCTTTTTGTGATTTAACCCTTGCTATACTAATGTGCACTAGGATATAATGCATATTTTCATATATGCTCATGATTCTCTTTGAATATATGCAAATCATCAACTTTAAGAATATACTTTTCTATATCAGTATCTGAATAGAATTGGTATCAGTAAGGTGAAAATAAAAAGTCAGATAGATAGTGTAAAATAAACAAGAACACAGCATAAAGGTTTGGGTTTGTCCGGCCCCGTATACTGTACAGTTTGAAATAAACAGGTCAGAGATATTCTTTCCAAAATACATCAGACAGTCAAGATGGCAAAGTGGGGAACATTTACCACTGGAGAGCGGCATGGTCCGTCACCAGAGTGAACTTGCGACCCAATAGGTAGTACCTCAGGTGAGTCACCGCCCACTTAATAGCCAAGGCTTCCCTCTCCACTGCCGCATACCTGGTCTCCCAGTCCTACAGTTTCTGGCTTAGGTAAATCACGGGGTGTTCAACACCATCGATGCTTTGGCTCAGCACGGCACCTAGACCTGTGTCTGAAGCATCGGTCTAGAGCAGGGGTATTCAATTAGATTTTTCATTGGGCCAAATTGTCATACGGCTTTTGCCAGTGGGCCACACATTTCCCTGTATTTCTTGTATTGTACCATTAATACAAAGCACCACTGCATTTTCAACATTTTTATTTAAATGAGTCAAATGGCATTAGAATTAATCGCTGACTTCTAGTGCAAATAGTAAAAACTGCAAAACATAGCCAGCTTTAGTTTTAACAGAAATCTGAGTCACAAACTCACAATGACAGTATTTGCTTTTTGCTTAAATAAAATAAAGCCTAGAAAACAATAATTACTATTTATTTTTGTGCAAATAAGAGCAAATATCACAGTCACAAACTCACATAAACAGTAATAGCAATATCATATTGTGCAAATAAGAACAAACATAACTTTGAATGAAATCACAAACTTAAGCTGCTGGCTTTTAAAGCATATGAAAGGAAACAAAAGTGTGTCTAGTCTTCATACTACAGGAGATTTTGATCTATCTCTAATGAGAAAAGTGACACTTCATTGACTGGGCAAGACGAGAAAAGTTAGGTTCATATGGGGTGACAGCAATCCGCAAACAATGATGCAGATGCTCATTTGTCAAGGAGATCCGATTGTCTGTTTTTATGGCATTCATGTGAGAGAAGGATGATTCACATGTATATGTTGATCCAAACATTGTTAACACACACATGGCCAATTTTTTCATGTTTGGGAACATCTCTGGGACAATGTGCTTTGTCCAAAGCTCTGTGCAGCCTTTTTCCTTTAATTCACATGATGCTTGCATTTCAATCATTTCAAGTTGCAGGGGACCTTCATCAATGTCATGCAACTTTAGCAACTCTGCTGCTTTGGGGGAAGTATTGGGTGTGCTGGTGAAAGGGTTCCTCACAACATGCAGCAACTCTTTGGGAATGTCAAAGTCATTGAATCTCTGTGCAAAGTTGTGTTTCAAATGGTCCAGAAAGTCTGACATGACCTTTGTGACTTTACCACTTTGTGATGACTTGATGAAGCCACTGAGGGTTGGAAAGTGCAGCAGTCTGCTACTGAGATCAGATGAAAAAATATCCAGTTTATTTTGAAAAGCAGTTAGCCTTTTAACCACATCAGCAACTGTTTTATCTCTCCCCTGAAGTCCCAGGTTAAGTACATTCAAATGATGAAGGATATCATATAAAAAACATATCTCAGACACAAATTTATCATCCAACATGTTGGTCAGAAATGTTTCAGCCTTTCTGTGCTTGCATTCATGAAGGAAAGTAATGATTTCTTTCCTCAGTTCACAGACTCTCATGAGTGAGTTTCCCTGGCTTAACCACCTCACATTGTTATGCAAAAGTAGGTCAACATGCTCAGCTGACATATCAGCAAGAAGTTTGCGAAACAGTCTGTGTTGGAGACTAGATGTTGATTTGATAAAGTTAATTGTAGCCATAACAGAATCCATTGTGTTTTTCAACTCACCACTTAATTGTGGGCAAAGGACATTCTGATGGATGAGGCAGTGCAGCGACTTCATTTTTGGTGCAAGTGCAGACAGCCGTGCAGACAGTCCTTTGATCTTCCATCTGTAACAAGCAGGCTGATACGCTCCAAGTCCAGTCCGTTCTCTTGAAAAAAATTAACAATCTTCTGGAAGAGTATTTCTCCTGTTGTATTCCCTTCCAGTGGTATTAATCCCAATATGTCCTCTTTGAAACAGTGACCATCGAAAAATCACACAAACATACAAAGTTGAGCTACATCCGAGTTGTCTGTTAATTCATCCACAGCCAGGGATATGAAATCAGCCTTCCTCAGTTGATTAAGAACAGGGTCAAAAACATCCGTAGCTAAAACGTCCACCCTTCTCGCAGCTGTTGTATCAGACAGTGGGATTGATTTAATCGAAGATATAACTTGCTCTTTCACTTTGTCATCCGTTACCACCTCCTCGACAGCAGCTTGTATGCATTCTTTTACTGTTTCAGAATCTGTAAATGGTCTTTGATTTTTAGTCAGTATCCATGCAATTCAGAGAGATGCTGTGTAGCTTTCTGCTGCAAAGTGCAGGTTTGGGTGAAAACCACACAACTTCACTGGTAGTTTTGAGTCAGTGTCTTTATTTTTGTCTGTTGAGCCTCTGAGCCCGGGGGATATTCATTATCAAAGTTAGTATGAGTGTCTTGAAGTGCCTCTGCACATTGTATTCTTTATTTACCGAGCAAATGACAAAACAGACAAGGCACCTGGGTTTTCCCTCAGCATTTTGTATGTGTGCATACTTATCAGTCCACTTGTTGTTAAATTTTCTATTTTCGCTGTCAACCTTATGTCTCTTCTCTTTTGAATGTGACATGTTCCCGCTGTTTTAAACTGTCATAAACTTTCCATCAAGAGCGTAAACAGCTGCGCGACGTCCCGTAAAATGTTGCAAAATGTTATAAACTGTTGCGCTTACAGTTAAGTCGCGGCTATATAAATAATTTATTAAGAGGTATGTAGTCAGTGGGCCAGTCCAAAATGACTGATGGGCAGGTTCTGGCCCGTGGGCCGCCTATTGAATAGGGCTGATCTAGAGGATTAAAGGTAGAGAGAAATCAGGAGTTCTTAATATTGGTGCCATTGTCAGGGCCATCTTAAGGTCACTGAATGCTCGTTCCGCTTCACTATCCCATACCACATATAAAGGAGCACTTTTCTTTGTTAAACTAGTCAAGGGTGCTGCTCTCTTGGAGAAACAAGGCACAAAACGGCGGTAGTAACCCATTAACCCCAAGAAGGCTTGCACCTGTCTCTTGGTACTCGGACAGGGTCATTCCAGGATGTCTTTGATTTTAGAACATTGTGTTTTCACCAGTCCTCCCCCCACCAAGTAGCCTAAATATTTGGCCTCCTTCAACCCAAAGAAGCATTTGCATTGATTGATACAGAGGCCAGGCTTCGCTAGCGTTAAGAGGACGGTGTAAACCTGCAAGATATGTTCCTCCCAGGTGCCGGAATAGATGACTACATCATCCAAGTTGGCCGCACATTAGGACTGGTGGGGCCGAAGCACTCTGTCTACCAGATGTTGGAAGGTCGCTGGTGCCCCGTGCAGTCCGAATGGGAGAACCTTATATTGCCAATGTCCACTAGGGGTACTAAAGGCTGTTTTCTCTTTGGCGGATGCCGCTAAGGGAATGTGCCAGTATCCCTTTGTCATGTCAAGAGTAATCAAGTACCGAGCCATACCCAGATGCTCAATGAGATCATCCACCCGGGGCATATGGTAGGCATCGAATTTGGAGACCTGGTTAAGATGTTTAAAGTTGTTGCAGAATCTCCAGGAGCCATCAGGTTTAGAAACGAGGATGATATGACTGGACCAAGGACTGTGGCTTTCCTTGATTATGTCCATGTCTAACATCCATTGGATTTCTAGTTCTACCTCTGCGCGTTTCGCCTCCAGGAGACGATAGGGGCATTCCCTGACCACTACCCCGGGGTCCATTACTATGTCATGCTCAATCAGGAAGGTGTGGCCTGGTGTCTCGCTGACCACCTCCGGGACAGACAGAATCACTTGTTAAGGGTTGGTCTTTCTGAAAAAAGGGAGAGGGTTGTATTGGAGTCAGGGTGGACCTCCTGTTCTCTCAATGGCTTTAATAAGTTCACATGGTAAACCCTCTCACTTGGTTGACGATTTGGTTGCTTCACCAAATAATCGACGAGCCCTTTTCTCTCCTTAACCTCATAAGGGCCCTCCCAATGGGCTAGTAATTTGGAATGGGAGGAAGGTACAAGCACCATTACTCGGTCCCCAGGTTGGAATTCCCTGAGGACTGAGTTCCGGTTATAACACCGCGCCTGCACTGCCTGAGCATGTGACATGTAATCTTTTAGGAGGGGTCGGATTCTATTCAATCTGTCGCGCAGTTGCGCGATATATTCCAATATATTAATGGAGGGAAGAGCCTCCGCTTCCCAACCTTCTTTTAGAATGTCCAGAAGGCCCCGGGGTTGGCGACCATATAAAAGTTCAAATGGGGAAAACCCTGTGGAGGCTTGTGGCACCTCCCGGTAAGCAAAAAGCACGAGAGGTAAAAGCTGGTCCCAGTTCCTACCGTCCGCGCTGACTACCTTGCGCAACATCTGCTTAAGCGTCTGGTTAAAATGCTCTACCAATCCGTCAGTCTGCAGGTGGTAGACAGACGTCTTTAGATGCTTAATACGGAGTAACTTGGCAACCTCCCTGAATGTACCCGAAGTAAAAGGAGTACCTTCTGGTCTTAACCAGCGGCCCATCTTGCCCCAGAATTCAAAAACCTGGGCTCAGGCGGGGCGATCAGGATCGAACTGCCATTGCCTCCACTCACTCGCTTGCTGGCCCGACGTAATACCGTAGCGACTTAATATCTCCGCTTTCAGGAGGTCATAACTCGTGGCTTCCTCCTCTGGGAGGTCCTGATAGGCCTGCTGCACAATGACTTTCAAATACGGCTCAATATCGTCTGCCTCAGAGAGCGGGAAGATTGGAGGGGGAGGAGGCCATGTGGGCTCCGGTCATACAGCTTCAGCTGCAGCCAGGCGAGCTTTGGTTTCTTTGAGCTCGCGCTTTGTCGCGGCCTGCTCGAGCTGAGTTGCCAAATTGGTCAACACAGCATTCAGGTAGTGTCCTTCAGTCATTTTGGGCAATTAGTATCCTGCCAGCTATGCCACTGTAAAATAAACAAGAACACAGCATAAAGGTTTGGGGTTTGTCGTGCCCCATATACTCTACAGTTTAAAATAAACAGGTCAGAGATATTCTTTCCAAAATACATCAGTCAAGATGGCGAAGTGGGGAACATTTATGGAATGGGACCGGAATTGACAAAGAGGAATATTGGGAAGGAACCGAGGTGGTGGATGGGAGCCATGACATCATCAGAGGTAGACGGAAGGAAGGGAACGAACACGGAAGTGGCAGTACGTGGTTAGGGAATCTGGACACATTCATGGCGGTGTTGCTTCTTTCTTTCTGTAGGAAACAAAGAGAGAGAGGTTAGTACCTCGCTTTTCCCCCTTGGCCGGAGTTTTCACACTACAGCTCAGGTCTTTACGTGGCTCCTTGAAGATAGATAGATAGATAGACAGACAGTCCAGCACAGTCATAAATATAAACCAACAGCCAGAACATCATCGATCAGCCTGAGGACACAACACTTACCATCCATCCATTTTCCAACCCGCTGAATCCGAACACAGGGTCACGGGGGTCTGCTGGAGCCAATCCCAGCAGAAAAAAGAGCACAAGGCAGGAACCAATCCCGGGCAGGGTGCCAACCCACCGCAGGACACACACAAACACACACACCAAGCACACACTAGGGCCAATTTACAATCACCAGCTCACCTGACCTGCATGTCTTTGGACTGTGGGAGGAAACCCACACAGACACGGGGAGAACATGCAAACTCCACTCAGGGAGGACCCAGGAAGTGAACCCAGGTCTCCTAAATGCAAGGCAGCAGCGCTACCACTGCGCCACCGACACAACACTTACACTGAATTCAATTTAATAGCTTGTGTTTTTCGGGACTAAAAGCAGCAAGGTCAACAAACAAAATTAAACAAAGTACATCATTGCTCTGATAAGATTTTGAGGATATTAATAATTAAAACAGTACAATGAGGATTTTGCATCCTAAACACTTGTCAGTGTATCGTATGGATTTTGGCCTGCTGATCACAAAAAATTACCTTTATATTTTATTGCTATATACCTTTTTATTGCCATGTCGTATTTTTGAGATTTCCTCCCATGCTATAAGTATGCATATACATACAACTACTACTACTGGAACATCTGTGGTGATTTAAAAGCAATAGAACTGCTACTAGGAATACAACTCAGATGAACCAACTACTGAATCATGACTGCCATGCTAAAGAGCCTTTTTACATTAAAAAGAAATGGCCGCTCCATAAGCACCAGTTCTTAACCAAACAAAGTTATTAATATTGCCTCTTCATATAAAACCTAGAATGACAAAAACTGTTGTAAAATTGATGAATTTTGTGAAGGATTTCAATATTTGAGACAGTTGTTTCCTTAAATACCTAATACCAAGATTTCAGAAAGAGCGGCACGGTGGCACAGTGGTAGCACTGATGCCTCACAGTAAAAAGCCCCGGGTTTGCTTCCCGGGTCCTCCCTGCATGGAGTTTGCATGTTCTCCCCTCCCCGTGTCTGTGTGGGTTTCCTCCCACGGTCCAAAGACATGCAGGTTAGGTGTATTGGCGATCCTCAATTGCCCCTAATGTGTGCTTGGTGTGTGTGTGTGTCCTGCGGTGGGCTGGCGCCCTGCCCAGGATTGGTTCCTGTCTTGCGCCCTATGTTGGTTGGGATTGGCTCCAGCACACCCCCGTGACCCTGTGTTTGGATTCAGCGGGTTGGAGAATGGTATGGAAAGATTTCAGAATGCATTTTGTTGGTCTGCAAATCAGACATGTCTTCAATGAAAAGATATCTGAAGATCTGCTAGTGGGTCTGAAGGAAATCACATGGAAGGTATTTAAGAGTGTTGTTGGTAACTACAGAACACCAAAGTACACCCAACTGGATGATGACATGCTGTAAAATCAGTACACTTCAGTATAGTACAGTGCAGTCAATAATGAACATGGTGAAAGTTTTCACCAGGATATTGCAATAATAAAAAAACAGTATCAGGACAGGTGGAATTAGTCAGTGCTGGTCAACTGTTGTTGGACTCTGAGATGAGAAGTGTCAGGTGCTGAGTACAGTGCCAGATTAACCAATAGGCACATGTAGCATATGCTACGGGCCCCGCAATTTCGGGGGCCCCCAAATGGTGGACCCAATATTTAATGAAAAAGTGTAGCATTGAAAAACTGGTCTTTAAAAATATTATCTTTACGTTTTTAAACTGTAAATTTCTTACACAACAAAACTTTAGGGGCCCAACACATAAAATTCACATAAATATTATAAGATTCTTATTATAATCGAGAGTAAAATAATTATTTAGTCCGGTTTGAACTGTTCAGAATCTAAACTTCAGATGATGCAGACCAAAAGGGCCCCCAAATTTGAAATGTGCTACGGGCCCCCAAAGCTCTTAATCCGGCCCTGGCTGAGTACAAAATAAAAATCAGCAGCAAAGCATTTTTAGCTCAGTTGAACTAATGCAAAGTGTCAACATACTTAAGAGATTAAACATCCATCCATCCATCCATCCTCTTCCGCTTATCTGAGGTCGGGTCGCGGGGGCAGCAGCTTGAGCAGAGATGCCCTGTCTTCACTCTCCCCGGCCACTTCTTCTAGCTCTTCCGGGAGAATCCCAAGGCGTTCCCAGGCCAGTCGAGAGACATAGTCCCTCCAGCGTGTCCTGGGTCTTCCCCGGGGCCTCCTCCCGGTTAGATGTGCCTGGAACACCTCACCAGGGAGGCGTCCAGGAGGCATCCTGATCAGATGCCCAAGCCACCTCATCTGACTCTTTTCGATGCGGAGGATGCTGAATCAAAAAAAAAAGTTAATTTCATGTTTCTCCAAACGCCTGAGTGATACAGCAGTCTACAATTAACTTTCTGTTCAACTTAAAGCTGTCTATTATAATTACCAAAAATTTTCTGGGAAGTAAAACTTTTCAAAAAGTGTCCATTATCATTATTACAACAAGGACGACATGTTGGTTCAGTGGTTACTGCTACATACTGATAACTCCAGGATTCAGATTCAAACTTGCTGACTGACTCTGTGGCAATTGACTTATTTTCCCTTTACCTCCTGGTAATCTTCCTTCCTTATATTCCATAAATGTTAAGGTTAGGTTAATTTGTAACTTGAAATTGCCCTGGATTCAGTGAGATTCGACATATCCCTCGTAATGGCCTGACACAACATCTAGGGTTGGTTCCTGCTTTTTGGTCTTCATTTCCGGGGTCAGCTTTAGTTTCCACTGCTCTACATTCATATTAAAGAGGTTTGGTGAATGAATTGATCATACTAATAATGTTTTGTTGCTTTAGGTATCAAGGTCTTGATTAAAAGTACAATATTTGTTGAGCTAACTCTCCAAGTCCTACAGACAACAAAGCTGAAATTGGACTTGTTTTTGTTCTATTCCGAGTACAGCATTCATACATAAATTGTGACAACTTTATGAATCCATATAAATGACTGCTGCTTCTTTCTTCCTGTTAGATTCCTTAGTTACACTTGGAAATTATTTGCTAAGATGACGAATGCATACGGCCAAGCTGTGGTGCTCATGCCGGCTTTCAGTTATGCCACATGAGCAGAATCAACTTTCAGAGCCTCCTTCAACTTAAAGACTTCAATCTGTAGAACATCTTCTTTTATCCTGAATATCTACTCTGACTAAACAATTACTGGAAAAGTAAAGGATTGCTTTTACTTGCTCTCATCTGGCATGATGTCAGTCAGTGTTGCTCCAAAGTCATCCAGTGTCATTTTTGGCCCTCCTCCTCAAACCGGAATAGAAATTCCCTTTGTCGCTATTATTATTGCAAAGTAGGACCAAGATGAATGGCACACAAGTATGTCAGAGGAATTTCTTTTATACATGAAAATGCACAGCAAGGACTTCTGCAACTTAAAATTGGAACGTAATGACTGACTTTATATAATGTACTGCTTTTTATTTATGAGAATATGATTAAAGGCCTAGAAATATTTGTAGAAGAAACCTGATGTCAGACACATACTTTCTTCTTTTTCTTTTTGTGCATATGTTTGGAGTTTTTGATAATTTTGCTTGGTGCCTTTCCCCATAATTACCTGCTCAGTTATTACCTGAAAGCCCTATTTAAGGCACCTGCTGCCATAAGCTAAGTCCAGTGGCATTGGCTAATTTATTCTCAAGTGTTATTGGCTCAGTTTTGTGGATATCCTTTCATGAAATTGGTGTTTTGACAATTTTTTGTTTGATCTTCTGGTGTTTGGGATTAGCTCTTGCTTTCCAGTTTTATGGCTCTTGGTTTAGTGGACTTGGACTTATTTTTTATTGAATTGCCTTTGGTAAAATTTTGCTAATTTTACAATTTTGGTAATTTAGAATTTTGTATAAATAGTTGAAGTTTTTAATTTCCTATATATATTAATAAATTATGTTAAATATTAATAGCTTTTCCTATTGGACAAGGGTTTTTACTCAGTTCTGGCTTTTCCCCTTTGGTCACAGGTACTGATTCTGTCCTCCTGCCTGCCTCATTTTTGTGGTCCTACATCTCTACTTCTTTTTCATTTGCTTTTAATGTTTGTATTCCTTGTTCTCTATAGCTTTTATTACTTTTGGGTTTTACTTTGTACTCCTTTCAAACCATTAAAAGGGTACTAATTTCATTAAATTATTCAGCTAATAAGATCCTTCTGGCATTTTGCTGGAAAAAACAGGAGCGATATTTGATATATTGCTGGAAGACTTTACTTTATAGGCAGTTAATGTGGCGAATTGGGGCTGGGGCACTGGCATATTCAAGACTTTCTTTTCATTTTGATGTCTGCACCTTTCATATTTGGTTGTTCACTTCTCTTTTTTAATGAATAAAACATTGCTTACAAAATAGAAAACAAAACTTCTGACTTGATCACCTTCTGTAAAGTTTTAGCTTATTTGTCCTGTGACTTGTGTCTCTCCAGGTTTTAATTTATAACATCGACTATCACATTTAAAACACACAGATTTATCCTTGCAGTTCAAATCAGAGGTATGTAAATAATTCCATTGTTGGTGTTAGAAGAGTTTTATCTCAGTCATTTCTGGATGAACAAAAACTCCAGCAATTTGCTAACAACAGAGAGCTAGTGAGAATTAAGGTATCCTCAGAAGTCTGCGTTAGTTGAAGTGACCAAAGTCTGTACAACAGAAACTGCTCACACTTGAAAGCAGCTTATGAATTAAATCCAAAGCTAATCAAACAGGCTTGTTTATCTTGGTGCTGTAGAGTAGTGATGTGTTTCATGTTGTTCAGACATGCAAGTAAGAATTTCATTGTACTCTGTACACACAGTAATAGCACCACCGGTAGTAGAGTTACTACATGAAACTTCAGCTGATAAGGCTAATGGAAAAAACATTAATACAAAAATAGCAGCAGCAAAACATTCTTAAAATCTGTTTAATAGAATTTGGGGTCAGAGGCAACACTGTCAAATCAAGATGTTCATTGCAGGGCTCACTCTCACATATGTCCAGACATGGACAATTTAAGGTGACCGGTTATTCTAGCCAGCATGTCCTTGGGGATAAGTAAGGAAGACTACAAAATGGACCCAGAGAAAAACACACACAGGAAGAATATGCAAACTCCACAAAACAGATACTGGATTTGAACCCAGGATTGATGCTGCCTACTGCACCAATATGCCACACCATACAATAAAAATACAGTACAAAAAACTGACATATGCCACTGACACAAGCATTCAGACCCTTTGCTCTGATGTTTCATATTTGGCTCAGGTGTACCCTATTAAATTGATCATCATGGAGAAGTTTCTATTCCTTGTTTCAAGCCCACCTGTGGACAATTTAATTGGGGGGACTGATTAGGAAAGGCTCACACCTGTTCATAGAAGGTCTCACAGTTGATAATGCATATCATGAGCAGAAACCCAACCATGAGATCAAAAGAATTGCCTGCAGTAGAAATAAGATTGTGTCAAAGCACAGATCTGGAGAAAGATTTAAAAAAAATCTGCAGAAATGAAGGTTCCCAAGAGAACAGTTGCTTCCATAGTTATTTAATGGATGAAGTTTGGAAAAGTCACAACTCTGTCTAGAGCTGGCCACCCAGGAAAACTGAAAAATCACAAGAGAAGGGTCATGCAAAAGGTGGTGTCAAAGAACTTGTTGGTCACTCTAGTTGCACTCCAGTTAATTTGTGTGGAGAAAGGAGAAACTTCCAGAAGGAGAGCTTTCACTGCAACACTCCTCAGTAAAAGACACATGAAAGTCCACTTGGAAGTTACAAAGAAACACCTAAAAGGCTTTTAAAAACAAGATGCTCTGCTATGATGAAACCAAGATTAGTGTCATGTCTGTAGGAAACCAGGCACTGCTCATAACCTGTGCAAATACTATATCAATGGTGAAGCATGGTGGTAGCAAAATCATACTCTGACATTGATGACTAGGAGACTAGTCAGGGTCAAGAGAAAGGTGAATGGACCAGGTAATGACTACCTGCTCCAGAGCATTCTGGACCTCAGATTGGGTCAAAGGTTCACCTTCCAAAAGGAATCACAAAGCAAAGACAACACATAAATGGTTTAAGGACAACTCGTGGAATATCCTCGAGTGGCCAGCCAGAGCTCAGAATGAATCCAATTGAACATCTCTGAAGAAACATGAAAATATCTGTCCATTGATAGTTTGGATGGAAACAAGCAGAGCTTGAGAGGATCTGCAGAGAAGAATGGAAGAATGTTCTTAAAATGTGAGCCGATCTTCGTGGCGGAAGAAGGCCGCCTGCTCTGCAGAGCCGGGTCCGTAAAAGGTGAAAAAGGCGGACGCATAGCCGATTAGCCACGTGGTCACGGGAAGGTAAACAGAGAACCCTTAAAGTGGCAGCGGGACAGAAGCAGGCAGACACAACAATTCAATCAACAAGGTTTATAAAATGAAATATATATATATAATAAATAGAAATCAATCAACACGCAATAAATAAAAATCAAACAACAATCCAATGAACTATATACATACAAACAAACAAATAAATATCAAACAATAATTTTTGCAATAAAAAAAATAACTGCCATAACCTGCAGATGAAGCCCATAATTAAAAAGAAAATTGAGAGGAGGAGGCCTGCCAACATACAAAGTGCCAGTCATTTGCAAAGATTGCCAAAAAAAAAAAATAATAAAAACAGCTTGAAAAAAGAAGAAGGCCTCCCTTTCTGCCAACATACAAAGTGCTAGGCAGTAGCAGACCTCGTGAACAAAAAAAAAACAAAACAAAAAAAAAAAACAAAAAAAAAAAGCACTGTATGGGCCCATCTACAAATCAAATAAATAAATAAAATTCTTTAATGGCTATCCCCCCGGCACAATTTTTTCTCTCCCTCCTCTTTTCCTCTAGCCACTCCTGGACTGTTCTGCTGGCTGAGGTGGAGCAAAAGAATTCCCCCTTAAAGCAGCTATGGCCGAACTCTTTTGTTTTTGGTTGGCCATAGAGCTGGCAAACATAGGCCTCTACTTTCTGTCTTTGTTTGGGGGAGATTCCTTGCTGTCGTGCCAGCTCGTCCGCCTCCTGCTTTTTCTTCCGCTACCAGGCAGTGGTGCAGGGTACCAAAGTGGAGGAGCGGCAGTGTCAGCCGGCAGGAGGAGTAGCTGGGTGGTGGGTTCTTCTTGTGGCATGGGGAGGATGGCCAACAATTGGCGGTGCCACATCCACGGGGCCCCGAGGTCACTGTGTCGCCTGAACAGACAGGTCAGGTGGGTCCGGGTACTGATACTGTTCTGCAGCGGACTGCTCAGGGCCCGTGGGTCGTGGTCGTATGACAGGGGCGAGCTCCGAAGCAAGGCCGAGCTGGTTCGCAATGGCACGGCCATCTCCACAGCCCGCCATACCAGCTCCCTGGTTCGAGCATAGTGCCAACAGAGACAGAAAGCAAAGTAAGTCAGGGTTGGAGGGAGGAGAGGGGCATGGTGGACCCCACTTGTGCAGTGTGTACTTACCATTGTGCCAGAGTGCGCTGATTGAGGGGGAATAACCCGATACGTGTCTGGGCCATGAGGTTTGTAAGTATAATCACGCATCACAGCTGCCCAGCGGTTCACCCTCACGCCGCTGATGGTGGTTCCTTCGGGGTGAATCCTGGACAGCTCTATACAAATGGTCTCCACAAGGTGGCTGATGTTTGGTATCTGTGCGGCTTGACCGCCTTGGCCGACCATACACCTACAAAATTGGGGGGTGGGTTAGAGAGAGAGAGAGAGTCAGTCAGTCAGTCCTGCCATTGATATCCGATCAAAAGGAAAGAGGCCATGACAAAAAGGTTGAGCACCTACCGTCGCAAGCTCTCCACTCCCAGTGTGACACTGGTCTGCGAGTGCTTGCGTTGGAACCTCCCCTTCACCAGTCTTTCCTGGTGGCGTGGCAGGAAGCGAACTGGGGCCTTGTCGCCCTCCGGCAATTGTTCCCAGAGGGTGACGATCTCCGCCACTTGCTGCTGTGTCACGTAGGGATGGTGACGCAGCTTCAAGAGACTTAAGGCCAGGTTGACCACGTGCTGGTAACCTGGGCCAGTGTCAGGTCCAAGGCTTTTCTGTTGGGGGAAGAGAGCGAAAGTGAGAAAGGGGAGCACTCATCAGATATTCCACAGGTATACCACGACTCGTCGGGAGAGACTTACCGGCTCGTGGGACACCCTTTGAATGGCCTCGTCTCCAGGGGAGGTCTCCGATGGCAGGACGTAACTGGGACTTGTCAGACGACAACGGTTGTTGGGCGAAGTCCTCCTCAAGGCCAAAGAGGGTGTTGTCCAGAGGTTCCTCTACCGGTCCCTCATCCTCTTGGAAGCCCTCGTCGTCATCGTCGTCTGTATGAGTCCCATCCGGAGCATCGGGATCCCTGCCCATCACTTCCTCCAGCACTTGACCAGTCTGCGAAAATAGGTACTGGATGCCAATGAGCTCACCTGTGAAAAAGAGGGAACTGTTTTAAAATGAAAAGGGGGGAGGGGGAGGGAGAGGGAGAGAGAGAGAGAGAGAGAGAGACAGACAGACAGAGGGCTCGACGCCCGCCTCACCAGTGTACTTCGCAGGCTGGGTGTAATCGTCAACCAGCTTCTTGTGATAGAGAATGTCACTCAGCTCATTGACGGAGTGCTGGAGTTGGCCACTGTAGCAGACCATATCACGGTCTGCTGCCTCCACTGCTTGTGCCGCATGGTCCTCATTCCACTGCGCCACACCTTCTAGCAGATAGGCCTGAAAGTGGGCCGCGCTGGCTGAAGTGCCTGAAATACACAGAGAGAGAGAGAGAGAGAGAGAGAGAGATAAAAATGCAATGCCACCCACTCCCTCGCACAACACAGGTCAAAAGAAAAGGTTTCTGGTCACCCTTACCAGGTATGAAGCGGTCCAGATGCAGGTGGAACGACTCTAAGGAAGTTGAACCTCACACACACCTGAACACCGGCAGCGTGATCCCCGCTTTGACCAGCCGCCCGGTCTGCATGTACAGGTGCACGCCGGGTGGGTCCTAGATGCAGTGGAGGTGGCGCCTCTATGTGTTCCAGATTTCCCGGATCTTCTCACGGTCCAGAAGCAGGAAACCCATGGTGTCGGTGGTGTCCCCGAAGGCCTCCAGAATCTTGTCAATAAGCTGGCCAGTCTCCTCAGCCCCACGCGTGCGTCGGCGGCAGTGGTGGGCCAGCTCCTTTAATGGGATATTTCCGTAGCCGGAGCCTCTGGGATCCTTCCCCGCCTCGCCAGCCTTGGCCTGTCACAGCCGGGCAACATCTCCCTGGTCCCACTCAAAAATGCAGAATGAGAGATGCGCCATGAAGAGGCTGTATAGTGGGTGGCTCTCTGTGGTAACACCCGCTGTGAACCGTCGCATCAGATGCCACAGGTCGAGCCGCACTACTAGCTGATCCCACTGGTTGAATAAGAGGGACACCTTGCATGGTCCCCTGTGGGAACAGCAGTCTTGGTCTACATAGAGGACCAGAGGCGGGGACACACCGGCATCATGGTATCGCTGCATTAGCCCGGTGGCCATGGGGTGCAGGCCAGCGCCCTCGGCTGCAGTGAGGACGCTGATCAATATCTGGCCGTGCTCGTTCCCCCCGTTGGTCACCCAGGCTGCCATTCCTGCCACGGCACCAGCGAGTTTCTTGGTCACCTGAACAATGAAAGGGAAAATTGACAGTAAGCTGGAAGGAAAGAAGGAAGGAGGGAGGGAGGGGATGGCGATATCTCTCACCTTCTTGGTTGAGTCCATCTTTAAGATTGAGCCAAAGATGGAGGTGATCCGGGCCTTGGTCTCTTCTAGCCTCGAAGCCACCTCCCTGGCATAGATGGACAGCAACCACTTTGCACCGGGTACCAGGGTCATCCGTGGTGGTAGAGGCGGAGTCGCAGATGGCTCGGCACCCGATGTGATGAACTTGGTGACCGCGAACATGAACTTTTTGGACCTCGTCAACCAGGACCTGGTATGCTCCTTGAGCAGATATCTGCGCAGCCGGCTGGCCCCGTTGCCCAGTGTGCACTGACGCATCTGCCTGATGAACTTTTTGTCGCAGTATAACCTGTGTTATAGACAGAACAGAGATGTTAGGACTGCCCGTGTGTGCCTGTCTACCTGTGGAGAGTTGACCCAGCCATTGGAGACTCCTTGTCTGACCTGTAAGTCAGGATAGCTGGAAAGTCATCCCGGTGGGTGTGGTGCAGCTGATCCAAGACATCCTGCGACCAGCCCGCCACCTTCTTCCTGCAGCGCCGGCACTCCAGGTACTCCGTGGCCATAAAGTACCATCCGTCTGTGTCCAGGACCCTCCGGACAGTCCTGTAGAGTCCAGCTCTTGACAACCTGTAGAGCTTGTAGCCCCACATGCAGTAGGGCATCCACAGGAAGAACGGGCGCTGAAAAAAGGTGTCAGGCGATGTCGGGGGCTGGAGGTGCACGGGAGGCCGGGAGGATGCCACCAAAGGCGAAGGTTGGAGGTCAGCACAGGCTTTCCATCCTTGCCCCTGGTGAAAAGGACCCGACTTTTGCTGTTCCTTCGGTAGTGTAGTCCTCCAGCCCTCGGGCAAAAGTAGCTGTGTGTGTGTGAGACAGAGATAGAGAGACAGACAGAGACAGAGAGCGAGAGCAACAGAAAAACAAACAAAAAGAATCAGACAGGGCCTGTTCCTTTCCCGGCAATGCAATTCAAAGAAACACATCCTTTTAACTCACCTCTCTCCTGGCTACAGACAGCGTTTGCGAAGGCTGCTTTCCCGGATCAGTCGTCGGTTGGGAGTGCTGGGATGGCATGGGCCCTCCACTGGTTGCAGAATGGGAGGTAGATGCTGGGGAAGGTTGTTAACAAATTCAAACAAATAACAGGTTAAACAGAAAAAGTGAAGGAGCCACCACCAGTTTCCATGGGTGGCTGTCACTTACCAGCCTCCAACTCCATGCTGGCCGACAGCAGCACGTCATCGGGAATCTCGACGACGGAGGCTGCTGCAGAGAGAGGTGGTGGGGGCAAAAGTGGTGGTTTTGGGAAGGGAGGAGGTTGCTGCTGCCTTCGCCTCGTCTCTCCGCCGCACATACAGCTGGAGCACATGCATCTTGGTCCCGACTTTGGTGGTCTGGTGCCGGAGCCATTTGGTGTAACTGCACTGGGGTACAACAGCAGGAACGGTAACAGGTGAACAAATGGAAGCAGGGTCCCAACTACCTTGCTGTGCCCTTCCCCTCGGACCCCACCCAAAAGTCTCTCACCTCTTAGCCTCCCGATCTTCTGTATCATAAAGGGCCTCAAACGTCAGGTGTCCGTGTTGGCCGAAGCTGATGAGCCTCTTGCCCTAGTCCAGAGTCCTGGCCGACCCGTCTCTCTCTCGTCGATGATGGATGGCCTTTTTCACGTCAGGAAAGAGCCAGGCGTAGGACTCCAGGGCGTTTTTATTGCTCGCCAGCAGGCTATCCGACACCTGGCCATCTTCGCTGCGCACCAGCTTGGAGTCCCTGGGGTCACCACCTGCTGCCCGCACCTGTCTCCTGGCCTGTTCTCTGACAATCTCGGCCGACTTGACCCTGAACGGCACAGAGCTGCTCAGGCCTTTTGCCTTGGCAACCTGGATCGCCTCGGCGGAGACCTTGAGGGTCAGTTCGCCGGAGGTCTCGCGGTGGAACTGTGGCACAGGGTTCAAGCTGGATAAATTAGATAAACCAAGAGAAAGTTACAGTTTCATTCCAAAGTTTTACAACAGCTCTGTTTTTCTTCAAATTTAACCAGCTGGAATGCAATGAGCGACCTGAAACAGATCCGCAGGAAACTGACAGACATTTACATTTAAAGTTTAGGTTACCAAAAACTGAAATTAAAAGAAATTTCAGAATATTACAAATTGGCCTTCAGGGAACAACTAATAGGTTACAACCTCCATATAGTAATATAGTACTATAGTAATTAACCTTTGTGATATTTAACCTATGAATACTTACATGTCAACACCGCAGGTGATGTTGGGTCTATTAAAACAACGCAATCAACCAGTACGTCAATTACAGAAAGAAACCTTTGTTTTGAGAGGAACATTGCTACTACAAACAAAGACTCACGTAGGAACACTAGTGGCAGCCATGGTAAGAGATACCAGAAACTGTTAATTCTGAATTCTGAAAGAGTAAAGGGACACACAAAAAAATAAATAAATATAAATGGTTAGTAATACTAGTAGTGACTATTTTAAGGCCTTTAATAATATTACAACTTCCTTGTTACACTGCAATTTCCTATTGTTAATAATAATAATAATTCATTACATTTATATAGTGCTTTTCTCAGTATTTAAAGCGCTATCCACACAGGAAGGAACCGGGAAGCGAACCCACAATCTTCCACAGTCTCCTTATACCATTATTATTATTATTTATTATTAACAAACATAATTATAACGCAATTCAGTCCAGACTATTTACAGATATTTATATTACTGAAACCAGTTTGCTAAAAAGAAAAAAGAATACTTTCATTAATATGTACAAAACAAATAAATTCTCATTAGATTAAACTACATCTGTTTTATTTCACTTCACTATAATCCTTGTGTACTAATAGTAACAGCAATAGCTCCATATTAATAGTACCAGCGGGCTCACTTTAAGATAAAACTCCAAACATGACATCGCCGCTTTTAGGCGGGGAGGCGGGTCTTTCGGAACAGAAATCGAAATGCAATGTCGTTCCAGCCAGTCAAAGTTTACAAAAACTTCGAAACAAGAGAGCCTCGACCAATCACTGCACAGGGCTGTTTGTCAATCACCCGAGAAATCGAATCAAAATCGTAACAGAGCTGCCACGAAGATCGGAATTCTTTAGCCGTACAAATTTAGTTAGGTTTGCTCTTTGTTGTTGAGGGGTGTGTTATTGCCATGCCTAGACTGAAAGAGATCTCTGAGGCCTACAGAAAGAAGATTACTGATGCCTACACTGTAAAAAATGTTAGCCCCTCTTTGTTATTTACACTTATGTATTTTCATTCATTGAACTCAGCACAATAAATTGGATAAATTTAATTTAATTTCAAGAGTTTAAGAATAGTTCAACTCGAAATTATTCTTTAATGTAACTTCAAGACAATTAACAATGACCGGGTAAGTGTAATTAACTTAAAATTGCAAGTTATAGATAACATAACCGAGTGAAACACTTCCTCTTTGTGAAAGCTGATAAATACAATTGAAGAAGGAAAATGTGCTGTACATTGACAAAATGATTTTGCATAAACATAATAATTTTCTTATCCGCATTGCTAGCTAAAGTTAATTTTAATATTTACGGGGTCTCTCGTTTGTCCCCTCACTGCAGTCCTCGGACGGGGTATGTTTCCGGAGGAGATGAATGTTAGTGACACACCATTACAAACCAAACCATTTTCATTCTTCTTTCCTTAAGTATTTTACACGTGTTCAGCAGCAGCGAGGACAGTGTCGATTTATTGAGATCTGGTAGTGGAATAATCCACGAACTACAATGACTGGCGTAAAAGAATCACGTTGCACAGCTTGTCATCTCTAAGTGCTTGTGTCATTACGCGCCAAATAAAAGATATTCGGTATATGCGACAGGTTGAGAAAGGTGAGTGTACTTTAGTATACCAAAAGGCACAATTATCGACGTTTGTTATTTTTAACATATGAGTACTCGGTACAGAGTTTGAAAGTGTTTTCTAGTTTTTATTTCTAGTATAGTCAATGAATTTTTGTTGTATACTGAGTATCGTGCTTAGGTGTGGACCGCTTCGTCCATTTTGACTACTGCACGAAGTGTAAAGCGGCACCGCAATTGGGAACCGGAGCAAAGACTTTATTTTTGTTAATAACTGCATCGATTAACAGTCATAATTTTTATTACTGTGAGATTTTTCAGACGCCACATGAAGTGGGACTGTAAGTTTTGCAATTTTTCCTCTAGTAATGAAAAGAAAACCCTTCACCACTACAAAAACAATCACGGACATCACAGAAGGGGTTTTAACTGTATTTACAAAGACTGCTTAACTATCTTTCAGTCCTACGTGGAACTTAAAAATCATTTAAAAGAGCACAAGAAAGAGACGTCTATTTCACTAGTTGCTAAAATTCGCTGTGAACTATGCACATTTTCAGAGCCCAGCACCATCCAAAAATATTTTCTTCATTTGAAGACATTTGAGGAACAAAGAGATTGTTAATTGCCCATTTGGTGATTGCTATTTTAAATCTAGCGTGGTTTCTACATTTACTGCTCATAGAAGTCGTTATCACCAGTCTTCCACTTTACAAAATTTCCGACCTGCACTTATTGTAAGTTGCAGCTATCAGACGTCTACAAGTCACACCCAGTCAGACACCGTGGACTTAACGCCTATAGATCTGAGTGTGCCAGAGCCTCAACCTCAGCTGGAAAACGAGTCAGTTCGACGCCGAGTAGCATCTCTTTTGCTTCGAATGCAAGTAGTCCTGCATGTGTCACAGTCTGCAATTCAGGAAATAATAGATGAGCTGTTTGACATTGGAGAATTTGCTGGACAAATAACTAAAGTTTCAATTGAAAATATTTTAAAGGAACATGATTTTACATCTGAGAAATGTGTTGTTGATGCATTGGCAGATGCCCTGCAAAGTTCAAATCCACTTAATCTGCTTGCAAGGGAAGGACCTCTAGGCACAGAGCACAAAAGGCAATTATTTTACAAACAGAACTTCACAGTTATTGAGCCTGTTGAATACATTTTCAATGCATATGAAAGAACCCATACTTTTGTTTATGTTCCTGTTATTAAATTATTAAGTGAACTTTTAAAAAGAGATGAGGTACTGAAGGTATTACAAGTAAATATTCCTGTCATACAATCTGGCCAGTATAAATCATTTCAAGATGGTGAATACTTCAAAGAAAACCAGCTTCTATCAGGTAAAGATATAAGTGTTTCTATTGGATTGTACATTGATGATTTTGAGATCTGTAATCCTTTAGGTACAACAAAAAAAAAACACAAACTCTGTGGTGTTTACTGGGTTATAGCCAATTTACCTGTAAAATACAGATCATCATTATTATCAATGTACCTTGCTGTGCTGTGTAAGACTGAACATATCAAAGCCTATGGGTACGAGCCACTTTTGGAGCCACTGCTTAAAGACATTGAGCAGCTAGAAAGAGAAGGTGTGTTCATTGAGAAACTTGGTTCTTATGTTAAAGGGACAGTGTTATATGTGGCTGCTGACAACTTGGCTGCACACTCTCTAGGTGGATTCCAGGAGTCCTTTAATGTACAAAGGTTTTGCAGATTTTGTCTGGCAGATCGTGGAAACATACAGACCTGTGACGTCAGAAGTGGGACTTTTGCTCTAAGAACACCCGAAGTGTTTGATAAGGCTGTAAATGTGCTTAAGCAAAATGGACTGTTGTGTGTTGATGGTGTAAAAAAAAGACTGTCCTCTAAACAGGCTGGCATACTTTCATGTTTGTAAAGGCTTTCCACCTGATTTTCTACATGATGTACTGGAAGGAATTGTACCTGTAGAGCTGAGCCTATGTCTTTCAGATTTGATTTCTAAAAAATATTTAACATTGGATGAGCTTAATAGTAGAATACAATGCTTTCCTTTTAAATTTGCTGACAAATGAAATCATCCTCAGAGAATACCATCAACTTTTCAACAAAGTGGAACTATAGGTGGTAATGGACATGAAAATTGGACTCTTATAAGGTTCCTTCTGTTAATTATTGGCCACCTTATTCCAGAAGGTGATCAAACATGGGAAATCATTCTTGAGTTAAAAGACTTGGTGGAATTATTATCTACGCCCTCTTTTTCTTCAGAAACACTCTGTTATTTGCAATCTAAAATTTCTGATCATAGGCAGTCGCTTTTAGAGGTGTTCCCTAATTTCAAGTTGCGTCCCAAACATCACTTTGTGGAGCATTATCCTGAACTTACAAAGAAGTTTGGACCCCTAATCGACCTTTGGACAATTAGATTTGAGGCAAAACATTTTTTTTTTAAAAAGGTAGTTCATGATGCCCGCAATTTCAAAAATATTTTGCTTACCCTGTCCACAAGACATCAACTTATGCTGGCATACTATCTTGAAATGCCAAACATTTTCAAGCCAGAGGTTGAGACTGGGAAGGTGTCTGCTGTGCACCTACACATTTTAGATGGTAATATCAGACAGGCCATTCTGAGTAGGTTTAGTGATGTTGACACTGTTGGGCTTACCTCCAATGCTAATGTAAATGGAACATGGCCTTCTAAAGGAATGATTCTTTCTGTTGGAAGCACAAGTGGACTTCCAGATTTTGCAAAAATACTGGAAATATGTATTGTGGCTGGCCAAATATCATTCTTTGTTGAAACTTTTTCAGCATGTTTCTTGGAGCATCTTAGGTGTTACCGACTTTTCAGAAAAAGCCCTGTGGAAACACTGGTCACCAAACCAGAGGACCTGAATGACCATGTCCCACTGGTGTCCTACCTTGTTGAGGGACAGCTGCTAGTCACTCCAAGAACATTCTTGTTACGTTAAGGTAAGTGGTGTTTGTTAAAGTTCAGCCTGATACTTGAAAATATCGAAATGTTTTTATGTTTAAAAACATGTTTATAACTTTGAAGGATTGTGTGTTAAAACTTTAAATTAGGGTTTTATTTGTTCAACTGTTCAAGTTTTAAGTTTATAGTGGCACGATATAATTTATCAAAGAGTTGGCAAAATCTATAGGAATTATATGTGTCTGAGGGAGAGAGGCAGGTGACAGGCGGCCTGTATTGGAATATTTTTTTAATTTGATAATTTTTCTCCTTTTCAGCTAATAGTTTCTAATCAAAAATGCTTCTTCGTGTCATTGTGTCAGCAAATGAAATAAGACGCCTCTCCATTGAGAACACCCCCCATCAGTTGAGGAACTGTGTCAGCTATTGCGATACAAGATTGGACTGAGAGGGAGCTTTATCTTACAATTTGAAGATCCAGAATTTGGAAACGAGTTGTGTAATTTGACAGATATCAAAGATCTTCTGACAGAGCGGGTGACTTTAAAGGTTTTGTTTACCCCTTCTGAATTAGTCTGCTCAGATTCAACTTTGGATACCGGCAGCCTGCCATCTTCCTGTAGTGGAGAGTCTTTAGATTGGCCTGATCCTTTTGAAATTCCACGTTTCTCCCATGATGTTGAACTCCAGCTAAAGGAGGCAAATGATGCTTATGTTAAAGATGGATCTGTAATGGTGATTTCCAAGAGTGTTAAGAGTGACATACTAGACAAACTAGCAGATTTAATGTCAAAGATTACTGCCTACCCAAGTAAAGATCAGTATGACAGTGTTGCTAAAGCTCTTGTTGAAAGGCATCCTTGTCTCAAGGAGCCAGGATCTGGCAAAGGATGGCATTGCTGGGTGTACAGCCTAAAATTTAAGATGGGTAATTACCGCCAGAGTCTGAGTGCTGCTGGATGCCCAGAGGTTGTTGTAAACAAAAGGAAAAGAGCAGATTATAAAGGCAAGTGTGTCAAGAAATCCAAAAAGGGTGAAATACATTATTTGCCAGATCCACCTGAAGGACAAAGTGCAGAGGACACGGAGGAGAAGCGGAAACTCATTGTGACTGAAATGCAGAAAAAAGAACCTGATCTACAGGTTGTGGATGAACTGATGATCTCCACATTTTCACAGCGGAGGAAGGGAATAGTTGGTGGTGAACCACTAATTTCTGAAATCTTTAACAGATGGCCAGCACTGTTTACTGAAAGACAGGTAACTGGACACATACTAGACTTAATTATAAATAAAGTCCTCAACATGTTTAAATATTATTTGAGGTTCAGGTGTGTTGCCACCTAAGTCATCTCACATTAAATTCTTTCTCTCTCCCCCCAGATAAGTGCAGAGTTCAAAAGGATCGTCACTACAGACCTTTTGCAGCCATTTCTTGAAGGATTAGATGGTCTGGTTCCAAGACTTCTTGAAGTGTATAAAGCAGCAGCAATGTCTGGCAGAAAGCTGTCACTCAAAAGTATTTTGCAGTGTCTTGAGAAAGATGTAAGTAGTAAAAGTGATCAGTGTATAGATACAATGTTATTATTTATTGTGCAGATTTGTAGTATTTTCTTTTGTCTGATTTTTCTGTTGCCCTCTTGTAGGACACAAACCAGAAGAGAAAAACTGCTGCACTGCTTGGTCTACCATACTACATATCTGAAGATCCATCAGGCATTATCAAGACATGTGATTTATGAAAACAATTCTTTTAAGTCTTTACTTCTTCAGTGATCTAACCACAGTTTAAGTCATATTTTTAACAACCAGTATTTGCTCTGTTAAATACTGTGGTGGTTGTGCATCCTGTAAAATACTTAGGAAATAGACTGTTTTTTTCAGACCAGGGCAACTAGGGAGTTAGTGTTTGCATGTAGTCATGGGCAGGACCCAACTGCTAGTTTTTACCTGTCGTATACAGATAATGACAAACTAAGTGACACTTGCTATCAACTCAGTTATGGTCATTTTCTTAATTTCATGTGTCCTCACAAGATTAGCCTTTTAGAATCATTTTACTTTTAAAAGCTAAAAACATAGGCAAGGGCACAGTTTCTAATTTTTTTTTCCTCTGTAGGCCCATGGCGAACAGCTGGATGTGATTATGAAGGGGATGCAAGTAGGACTCCTGATTGGCCATGAAGGTGTACTTCAGGATACATTCCCACATGAGGTCTTCAATGTGGCAGTTGTGGTGGAGGAGACCATCATTTTACACAGCCTCCAAAATGTGCCAGAGGGCTTTGCCATGCTAATGGGCATCATCTATTGTTTTAATCTGGAATATCAACAAAAGATGAAATACACTTTTGAGTTTCTGCAGAGAGTGGTTATGCAGATTAAGCCAGATCAAGGCTCTGCACAGATACATGGCCTGAGAAATAAACTGCTGAGATACAGAGTGTAGACACTGATGTAAAAAAAAAATCATAATTCCTTTCAGAGTCAAACACTATAAATATGTTGGAACTTTAATTTATATTCTTGTTTTATTAAATTTTAAGAGAGAGAAATTTGCTTGGATTTCTTTGTTTATATTTCTTGTTACAAGCATGTGAAGATTGTGATGGAAATTTGTTGCCAAGCTGTGTATTCATGATCATATCATATTGTTCAAATAACAATTTGTAGTCAATTTTCATTTTAATTTAATATTTCTTTATCTTTTTTGATTGAAGGTTAACTCAGGGTTTCATTTACTTTGCTGTAAGACATTATTTCACACATTGATGACACATTTGCCACATGCATGCCTCATAGATATAGCTCTTCCTTTCAACACACAAGCACATTCATGTTTAGAAAGCATTTCATATATTGTATTTTTGTTTTATTATTGTGTTTAACCTGTGGTAACAGATGGTCACTTGCATTGTTGGACTGATTTTGGTATAGTTGAAAAGTACACTGTTATCAGTGTTTTCAGTTTCAGTATTCTTTGTATTAGATGGGCCGAGCCAAGTGCTGATTTGAGTGGGAGACAATTTAGATGTTAGCTTTTTATTTTGGATGTTGGGTTCAAATTTAAACAACAATAGTGCAAGTGACTATGGCAAAGGAAGCTCAAGTTTAGACTTTAATGCTGTTGTCTGAGTACTGACACTGAGAAAATTCATATCATTACTGTATTACAGAGTAATTGAAGTTGCTTCGTACATGTTATTTCTGAAATTTGTTTTAGTTAATGTTTTTAGAAATGTCATGAGAGAATATTTGAATGACAGTTGAATTTATGTGAAATTTCAGGAAACAAGGTAATTTTGTTTAATGGGTAGAATTAAAACGATTTTTTGACTTTAAGCAACACATTTCAGAGCAGCAAATAAACTCTGAGTCATAGTTTAAAACAAAGAATTGTGTGTGTTGTGATTATTACAATCCATGAGTTTAACCATTAAATATGGATTAGTCATATGGACTTGAAAAAATAAATAATGTCAAGCCGAGATTGTTCTTTTAACCTAAATCAGTAAGTGGAAACAGCAATGAAGGACAAGTGGAAACGAGTATATGACATTCAATAATGTGTTTTTTCAACAAAGATTGCAATGTTGAAAAGATGAATCTTTTGCATTCATTAACTTGCAACACTTCTATCTGTAATTTGAAACAACGAACAAGGCTAGGTTGTTTCAAGTGTTCTACCTGAAAATGATTAGTGGACATAATGAATATACATATATTTACTGGACTTAAAATTTCAAGGCAGCAGGGAAACTTGAGTTTTTAAGTTAAAATAGCCTATATTTTTTTACAGTGTATGAGTCTGGGAAAAAAGATTTCCAAAACAATTTGAAATCAACGATTCCTCTCTACTGACAAATGGAGAAAAATTTGAAACAACTGCAGACTTGTCAAGGGCACGACGCACAAAGCTTTTGCATTTAGCAAGTTTAGCCTAAATGCAAAATGCAAGATGCTAAAAGAAGTCACTAAGAAGCCCAGAGTTTCATCACGGGACCAACAGGTATCTCTTGCCACTGTTGATGTCAATATAAATGATATAAATGGAAAGCGTGCCATGATGAAAACTTTGCTGTCCAGAAGGAACATCAGGGAAAGGCTATAATTTGCTCATGAATACCTAAACAAACAGTAGGACTTCTGGAAGAATGTGCTTTGGACAATTGAGACATAGATAAAGATATCTGTCCACAGTACCAAAAACGTTTTTAGTGAAAACCAAAGACAGCATTTGACCAGAAGAACTTGATCCTAACCTTAAAGCATAGTGGTAGAAAAATTATGGCTTGGGGCTGCTTTTCTGCATCAGGGCCTGGACAACATCACAACCTCCACTATAGTGAAATCAAATATGAATTCTTTATTTAACAGAGTGTGCTTAAGGATAATATGAGACCATCTGTCAGAAGTGTGAAGTGGACCTTTAAACATGACAATGATCCACCAATAAATCCACTAAGGAATGACTGAAAAGATTGAAAGGGGGCTTCTGGAATAGCTAAGTCGAAGCCCAGATTAGAATATCATTAAGATGCTGTGGGGGATTTGAAACAGGCTTTTAATGCAAAATACCCCCTCAAACATCACAGAGCTGGAAAGTTGCTGTATGGCAGACAGTTATACGATTTGAGAAGTCAATACTAGCTATTACAGCTAAGGGTGGACTTATTTTTTTCACAGAAAGAAATGGCATATCTGTTCATTTTTCATTGAATATTTTTTTGCAAGTTCACAGTTTCATTGTTTTTTTTTCAATTACATCTCCTTTATCTAAGGATACTTTTTGAATGAAAAATCAAATATTGGTATTTCCAGATATGTAAAAAAATTCAAAGGGTGTACTTTTGTACATGACATATATGTGTACAAACTTCTCTAATGTAAATATCAACATACCGAACTAATAATGTGTGTACCTCCTTTGTTAATGACAAGTGAAACATGCAATTTCATGCACTATTGATGTCATAAAACAAATCAATCATTGAGATGCTGGTGTCTGCTCTGTCTCAATTGATATCATGTCACTGTTGACACCTTTTGACATCATCATCATCTGACAAAATCAATTAATTACTGTTCAGATTTAAACACTAAGTGAGTGCCTTGCAATCTTCTGATGGTCAGGAAAATCTACTGGCTATAAATGGCAACACCTCAGCTTTACATTTAAATGACTTTGATGTTTAAAAGAAAAAGCCACAATAACATGGAGGGAACATGCATACTACACACACACTCTGCATGGTAGCAGCATTAACTGCTGTGGTGCCTGGTTTTTACTTTTCAGTGTAAGGCCTGAAAACAATTATAAGAACAATCTTCTACAATATGTACCTGCTCTATGCACTTTTTTGAAACAGAAACATTACACCACTGACTTTCTTCCTTGAAAAACTTGCTTGATGGATTTTTCAATTTTAGTGCAGTCCTCCTCAGTGACTATGGAAAATCAAGATACACAGCATTGTAATGTCAGTAGTGAATACTGTATTCCTAATATTGATCTATCGATCAGATCTGCTCCTTGGGGCTTATTATATGCAGTAGATTTGTTACACTTGTTACTAGTGTTGTTTTTTTTTGTTGGTTGTTGTTATTATTTGTTTATTTATTACTGTCTATTTCAAATTATTTCTACCTATTCACTTACCTGTTATTTATTTAAAATATAATACAGTATAGGTCTTGCGCTTTTCCTCCCTTTGTGTATGTGTTGCACTGCCATCTTTGGGAACTGCCATTGTGTGCTGCAGTTCTGTCTATGGCTTGTAAGACAATAAAGCTACATGACTTGACTTGAGTTAAAATTAAATGACATCCCCAGCTCGCACAATGTGAGAATATGTGGATGTACACCAGGGGTCTTCCACTATTTTTTCTGAGGGCCAGAATACCAAATGTTAAATGTTGGACTGTTCAAGCATAATTCTTGGCTCTCAGAATTCACATATGAACAAGATGAACAACACTAAATACTTTATAACACTGTGCATCACTGGGTGTTTGACATTGTTGTTATTATTATTATTATTATTATTAAGATAGCAAATGGTACTAGATTTTTCCTACCTCTTTGCTCACATGTGCTTATGGCCTTGACTAAGAAAAGCTCAAACCAGAAATGCGAATACATGATTAATAAAAAACCGACAACGACAGGTGAGCTTCATTTTAGATTGGATGACCTTCAAGTCCCATCACTAAATCGGAAAGTTTAGCTTTCACATGTGTACGCACACACAATGGTATGGAAACAGCATCTGGCACAAAGAAAAAATAGAGAGTTTTGTTCTGCTGACCCTTAACGTTAAAAACGCCAAGGTGGGCATGTTACTATAATGTTATATATAAGACAAATGTAAAGGTATAATCAAAGGCGGGATTTTAGGTGTAGTTAAGTAACATTTTAATAATAATAATAATTCTTTATCATTTATATAGCGCTTTTCTCACTACTCAAAGCACTCTCCACACTGAGTACCCGGGAAGCGATAATAGATGATTCACACCAGTTTTTTTTTTTTTTTTTTTTTTTTTTTTTTAACGACTATACATAACATTTTGCTTTGCCTATTTTAATATAAATGCTTAAAATAAAATTACGCCTACAAATGCGACACCGTGTTACGCAGTAATAATAGTATCATAACATAATTTTAGGGCGGGGGCTAAGGATCTATGCTGGTATCCAGAAGTTTGCCGGTTCGAATCCCCGTCACTGCCTACTCTGCTGGGCCCTTGAGCAAGACCCTTAACCTGCAATTGACCCTGCGCTCTGACCTCAAGGGGTATGCGAAAACTATCCATCCATTTTCCAACCCACTGAATCCGAACACAGGGTCACGGGGATCTGCTGGAGCCAATCCCAGGGCAGAAGGAACCAATCCCGGGCAGGGTGCCAACCCACCGCAGGACACACACAAACACACCAAGCACACACTAGGGCCGATTTAGAATCGCCAATCCACCTAACCAGCATGTCTTTGGATGGTGGGAGGAAACCGGAGCGCCCGGAGGAAACTCCACGCAGGGAGGACCCGGGAAGCGAACCCACCGTGCGAAAACTAACACATTCCTAATACAAGAAATTGTATAAGGCGAAATAAAGAACAAAAAAAATACAATATTTGTCTGAGATATAAGAAAAGTGCTGTCCCAATCCATCTCCTCCAACCCGCTGAATCCGAACACAGGGTCACGGGGGTCTGCTGGAGCCAATCCCAGCCAACACAGGGCGCAAGGCAGGGAACCAATCCCGGGCACGGTGCCACACACACAGAGGAAACCTATGCGAACAGGGGGAGAACATGCAAACTCCACGCAGGTAGGACCGGGGAACTGAACCGCTGGCTACGGTGAACTGCGCCGCTCGCTATCCCAATCGCACTCACTAAATCGCAGTGCGTTCCACCTTTCTTTAAGGCGTTAGTGGGCGTGATCAAGGTAAAAAGCGAGCACTACAGTCTGCCGGTCTCAAACGTCGCTATGCTTCACATCGCTATGACCAAGAAAAGGTTCCTGTTAGTCCTGTTTCTGATCTCTTTGAGCCTAATGCTATGCCTCTTTCTAAGGATCACGGAATTAAAATGGTAAGCTTGCGGGTCAGCAATGCGTGGATCTCTATTTTATGGGTATCTGACATGTGTGTGTTTCTCTGTCTGTGTACTAACAGCTGCAGCTGTATTTCTGTACCATCTTTAGCATTCTGCAGATGTTCTAAATACTTCCTTCCTACACAGCGGTCCTAATCACTTCTGTTCGCGTGTTTGATAATTAGGGTTCAAATGTGCACTTTCAATCAATCAGTATATGTTACTAATCATGCATTCATGTTCATTACACTGTAAAAATTGACTGAACATTTACAATAAATTACTTCTAGTGCATTTCACTGTAGCAGATTATTGTATATTATAACCAAAATACTGAACCATTCCGTGACTTCACAGTAATCTGGACCACAAAATTCATGTGACGTTGCAATACAATGCTATTAAATGATTTTAATTTCCTGAATTTTTACATGTTAACTATAATATTACAGCAAGTCACTAACCGGTAATCTACAGTATAATTACTAAGACAAGTTTAGTTAAACAACTTTGTGAAAAATATTTATCTGTAACTTAAGAACTAAATGACTGGCAACTCAGCTTCCAATCATTTTGCAGTCAGGCACATAAAACATCATTTTTATCCGTTGATGCAATTTTAATGTTTAGTAGAATCATTCATGTTGTCTGCGGTGGGTTGGCACCCTGCCCAGGATTGTTTCCTGCCTTGTGCCCTGTGTTGGCTGGGATTGGCTCCAGCAGACCCCCGTGACCCTGTGTTCGGATTCAGCGGGTTGGAAAGTGGATGGATGGATGGATTCCATGTTGTCTATTGGAAAAGGAAAGGTTGCTTTTGTGATGGAGGGTGCGATACTGGCTCACCCTAAAAAAAACATCATAAATCAGCTTCCATAATCACAAAGCACCTACAGAAATTGGAGCTTGCTGGCCATCATGAAGTTCCTGTTTCTCACGGTACAAAGGTGTGGGAGACATCAGGAACAATGCGTGCTGCCGCAAAGGGAGCGTTCCTTATGCAGATATACTAACGCTATGTAAAGTAAGTTTTCAGTGCCATTATAAATTTACAGCAATACAAAATTATGCATAGAAATAGCTTTGAACGTTGAAACAAATGACATTTTCAGCTAGAATGCTGCTAAAATAGAAGTTTATGTACAGATGCCTATTTTAAATTATTGATTTTACCATTTATAGTTTTTTTTACTGTCGAAATGCGCAGTTAATATAAGAATTTTTCTTTATAGTGTATTCAAACTATTTCCAACAAATACTCAAGTAGAGTTTTTTGAAGGTCCCTAACGCCCTCCTCTTGTCCACCTCACTATTCGGTCACTTATTGCTTGTGTCTCTGTTTCTCTTTCTAATGTTTGTACGATATCAAACAAGCTTCCATCATTGTCCCTTTAAGCAGGATTTCACTTTTAACTCTCATTTTATCACATTTGTAAGTGAAACGGTTTGAAAACGCACCAACTGAAAATGTCCAGCAACACGGGCCAGTCCGAATACAATTTTAAAGTAATGTGCTGTCTTATGACGGAAGATGGCTTTACTGCTGTGAAGAAGATACATTTTCATTATAGTGTTGTATTGTGAAAAATTTCATTCAGCTCCTGTGAAATGCTGGCATTTTTTTTGTACAGTGTATGGGCAACTTAGCGGACCAATGTAACGTAAACGTCTCGTGAAGAAGATTTCGAGTAAGCCCCAAAATCTCCGGTAAAATGTTCAGCCTGTGCCAGACCCAGGATTTACTGTAAATGCGTTAATTCCTAACCAAAGAGCCACCTTTGGCTCCGTAACAGGAATACTTAGAAGAATGAAACTCTCCAGCAGGAGAGAGTAGGCGTGATTGTCAGTGTCCGGGGACAGACTTTGGTTACCTTCAAGCTTGTGTTGCGCCCGACGGTGCTGGAGTGTCCTCAAACTGTGCTGGGATAAGCGGGTTCAGAAAATGTCAGAAATCCTGGTCTTAAAAATAAAGCTGCCAAAGTGATTCTCCAGGGCGATGTCATAATTTGCTGGGGGGTGGGGGTGTTTGGGCTTGGAACATTTTGGGTTTCGTAAAGAACCATCCACGTTAATGTTCTATAAAATATATTTATTGAGATTTGTAACAGGCTCCACAGATAACTTTTCTTCTCTTTTTTTAAAACGGTGATGACAAAAGTGGAGGATTTTTGTTCCAAATCAGATGAGCATTCCGATAAATTTTATTTATTTATTTAATACCGCGGGTGTTTATCGTTTGGTTTCCTCCCACATTTTAACGATTCGCTATAAGAATGACATTAAAAATTTGGTGTGCTTGTTCTACAAAAAAGACCAGTGTCCATCCAGTCCAAAGTTAGTTTCTGCCTTTAGACTTATACTGTCAGGAAAGGCTCCAGAGCCAAGTGACTTTACACTTGCTAATTATTATTATTATGTAATCATCCGTTCGGCCGTTTCCTGAGATCGCTAATTTCAACACAGGTTGACGGGAAGTTCAGAGGCTATCAGTGCAGTCGGACGCAGTGCAGGAATCAGCCAGGGATTTAATTTCAGCCTATACTCGTAGTTGTCATACCTGTCTTATTTCCACAATTTATGCAAAATGAAATGATGGCGAGGCGATTTTTAAATATGCAGGGGAACTTTATTTAACACAGCTCTTACAACCACGGTATCCGTGCTCTATATTAACTCTAAAACAACAACAACAACAAAAAATTAAAGTCCCTTTTTCTGGAGCTTTCCTTATGACATAGGTGACTAAACAATGCCTGATAATAATAATACATTTCAATGACATACCTTAAACTAAACTGCACATAGATGTATTCAAATTTTGTTGACACCTACAGTAAATAGTACAAAACCGATGCATCGTGGTCCAGAAAGTTCACAGTTGCATAAAAGGCTCTGTGAATGGAAGCTGCAGTTGGAGAAAGTCAGGGAGTCAGCATGACAGGAGTCGGGAGTCCACAGAGAAAATCTGCGCAAGTGCGAAAGTAAAATGGACAGCTGACTATACTGACTGAAGTGACCGGGCTGGAAGCGCGATGGGGAGCCCAGTAGGGCGGTAGGGCTGTCTAACGATAAAAAAAGAAAGTAATCGTGAAAGTCATTTGTCATAAAAAAGTTTTTTTTTTCCTTAGGAGTATAAAAAGAGAAAGATGAATTCAGCAATGCCAATCATGCAGCAGTGTTGTTTTTTATTTCCGTTTATTTACCACTTTGGTGTTACGAGTACTTTGCCATGGGACTCTCTCACCACACCCACAGCGGGCCACTCTGTAATCATCAATCAACCTTATGTCCTTGGAAATGAGGGAGGAAAACTCCAGAAAGTTTTCAGAGTCAGGCTTGGAGGGATACCCAGGTGATCGGTCTCTCTCTCCCAGGTAAGTGGTGTGAGATATGGAAGCAGTTGTGACTTTAGGATCCTTAAGCTTCACCCTGTACTTTCACATCTCTGGTCCTACCACCTGTGGTTGCGACTTTGGTTTACTTGTCATAGACCATTGCCCCACAGGTCTGTTATTTCATATTTCTAATCTTGCTTAACCTTTTAAAGAAACCCTTTGGTGGACAGGCCCAATACCTTAACCTTTGAGACCAGAGAAATGTAAGAATCAAGACCAAGAAGATGTGATCTTATTTAACGAAGCACAAAATAAATTCTAAAGGTAAAATATTAAATGCAATGTTATCTAAAATAACATTTTACCTTGCTGCCTGTTTTAACTAAAGTTGAAATTTATTAAGGAAAATAATATCCCTATTTTAATTATTTTATTTGGATTTTATTTAGTATTTTCTATTATAAATGTTCAAAAACTCCTATGCTGCCTTAATAAGTTAGTCATCCTAAAAAGATATTCCCTTCCCATATAATATTTTTTTTTTCTTTGTACAGTGGGTATGGAAAGCATTCAGACCCCCTTCAATTTTTCACTCTTTGTCATATTGCAGCCATTTGCTAAAATCATTTAAATTAAGTTTTCCCCTCATTAATGTACACACAGCACCCCATATTGACAGACAAAAAAAAGAATTTTTGAAATTGTTGCAGATTTATTAAAAAAGAAAAACTGAAATATCATATGGTCCTAAGTATTCAGACCCTTTGCTCAGTATTTAGTAGAAGCACCCTTTTGAGCTAATACAGCCATGAGTCTTCTTGGGAAAGATGCAACAAGTTTTTCACACCTGGATTTGGGGATCCTCTGCCATTCCTCCTTGCAGATCCTTTCCAGTTCTGTCAGGTTGGATGGTAAACGTTGGTGGACAGCCATTTTTAGGTCTCTCCAGAGATGCTCAATTGGGTTTAAGTCAGGGCTCTGGCTGGGCCATTCAAGAACAGTCACAGAGTTGTTGTGAAGCCACTCCTTCGTTATTTTAGCGGTGTGCTTAAGGTCATTGTCTTGTTGGAAGGTAAACCTTCGGCCCAGTCTGAGGTCCTTAGCACTCTGGAGAAGGTTTTTGTCCAGGAAATCCCTGTACTTGGCCGCATTCATCTTTCCCTAGATTGCAACCAGTCGTCCTGTCCCTGCAGCTGAAAAACACCCCCACAGCATGATGCTGCCACCGCCATGCTTCACTGTGGGGACTGTATTGGACAAGTACACACATACCGCTTAGAATTAAGGCCAAAAAGTTCTATCTTGGTCTCATCAGACCAGAGAATCTTATTTCTCACCATCTCAGAGTCCTTCAGGTGTCTTTTAGCAAACTCCATGCGGGCTGTCATGTGTCTTGCACTGAGGTATGTGTGGAGACAACCAGGCACTGCTCATCACTTGTCCAATACAGTCCCCACAGTGAAGCATGACGACTGGTTGCAATCGAGGGAAAGATGAATGCGGCCAAGTACAGGGATATCCTGGAAAAAAAACCTTCTCCAGAGTGCTAAGGACCTCAGACTGGGCCGAAGGTTTACCTTCCAACAAGACAATGACCCTAAGCACACAGCTAAAATAACGAAGGAGTGGCTTCACAACAACTCTGTGACTGTTCTTGAATGGCCCAGCCAGAGCCCTGACTTAAACCTAATTGAGTATCTCTGGAGAGACCTAAAAATGGCTGTCCACCAACGTTTACCATCCAACCTGACAGAACTGGAGAAGATCTGCAAGGAGGAATGGCAGAGGATCCCCAAATCCAGGTGTGAAAAACTTGTTGCATCTTTCCCAAGAAGACTCATGGCTGTATTAGCTCAAAAGGGTGCTTCTACTAAATACTGAGCAAAGGGTCTGAATACTTAGGACCATGTGATATTTCAGTTTTTCTTTTTTAATAAATCTGCAACAATTTCAAAAATTCTTTTTTTTGTCTGTCAATATGGGGTGCTGTGTGTACATTAATGAGGGAAAAAATTAATTTAAATGATTTTAGCAAATGGCTGCAATATGACAAAGAGTGAAAAATTGAAGGGGGTCTGAATGCTTTCCGTACCCACTGTAAGTCTAACAATCAATAGCACAAGCCATTTCTTTGCGTAATTAGTATTTCATTATTTCTAATACAATTTTTACTTACATTTATTAAACATTTCAGTCTTACCATTGTTTTAACAAACAATCTACTGTATGTAATGAGCCAATTATCCATCCATCCATACATCCATCCATCCATTTTCCAACCCACTATATCCTAACACAGGATCATAGAGGTCTGCTGGAGCTAATCTCAGCCAACACAGGGTGCAAGGCAGGAAACAATCCGGGGCAGGGTGCCAACCCACTGCAGGATACACACACACCAAGCACACACCCTAGGGACAATTTAGGATCGCCAATACACCTACCCTGCATGTCTTTGGACTGTGGGAGGAAACTGTAGCACCCAGAGGAAACCCACACAGACATGGGGAGAACATGCAAACTCCACGCAGGGAGGACCCAAGAAGCGAACCCGGGTCTCCTTAACAGTGCTACCACTGTGCCACCATGCTGCCCCTGAGCTATTTATATCAAAGCCTAATACTTGAGCAATTAAACATCCATCAATCTTCCTAATCCACTTATCCAGGGCAAGGTTATGGTGCAGCTGTAGCCCGTCCCAGCAATAAATGGAGAAGGGAGCACTCCATCTCAGGGTGAGCACAAACACACACATACATGCATGGGCCAGTTCGGCAATGGCAATTCACTTAACCTGCATGTCTGTTGGATTGTCCAAGGAAAGCAGAGCACACAGAGGAAATCCACAAGGACATGGGGAGACAATGCATGTAAACTCCACACAGGGAACAACCAGGACGCGAACCTTTGGTATCCTTGTAGTTAGGCAGCAGCACACTGTGATACCGTGCCACTTGTAATAGATAGATAGATAGATAGATAGATAGATAGATAGATAGATAGATAGATAGATAGATAGATAGATAGATAGATAGATAGATAGATAGATAGATAGATAGATAGATAGATAGATAGATAGGACATCACATAAAAGAAGAAATGTGTTTTTAATATCAAAGGGAACTGCAGAAGCAGTTAAAAAGGAAAATAAGATACTGTATAAGGATATATCATAAAAAAATGTTTAATATAAATTGAGGGATGCAAAACTCAGACTATATAATGCACTAGTAAGATTGCGTCTGTGTGTGAAGTTTTGGTCACCACGGTACAAGAAAGACATGGCAGCACTTGAAGCTGTGCAAAGAAGAGCAACCAGATGCATCTCAGGACGTTAGGACATGTCCTGCTCTGACGGACTCAGAGAATTTAACCTGTTTAGTCTCGAGCCGAGGAGACTTGTGGGGACCTAATCCAGGCCTTTAAAATCCTCAAAGCAATTAATAAATTAGAATTCGTTTAGCTTAAAGGTGAATTACTTGCTGGAGGACACCCAAGTAGCACTTCTTTATTCAAAGAAATGATGGACTCTGGAACAAACATACTAAGATATGTAGTTGAAGCCAAAACCTGGACAACCTTTAAGACAGCGTTTCTCAAACTGTGGGGCGCGCCCCCCTAGTAACAAAAAAGGGGGCGCGAATGTTGCCATATGTGGCATAATTTCGCTATTCGTAGGGAAATTTTAAACTTGTAGTGGTGTATTGGCAGCAAAAAATATAGGAATAAATTTTATTAGGGTTTCAAAAAAACGTTAGGGGGGGACGCGATTAAAACTGTTATGAAAACTCGGGTCGCAAATACTTAAAGGTTGAGAAACGCTGCTTTAAGAAGTATCTGGATGTGATATTAGGATAAAGTAGCTAAACAAATAAGCTTGAATGACTGAATGGCCTCCATTGTTTATCAGTTTTCTTATGTTCTTAATGGAAGTTTCCAGATTTAATTGTTATAAAAACATTGAATCACAGTAGATTTAATTTGACCTTATAGACGTTGTTAAACAGAAAAAAGACTTTTTAAAGCCAAAGGAAAAAAGATGAATGCAAAGTAGTCTAAATAATTAGAAATATAAAACATTTAATAATCAATTGCATAACTGTTTCCACAAAGAAAATACTATATATAGGGGCGAAAACTAATTTATTTAAAAATCACTTAATTAGTTCAATGGAGAGGACCTTTTGTCAAGGTGTTTCAGTTGATTGTAGCATAAATGCACCTGCATGAGGAAGGTCCAACCTATGATGAGGAGTTACAAGCTACAGTGCCTCAGATTGGTGGTTCTGTGCAGATACCAACTGTTGCCCTGGTGCTTCACCAATTGCAGCTTTATGGAAAAGTGTAAAAAAAAAAGCTACTGTTAAAAAAAAAAAAAAAAATCAGGTATCTCGGCTTGGGTTTGTCAGAAGGCACATGGAAAACTCTCAAGCCAGCTGGAAGAAGGTTCTGCAGTCTTTTGAGGCCACAATTAAACCTTTTGACCATCAGACTAAACACCATGTTTGAATATTGCACATTATCAAAATCACACCATCCCCCCTGTGAAACATGGTGGTGACAGCACCAGGCTGTGTGGATGTTTCTCTGCAGCAGACCCATGGAGGTTTGTGAATGTAAAATAAATGTAATAAAACACAAGGAAATCCTGGAGGAAAACCTAATGAAGTCTGTAAGAAACCTTTACTATGATAGGAAGGTTGTTTTCCAGCAAGGCAACACCTCAAGCATAAAGCCAAAGTTATGCAAGAATGACTTCAAAACAACATTAATATTTTGGAATGGCTGAGTCAGAGTCCAGATCTCAGTCTAACAGAGAATTTGCGACTGAACTTCGGAAAGGCTGTTGATTCTCAGTTCCCATTGGGGACCCGGCCGGGACGCCCCTGCTGCATATGTTCCGGGGGAGCAACCATGGGCTCCTCAGTACCTCCGCCAGGACACTTGGTGGCAACCTCCCTGGCTGACGAATGTGCCTCAGTTTCCCGCAGGGCTCCATGGGAGATGGAGTTCTCCACAACCCTGTGGGGATCTGGGGTGGCCGCCAGGGGGTGCTGCATGGATCCCGGAGCCAATCTGGACACCTCTACAGCCCCGCCCAGAAATGCAATTAGCAACAGGTGATCAAGCACCTGGAACACTTCCGGGTAGGCTATAAAAGGGGCAAGCATCCACCACTCAGAAGCCAGAATCGGGAGGAAGAGGACGAGGTTGCTAGCTGAAGAAAAATAAAAGTCTGTTTGGATTTTACACGTGCCTCTGGAGTGAGTCTGTGCCGGGTCGGGCGCTATATAGCACCTTTTACACCATACAACCTGACAGAGCTTGAGCAGTTTTGTAAAGAAGAATGGGGAGAAATTGCAGTGTGCAAATGTGCAAAGCTGTGTATGCAGACTCAAGGCTGTCATGGCTGCCAAAAAAGCATGTACTAAAAATTTTAGTTTTATATCTATACTTAGTTCAGATAATATTCCAGAGATCTCTTTTCACTTTGACATTAAAGAGTCTTTTTCTGTAGATAAGTGTTAAAAAAGGAAAGTAAAATCCCACTGTGAGACAATATTGAATAACAATATCTTGTAGAGGATTAATACTTTGTATAGGCACTGTATTAGCACTAACCACTGCAATTCCACAAATCCTAAACCCGTTGTCACAGGAGTTTTAGGGACAACATCCAAGAAGCACATGGGAGCTGAGATGTTTGTGGGGGTTCAGCGTGACATTAGGGTGGGATCTGGCTCCCCACAACCCTAAATAAGATATGTGGACTCAGAAAAAGACAGATGGCTGTATTTTATTTGTATGATAAGATAAGCAGCTTTTATGTTCTGCCCACTGCATATACAAGAGATCACTCTTCAGTCTTGATGTGAGATAACTTTACAAAGGAGTTGGCCCTCAATAATGAGGTTTCTCAATTTTCAAAGGACAGCTGGCAACTTTTTTATGGCTATTCACTCTGTAAGCATTTGACCAGGACAGTGTCTGACAAACCTCATGAAGATGCTGTTTGATTACAAAATGTTTTCAATGGCTACATAAATTGTAACTAAATCTGCATGGTGAACCGACCTCTCTAGTCAGTTTATAGAGCATCAGAACAACCTAGACAAGAACAGGCCATTCAGTCCAACAAAGTTCACTTAATTCTTCTAAAATAACATCAAAATGATTTTTGAAAGTCCCTGTCTGCCATCACTACTTGCTCATTTATTCCGAGTGTCTATGGTTATCAATGTGAGGAAACCTTGCTAATGTTTGTGTGAAATTTACCCTTCACAAGTTTCCAACTGTGTCCACGTGCTCTTGATGAGCTCATTTTAAAATAACAGTCTCGATCCACTGGACTTTCCCTTCATAATTTTAAACACTTCAATAATTTCTCCTCTTAATCTTCTTTTGTTTAAACTAAAAAGACTCAGCTCTTTTAATCTTTCCTCATACCTCGTCACCTGTAGTCTTGGAATCAGCCCAGTCGCTCTTCTCTGGACTTTGTCCAGTTTGTTGGTAGTGAAGTCTCTTTTTATCTTTCACACTGCTTTAGAATATCTAAAATGGTATATTAGAGCTCACTTTAATGCTTACAGCTCAGCTCTTACAATCACTGAAATGATTAAGCTGACCATGAAGCACAGAGCAATAGTGTTTTCACATTTCTGTAACTGAGTTTTGAATTATTTTCCATAAAAGAGTAAAATTAACATTTGTAAACAAAAAATAAAATCTCAAGTACTTGGATTTTAAACTCAAGAAGACTTTAGGTTGTGTACCTAGTAGTCTATTTTTATGTTAACCCTCAGCAGTAAAACTGACTACAGCAGTAAACTGTTATCAAATGTTCTGATAGCAGCACTGTCATTGGTGTCATTACTGACAATGATAAGGGAGCAGGGTCTAAAGCTGATATGCTGCTAGCAAGATAATAACGGAATAATAACTACAAAACAGCATGCATTGTCAAAGGGAAATGGACAGCCATGAAAAAACAGCACTGTACTTGGTATTACTACTAACAAAGAGAAGGGAAGGCGCAAGGCCAGATCAAGTTCCCAAAAAGTCTCAGGAGGGCTCAGCCCCTTAACAGACAGCTGATCAAACTCTGGACACTCTTGATTACAGAGCAAGACTCAAGCAATTCATCAAATAGGGGGAAGACCCTCTTTATCATTTCGAGCCACCTACACTCCATCTTTACAACAAGTGAGGGATCATTTTGCCGGCATGTGAATACTTGATCATGTCATTGAATGAGGTGTGTGGGTTGGCACAAAGCTCACTTGTCATCATGGAGCAATGGGTGCACACCCAGAATACCTAGATGGTAGATCTGCCCCCAAAAGCTGATATGCTGATAACAAAATAATAGCTGAACAATAACTAAAAAACAAACACTTTAATATACAATAGCCTAAACAATGTGCATTGGCAAAGGGAAATGGAAAACCATGAAACAGAGGTAGTTGTATGCTATTTTTCCTTCTTATAACAAAAGTGTTGATTATTACTGAAGTGTTACTAACAATGTAGCATTTGTAAGGGGTTACTGACACTTACAATAGAATATTGTTTAATAATTGGTATTATTTGGTAGCTTCTCCACCACCAGAGACTTAGAAAGCAAGATAGACATGCATTATATCATACCAGTAACGGCTCACTGCACAATAATGTGCAGTGAATACACTTGACTTGAGCATTCATAGTTTTATACTCTTTCTCTGTACGTTTAGCATTCATTTGCTCAGAGGTTGATGCGCCTGCTGCTTCCTGTGCAGCTCTTCTTTTCTCCATGCTAGTGGCCCGCTTTTTCTATTCTTTCGTCAGCATCTTTTTGCGTTTAAACTGATTAAGTCAGTGTTTGTGTTGCAATTACTTAGTACATTTTCTTTAATTTTTCATTTAAGCTGGCACTTAAGTCTTCAATCTGCCTCAAGAATGACTTAAGATATAAAGAGGTAGGGGAAGTAATGGCGAAGGTGGTAGGGATGAGAACGCCGCCCATACGCATGTACCGCATGGGTGCCCTGCTGGCCGCTGCAGAGAGTTGATTCTACAATAAAGAAAAATTAAAAAGAGGAATAACTTCAGAGGTCAATCATCACTCTGAAAGCAGGTAGTAGACGTCACGTAGTATATGTCTACCAGATTTCAGGTTAATATGTCAAACGGTTTGCGAGCTACAGGTGATTTAAAATCCTCGACAGACAAATGAACAGCCAAGGTAGTGTGTTATATGTTAAAATTTGATTGTGTGGTAAGGTGGACAAAGGTGACGTTTATGAGGGTATGTCAAAAAGTATCCATAATAACATTTTATATTTTTGATACTCTTCGTTGCAGCAGTAGTTGTGCATGAATGTGGGATCTTTCTTTTTTTTTTTTTTGAGTTTCGCCAACACTGGTTCAAGTGGTATGGGTAACCTCTCACTGTTACGGCTTAGTCAGGATTTTGTCCCAAGTAAAGTTTAATTTAATGTCAAATTTTTATTATCTTTTGAATACTAATTTGTATATTTTGTTACTGGTTTTGTCTCTTCTGTGTACTTGCATCATATTATGGATTTTATAAATAATGTATTCTATTATTTTACCACTCTGTATTATGTCAATATTAGTTGTTTTACTTTTAGTTATTTATCATTTTTATTTAACATGGAGGCCAAGGAAGTGGGCTACCAGGTGTTGCATATGGGGGTGTTCTCTGCTGTACAAAAGAATAAACTTCAATTTGTACTGAAGCTATGGTAGTGCAATTGTGATTGATACTCTTGCTTTTGTGATTTTTGCTTTTCTTTGTGGATTTCCTGGATTTTAGTCCCTGCTGTCATTCAAGATACAGTTATTGGATTTGTGTTCTTTTATTTTTGCCCCTTTTTCCTGTTTGATGTCGTCTTTCTTTAGAGTAAATGCTTTATAATGAAGGTTACTTTCTTCTGTTATTAAGGGCCAGAGGATTGACACTTTTCCTCTTCCCTTTCTTAATATTATTTTTTGAATACTTTAAAAGCTTGTGCCTCAACTAAGGCATGTGAAGGCCAAAGCCTGCTTGTTGAAGTTGGGGTTAGGCAATGCACCAAAGAAGAGCAGCATCCTGTTGTATGTTCTTTGCGGGTTGAAGTGATATCAAGAGCATATACAGGATCTCTCATTGAATTTCACCCCTTATAAAATGAATATATATGTAAAATATAAAAATATTTTTCCTGTGTCCACATGAGTTTCCTTGCCCAGTTTAAAAATGTGCAGATTAAGTGGATTGGCATTGCTAAATTGTCCCTAGTCTGTTCTTGTGGCACATGCGAGTGAGTTCACCGTGTATTAGACTGACACCCTGTCCAGGGATTGTTTCTACTTTGTGCCCTATGCTTTCTGGGATTGGCTCCATCTTCCCCATGACCCTACTCATGATAAAGCTCTCCAGATTCTGGAATTACTCCTCCTTTTACTTTATTCTGCTTACACTTCCAGCAGCGCAACTGAACCGATCTCCCAGCTCTGGCATTTGCATGTGGCATCATGTGGTACAAATAGCTCTGTTCCCTCGACTGTCTACTTGTGCAATCTTCCTTTTATATTTGTGCCATTTTCCTTTGTTCTTCTGGGCTGCGTGCTACTTTCTCGCCCTAGGTGGTGTAGAAAACAATGTTTTATTGAATCTTTTTGTTCTGCCACCCAAAGTGCAGCGGTAGGGTAGGTGATGGTGTCAGGCTGGGCTTATTGACATATTTAATTGTTAGAAATGCTTGAAATTTTTAAATTTTTTTTGGTTTTGCTTGTTTCAATAAACATTTGATCAAAGAATTTTTTTTGCTTTTAAGTTTCAACTTTTTGCCTTTCAGGAGACTTACTCTGTTTAGACCCATCTGTAATATATGCTCTTAGTAAGAATCTCTGTCATTTACTACAAAAGAAAATTGCTAAGGCATCCTGAGGAGGTGCGCTTTAATTGGCACCCGAATATAAACAAATGGGGAGTAGATTGGATTGTCATGGGCAGATCATTACACAATGCGAGAGCACAAGCTGAGAAACAGAGTGCATTGTTCCCTCTTCAGTTTTTGAATGGATTTTAAAATATCAATACAATAAACACACTATAATTAAGTACATGAAATATCATTTTCTATCAAGTGTTAACTAGCAGTCATATTCAAATCCATACCAGCTGGGATGCCAGTTCACCTGTCATAACATTTATAATGAAATTTATAAAATGGCATAACAATTATAAATAACATGAACCTCTCGAATTAAACCAACGCATTATGACAAGCCAATCTCAAAAAAACATGCTGACTTTCCAAATAAAATAGTTAAAGCATTACAATTTTTCACATAGTTATTGAAATGTTTACATAAAAACATGTCATTTATAAAAAAAATTAAAAGAACACTTGGAAAGAGTTAGTTTTACATATCTTACCCTATCTCTGTCCACCACTTGGCTAAAGACTCAATGAAGAAGAGTGATGCACCTGCTACAACAACAAAAAATGTAAGCCAAACACTAACTACGTGTATAAAGACGGCGCTGACTTTGGTGAATTTCACAAAATCATCAAATGAACTGTTCAATTTTTTCAGCTGTAGATGTTTGAGTGGGCCCTGACTGATTCTCCCTTCACACTCATTCGCTATAAGATAACCTCACTAGTGATGAGTTAAACAGAGAAGTTTCAAGTCTCATGCAGTTTTGCAAATCTATCACTAAAGTTAATTTCACAGACAATTTCACAATTATGAAACGCAAAAGTCATTAAAAACAGCTTCTTTGGGTTTAAAGGTTTTTTGCAGTAGAAAACAAGGAATATTTCCTCCCTAAAGACTTGTTCTTACATTTGTGTATTTTGCAGCAGCTGCATAATGCCAGTAAACACCTTTATATCAAGTCAAGTCAGTTTCATTTGGTGCCTTTCATTACCGCAGAGGTGCAGTGCGTTTTTTAAAGATTGTGACATGCCATGTTTTCCACACCCCAAAGCACATGATTATGCACATTATGACATCTTCCCCACAGCTGTTTGCCATCCCTGTCATTAACCGCCCTTTTCATACAGATGAGGGTTTGCACCATCCATGTGCCGTGAAGTTTCAAGTTTCAGTTCTGCCATCAATGTGTCTTTAAGACTGCAATCACTAAGACTGTTGTTATATTTGGCAAAGTGGGCTTCATAGTATATACTACTAGAACAACCAAAACACACATCTGATGGTCCAAAAAACATCTACATGTGGTGGGAAATGATTCAGGTGATTGTTTTTTAAATAAATATCTTTATTTAAATACTAAAAGAAAGGCAGGTGGATGCAAAATTTATGCGTGAAAACACTTTCAGACAGAAATAAGCACCATTCTTCTTATGTGACTGTCACGGATTTCTCTATGGGTGAAATGTTGTTTTTTTTCTGAATTTTTCTTTGCAATGCGAAGTATTAAAGTTTCCTTGTGAATTCAGTTTCAAGCAAATTGTTTAACCGCAAATTCAATTTTCTGTGAAGTGTTTCACTGCAAATCAATTTTTACGTGAATCATTTTACTGAGATTCCAGTTTCTCCCAAATTGTTTTGCTTATCCCTGCTTCCCACACCCAGTGAGTCTGTACTAAAAACAAACAGGACTGGAAAAGAGATTAATAGATGAAAGAATTGAAGGAATCTGTAATATTTTCTGTATGTTTCAAGTTATTCAACAAGAACAATTCAAGTAAAGATCATCATGCAAGGTGCTTTTACCATGAAATTGATTTTTTTATTAATTTCTCCATACAGGGGCAGATTCTGCAAATGCAGGTTTGTAAAACAAAGAGAATGCACTTGTCAACCATTTCAAAAAAGACAAACAGAAATGTCTCACATACTCAGAGCAAACATTACATCCAGCTTGACAGCTTCTGGTGTGACAATCATCACAATCTCTTACCTCTTTTAATTTTTTTCTTACAGTTGTGGATGTCCATAATTTGTACTGTGCCTAAAGAGCAAACAATATCTTTCATTGAAAGTGGAATAAGTTCAAGTATTAGATATTGTCTGGGCAGTGAATTAATTCAACAGTTTAAACAAAGTGACTGCCATTCATTACACAGGTCTCAGGAAATCAGCAAACGTGAGAAGCCGGTGGTCTTGTCCAAGAACATGACAATTGCTTGCCTCAACTTGTGGGAAAAGATTCGTTCATGGAGCTCCATGAAGAAGTGAGTAGCTGTTTTCTTAAGTGATCAGGGTGGGTTTCTGATCCTGAACAATTTCTGGGGTGGAATGAATACCAGAACAATTGATGATGTTTGGTAAAAGATGTTTGCCCAAACACAAATCCACATCTCTGATGTCAGAAAGAAAAAGTACCACCCAGGTAATCTGATGACACACTAGTTCACATAACAACTTTAGGGACCCAGGTTTGACTTCCATTCCAGTCTTGACGTGGGCAGAGATTGTATGCTCTTTTCATGCCTATGAGAGTTTTATTTGGATTTTCTATTGTCCTGACATATCCCAATGACCTGCTTGTAGGGTAAGTGGTTCTGCACAAGTTGGTGAGGGTGTGTTTATGAGGGTGACTTGTGGTTAGAGCTGTTTCGAGTGATTTACCTTTTCTCTAGTAAGTAATTAGCAGGCTCTTAGGCCTCCATTTTTTTGCTTAGGTGATGCAAAAGAAGGCATAGAATTTTGACTGTACAGATATCTAGAAAATTACTTCCTAGTGAAATATATTTACAAAGAAACAGGCTGCACATTCAAAGTGGAACAGTTTAGAAAAGCAGAGCATTAATGCTAACTGGAGAGATTAGTTAAGGTCTGGCTTCTAATACTCTATCAATAATCAATCATAGCTTTAGAATGGAAAGACAACACTGTATTGGAAACACTGGAATGCTTTTTCTGAAGTTCTCACATCATCATGTGTATCTTGTACCACTCCTCCTGTTTCACAACACAGGCATACCAGAGAATCAAGTACCTGTTTTTACTTTTACCGCAACCAAAACTCAGCATTGTGTGTTATAAGTTGCCATTGGTGTACATCGTGTCACTTTGCTATGAGTATATCATCTGAAGCCTTTTCTAATCTTATTTCCAGAATCTTACCTGAGGATCTAATTAAAGATATCAAGTTAATGAAAATATGTCCTTGGAGAAAGCACCTCAGAAACCAAAATGTATACAGGTATTTAACAACGAGTTCATTCTTCTTGATTTACCTTGACCAGGCTATCTGATATTATCATTGATAAACATTTGCTGGAGCTATTTTGGACTCTGTTTGTATTTACCATTTAAATTATTACTGGCAAACTTGTTTCTCAGAGTACTTAGTAGCTGCAATATTACTCACTGATATACTACGTGACAGGTTTTGTTGGGCACTGTTGGCTTATCAATGAAATGAGTGACAAATGTTGATCACTATGTCGGGAGTCAGTATGTCAGGATGTACCTGACCCTCGGGTGTTAACTAGACCCCCTAGTAGTTCATACCTGAGATGGACCAGTGGCAAGAGAGGAGACCAACCACAGTTTTAGTGGCAAAACAAAATGCATGATTTATTTTAAATAATGTGACATAGTGCAGTTTAAATTATTCTTCATAAATAAATGCTGACACATAAAACAGAATCAGTGGGATGAGGTCATTCATCCATAATAAGGATCTAAAAGCAATCTTAAACACTAAGAATGTCCAGAGCTCAGAGTCCTCCCTCCTGAGTACCCCACATCCATGTGTTCTATCCATAAATGTTGCCATGTTGCCAATATTACCCAATTAGAGTAAATAAGCTAGGTGACGACTGGCATTTACCCAATCATCATACATATTTGCTTACATACTGTAGTTGCTGAGCCTGTCATTCCATCCCTGGTGATCCTCACGTCTTGGTTTGGCTTTAGCTACGACCCTTAATGCTCTCTATGGAGCATGGCCTCCCCAACTCTCTCATTGCCTTTTTCCCTTATGGAATGGTGGTGAATTGAAAGAGTCAAAGCCTCCACTGCACCTGCAGCACCATCAGAAGTTCAACACCCTCATCAGAACAGCACACAACCTTTCTCTTTCTGGAGATTCATCCATTCAAACCATCTTGTTCAACTTCTGCCATCTCATATCTTGTCTTTTTATATTGCATAAGTGCACACACACATTTACGTCTGTGATATTTCAGTCCTTTTTCTTTCTCCTCTTTCATTCCTAACCCTGTATTAATTTTGGTGAAGACCAGGAGCTTCCAAATGTGGAACAGCTGAAATAATGTCCTTAATGCATGTGTTTAATCACCAATCACCCACTGATTGCTTTGCTCATGGCACTCACCATTGTTGCACCACCCTTCACTGAAAAATAAAACTAGCCCAGTCTCTTTGGAGGCATGTGTTTGTATCCTACCTCTGCCACCAAAAGTCAGTAGTCACCTTGCTGGGATATACCCAACATTCATGTGTTAAGTAGACTCCTATTAGATTGAAACTAAGACGGAAGTAAGTGAGTAAGTAGACCAACAGTAGTTTTTTAGAGGCAAAACAATGTGCATAATTTCTTACAAATAAAGTGACACAGTGCAGTTCCTTTCCAAAGTTAATTCCTTATCAAACCATGCTACAGTTCTTGTATTGAAAATTAATTCATTAAGTCACCACAGTCATCTAGTCAACACATAAAACTGACAGAAAATACTGCCTTACCTTGACTGGAGTCATGGATGAGTGGAAGAGGCGGGATGTGCATGCAGCACCAACTGTTAAAGTCAGATCACGAAGCCAGTTAAGGATGAGAAGAATGCCTTTACTGACCCGTATGTGGAGCCACTCAGTACATGAAAAGAGATGACTGACTTACAGATGCTAGTATCATTTCTTCAATACACTTATCAATTACAGCAGTACATGGTTAGTTTGATATCTTGCGTCTTTGCTAGTAACTGATAAAGAAAACCTTAGGAGTCAGGATTCTGCTACACTAGACTGTACTGGTTTTCTTATGAATACTTGTCCTTGTGCTAAAGTAGCAATGGGACTGGGTCACAGAGCAACAGACTTTATTTAAAATGCTTTCTAAGAGTAACAAGGACATAAGATAACCATTAATAAGGTCAGAAGTTATTCAATCTAATCTATATTTATAAAATCCTAAGCCTAAAACTGCAACGATTTTGTGAAACGATTTTATGTGACGTTTTTATGTCACATTTTTTGTCACGGTTTAAATCGGGCTTATTTTAAAACCTACATGTATATGTTTGTTATCATTCTTTTCAGAATTTATCAAACTTTAATGTGATGTTGTTAGATTTTCAGATTCTTATTCTGTTTTTAAAGTATAAACTAAAATATATCAAGAACTCACGTCCGCGAGACAAGACTTTGTGCCAACAGATTTAACCACGCCCGGGGCCGGAAATAAAAGACAAAGAGTAGATGACAAAGATAACTGCCGTACAGGCTTTTAAATGTTCAAAGCGCTGCGTGAGATGCAAATCACATGGCACGGCAGCAGTAGCAGCAGCAGGGCAGCAGCTGATCGAGCAAAGAGGAGGTAAAAAAAAAAGTATTTGTTTCCCATTGTATCACCGTTTTAGAGAGAGTACTGGGGGAGCAACTGCATCTCCTTGGGGTGTGTTCAGCCCTCCTCTTCACAACACGAGCGGCAGAGATGCGAAGCAAGCGCAGGCAAGGGGGGTTGGCGAGTGAAGCGAGCAGGGGGTAAGCCCCCTAGTAATTTCTTCTTCTTTTGGCTACTCCCATTAGGGGTTGCCACAACGGATCATCCTTGTTGTCCGCATATTGATTTGGCAAAATTTTACACCGGATGCCCTTCCTGATGTAACCCTCCATTAGTATAATCAATAAATATTAAATTTGTGAAAATCATATTTATCAGTAATATTCATCTCTCACAATGTACATAAAAAGCTAAAAGACATACACAGCCACACACAAAAAACACTGTAATCACTAGTTAAAATACCTAAATGAAATATTAGCAGAAAGGTGGGAGTTAAGAAATCCTTTTTAGTTGTGCCTTGTAAGAGTTTGGTAATTAACAATTTAAGACAAGCAAAATGGGAATACTTCAAAATATTTCAATTCCTGGATATGGAACACCAAGAAAATAGACTGATAAACCCCTGGTGTAAAGAAGCCATGTGATATTTAATCACATATGTTTCAAAAGTCTGTCATAGTTAAGCATTTTCTTTGATTAACAGGTCTACTATTATACAAAATCATTGCAGTGTGTGACTGCTGTTAGCAGTAACTGAAATTCAATACCATGCCCTGCTTCACAACATTGGCTTTATATTAGTTTCAACTCTGACCAGATGTTACAACATTTTGGGGAGCCTTTACTTGAAGTATTGGAACACTTGATCTAAGCTATTCCATTGACAAAGGCTGAGAAAGAAAAGAGATACGACTGTGGCTTTTGATTTAAAATTATCCTAGACAGTTCCAAGAATAAAATTCTTAATACTTGAAAATTCAGTCTGGGCATACTTAAAAATCACAATAGGATGACATTTTTGGCTTACCATAAGAGTAAAATATGCACAAGGTCACTGTTTAAACTTCTGACGTTAAACAGGAAAGTCTGCAACAGTCCACAATCCATGAATGTACAACTCATCTCATATTAAAGAAAGAAACAAATTGTAAAGCTTTAGCAATGACTATTTATTATAAAATAGATCATATCAGACTGAAGACCTTCAACTATAGCAGAAAATACAGGTACAGTTGAATCATTCAGCGAGGTCTGATAATTTTTACACATTACCTTCATATGGGACAAATATATCACATATCAAGGATTTATATGTCTTCACAGTGTCAGTAGCTAAGAAGTAGTGCAGAAGTCACATTCATAGGGGACTAATGGACATCACTGAACTACCTCAGTTAAAAATGATTAATTGCAATTAATCTAGAATGCCATTTTGTGATTAAAAATTGTAATTGTGTGACAGCCCTAATTTAGTTGCCAATGATGAATTGGTGATAAATTTAGATCTGTTACTGGTCCAATGTTTTCACTATGTCAGTGTAACTAGACAAAGATATTAATAGTTGAGAAGCTGATAATAATCCAGCAAGGCATATTGTTGACATTGCTTGGGAATATTTCTGAGACAGTGCTAGGCTATCATTCAAATGTCCTGTCTGGAGCATGAAACATGCCATGGAGCAGTTTTGGACTATTAATGGGACAACTGCTTGACAAATGAAAGTGAGACAGTGTTGCGCTATCACTAGGATTTACTATGTATTGCACCAACTTTTTTGTAAAAATGGTTGGAAGGTGTTGGAAAAGCTTTATAATAACCTTGGGAAGATGATGATGAGTGATTGTTGGTCAAGTTTTAGGATGATATTGAGAAATAAATCAATGATCAATGCTGAGACAGCTCTGTGATAACTGAATAGCTCTGCATGGGGAGCTGATTAATAGGACAATGTTGGTCAGTTTTTAGGATGACTTGATATCAGAAAGTTGCTAATGTAGTCAATGTTTTCTAGAAACTCAGATCTTCTACTGTAAACTACAAGGTTAACCACCTCTGTAATGGTATCATAGTAAATGTAAGGGTATATTTGTCTGCAAAATAAATGGATAAACATATAAATGTAAATTTTGAGCCAATATTGACAAGGCAATTGCTTTGTTCTGATAATCAGCAAGAATTACTCTGTCATCGATACCGGAGGAGGATATTGATGAGAAGCTGTTGTTTTGCTATTTCTTGGCTAATAAAGAAGGCCCTGAGGGTCAGCTATACTTTCCAAACAACAAACAAGGCTAACATGAAAGATGATGTTACATTGGAACATCTGACAAATAAGGTCCATCAGTAGTCACATTCAGATCTTGTCTTAAAAATATAGTAATTTTTAGCTATGATGTCATTCTCTAAATTAGTGCTACTGATTTTGATTAGGATGTACTGCCAGCTCATGTGTTCGGTCTATTTCCATGCATTATCACTTCATGTTAGCTTCTGTAGGGTCTCCCTGGTTTATATTCCATGCAGTTATAAACAAAAGACTATATTCATAACTTGGAGAAATTTGATGAATAATTACACTTGTATGGGAAATTAATGGACCAATGCCTTTAAAATAAATGGATAAAAACCCTTTGTCTCTCTAAATCCCCAGACTGTTTCTAGAATTCATGAATACATAACATAATTTTAAAAAAGAAAGTAATCTTAATTATAAATAGCATAAGTCTAAAGAAGGAAATAAAAAATATAATTTCAAAGTAGTAGAGCATCATTTGGAGTTCAATACTTTCTAATATGTGGGTAAAACATTGAAATATTGAAAAAGTATGAAAATATATTGAAGTTCTGCCATGCTTCCTAAACATGGCTGTCCCTCAACCTGAGACCTCCTAAAGAAGCAACTGGAAAGCCAATTGTGAATCTGAATAATATACAATGGTAAGAGACAGTAAAAAATAGATAATGGTCATGGAGCAACAGTTATCAACCTGGGTGGTCTACAACAGTGGTCTTTAAAAGTTCTTTTTCATTGAATATTTGTGTCACCGTGTATCAGGGTCATATAATCATGATGGATCACATTGACTGCAGGTTTTCATAATATAACATTTATAAACCTATTTTTTTTTATCCATTATCATTTTGGAACTCATTTCGGGAGTCTGCCCTGCTAACATCAGGATCAAGGTAGGAACCAATCTTAGATGGTACACAAGTCTATAGCAGGACCCATCCCATACACATAATTTTAAATTGCCTATCACCCTAATGTACAAGTTTTTAGGATGTAAAATCTATGGGGAAAATGTGCAACTACCGGTAACTTGGTACAGGATTTGAATGCAGAAAATGGTCTCATTAACTGTTTTCCATAATAAAAAGGAACAATTAATAAAAACTAGAACAGTTAAATGCAACCTGTGAAAGTAACATTGCAATTGCTTAAAATTAAAAAAATAATGTCCTAATGACAAAACAATGGACAATTTTGGCCCAATATCTGGAGTTCATGCTTCATTCCAAAATGTTATGGACTGCTGTTCAATTTAAGTTCAGGTCCAGAGGACAAACCCATTTAAAAAAACTTCATATTCCAACATTTTAAGCCTGAATTTTTTTTATTTTGTGAACCAAAACAGGCGGGAGCTTCAGAGCTGCTGTAATGCCACTCAGGATCTGGTTCTCACCAAAGAGCACATGAAGGTTGGAGAGACATTTACGTATGAAATGGAGAATAAAAGGACTCGTGTTGTGGATGAGGCTCTCTATGAAATGTTTCCGGAGGTAAACAGTTTTATCTACTCTTGTTTCACTCTGGATTGGCTGCTCCCTTAATACAATAGAAAATGAGGTGGACAGATCTTAATGGAGCAGGGACCAATGAGTGCCTGAGTGTATGTTCTCCCAACTGTAGACTGGAGTTTCCTTTAAGCTTTGAGCCACTCAATGTACCGTTATTATAAGACAACATAAGAGATATAAATGAGGTTTTCACTTGGATAGTTGGAATAATGTGATACACAAAAAGACAAGTGTAATAAAAATAATAATAAAACAGGAACTTTGACTACACTGTCTCCCTTTATTAGAGACGTTTGTGGAACAAGACTTTGGGACACTGTGCTGTAGTTGGAAATGGAGGAATTTTACGCAACAGCAGCTGTGGAGAGCAGATTGACCAAGCGGACTTTGTTTTCAGGTATTAAAAACCTTCCTTTTTCAGATTATCTTCAGATAAAAAACATGTTACACTAGACTGTAGTCAAGATAAACTTCACAGTTCAGAAAATTGCAAGATGAGTTGTAAGTTATACTCTGGAATTTACAATTTCTCAGGGTGTAAGTATGAGAAGTTTGCACATCAGTCCCATGTTCACTTTGGGTTTCTCCTCCTGCTTTGCTTTTACTTCAAAGTGACATCCAGGTTTTATTTTTTTAGTTTTTTGGTATAATGTTTTTACTGAGCACAGGATCACAGCATCTACATATGTTTACAATTACAGAAATAGCTAAGCTACACTTCGTACATCAGAATACAAGTAAGGTTAAACACACAGTAAGACAGAACTATTTCAATACAATTAATGTGAATAAACTATGATAGCATTATAACATTATAACTGGGATATGGCCTCTTGACAGGGAAGGAGAGAAAAACAGATACTCCAGATAACAGCACCCTTAGAAAAAATGAACCTCTGTGAAAGTAGGGGGTCTAAGGTCAGGAGATTATTTCAGCAAAACGGGGCAGAAGCCAATCATGGATGAGGCACCAATGTCTAAATTTTTTAAACTTGCCTTACTTCTAAGTGGGGTAGGTATGGGTGAGGGTTTGAGGGTTGGAGAATCAATTTACCATTTTCCTTTCCTTTCCTTTCCTTCCTGTCTGTGTTGACATACTAAAAGCTTTTTTCTTTTTATTTCCTTGAGAGTCTTAATCATGGTTATGACGAAATACATTTCTATCATTTTATTCTTTACATTTTTCAGTCAGTTGTTAATAATATCCAGTCTGTTCGGCAATCACTATAATGGCAAATGTTTTGATGTAACGCAATGTATGCATTGAAGGATTTCCTGGACTTTGCTGTAAGTAAACTAAGAAAGTGCTCAGTAGAGGACTTATGCAAACATTTACCGTAGATACTTGCGTATAAGTCGAAAAATTTATGCCTTAAAATTCATTCAAAAAAACAGAATCGACTTATCCGCGGGGCAACACAGTTGTCCATAGAATTTGGGTAATGACATTGTACACTCAACGCTTCACAGTGTTAAGTCACCAGTCATCTGCCGTTTCCCATGGTCTTTGAAATAATTATAAGCCAGCAATAGTATTGCTAATTAGCTAGTTTTTTTTCTAATTTCATTAAATAATTCTTTAAACTGTGAAATACTTGAATTTGAGCATTAGCTTTTGCAGGTTTTGGATAACAAACATACCATGAGCTGCCATGTGCAACCAGATTTGGAATCAAAAGAACCAAGGCAACACACGCTATCAATGCGATGCAAGCGCAGCCAGTGATTCAAAACATTTCTCTGCCTACCTGTTTGTCTCGTCTGGCAGTAGCTGAAAAGCAGCATCAGGAGAGAGCAGCCTGAAGTAGTCCAGGTGATCTGTTGTGTCCAACAGCAAGCCATGCTGTCTTATGAAGTCCGGTAGCTAGTTCGGCTCCCACGGATCAATGTCTGGGTATTCCTCCCATGCAAACCTTGCCGTAGCTGCATCAGCTGCGCAAATGCGTTCAGCTTGCAGCCGATCAGCTGCCACAGCATCGGCTGGTGTCCGATCAGCTAATGCCACCTTCTCACTCTCTTGCTCGATTCCTGATCACTGTCAATAAAATCCGATTCTGAAAAATCAGATGTCCGACTCAGCGATAATGTGCAAAACATCGTCTGCTGAGTGTTTTCTTTTCTGCACTCGCTTCGCTCCCTTGTGACATATCGATGCCATCTTGCCTTTGTTTACATTTCGCAACTCACTCACATGCAAGGATTAGTTGCAGAGTCAACAAGTCTAGCATTTCTCCAAGCACAGAGGGAATGCCTGTGACATGACAGTGAGTTTTGTTGCCATTAACAGCTGATTGTCGCCCTCTATCTCTGATAGCTGTCAAGTTTTATCCATCCATCCATTTTCCAACCCGCTGAATCTGAACACAGGGTCACGGGGGTCTGCTGGAGCCAATTGTCAAGTTTTACCCTCGACTTATACGCGGGTCATAACAAATTTCATAATTTTCGGCTTAAACAATACGCTCGACTTATCTGCGAGATCGACTAATACGCGAATATCTACGGTAGGTCAAAAATTAGATCTCAAGGATCTGCCAAATCTAGTGAATAAATGTTTGGATCTGCCTTTTTCCATTTTTTTTATTTACAAAGTGCCTTTGGTGGACAGAGTCACAAAGTGCTACATACCATAGAAAAAACAATTAACACACAGAGGTTACAAACAATAAAAAATACAACTATACTAACATTTCAAAAAATGAACATAAAACAGAGCAGCCAAAAACAGCTACCCATATGCTAGCCTAAAAAGGATCCTCTTTAATTGTTTTTTTAACGTATGAATTGTGTCAGCAGCCTGTGAAGCATAAGGAAGGCTATTCCACCATTTTGGTGTCTTCTTCTTCTTTTGGCTGCTCCCATTAGGGGTTGCCAAAGCGGACCATCTTCTTTCATATCTTTCTGTCCTCTGCATCTTGTTCTGTTATCCTTCTTCTCCTTCAGGCCAACAGTAGCCCAATTTCCGCCAGCACCCTGTTGGCTAACAGTACTGGTGGCGGTCGTTGTTAACCCGGGACTCGACCGATCCGGTATGGAAATTTGTATTGTTGTCCGCATATTGATTTGGCAAAATTTTACACCGAATGCCCTTCCTGACGTAACCCTCCCCATTTATCCAGGCTTGGGACCTACACAAAGAAACACACTGATTTGTGCATCCCTTGTGGCTGGGTTTGCATCCCCTGTGGCTGGGTTTTTCCACCACCATTTTGGTGTAACGGACTGAAAAGCCTGATCCCCACAAGTCTTTAGCCAAGTATATGGAACAATAAGAAGGCTCTGGTTAGATGACCTGAGTGGGCAATTGGTAGTATAATGTTGTAAAAAATCTGAAATATATTGTGGTGTTTGACCATGTAGAGCTCTATAGGTGATTACTAACATTTTAAAACATATTCTAAATTCCATTGGAAGCCAATAAAACAAAAATAAAGATGTAGTGTTACACCACTTACTGGAGTTGGTTAACAATTTGGCAGCAGTATTCTGAATAGACTGAAGACACAGCAGCGCCATCTTGTTTTGACATGTAAATAAAGAAACACAATAACAAAAACGTGAAAAAATTAAAGCATGAATTAATGTTGCCTTTTGAGCCTTCAATGCTATTGTACTTAGCATTGATCTAATCCACAGATTATAAAAACAAGAGCAAGGTAAGGACCTAAAATGAGCATCAAGGTTTAAAGACTGATCAAACATAACACCCAGTTTCCAGACTCAAAATTTAAAGTTGGGTGAAACAGCCGATAACCTGAGACTGATCTCTGCTTGCAAATGTATATTATGAGTTATTCATGCCTGCTGTTATTCTGTATAAATGTATACTGCCTCTCATTGTTTGTCTTTTAAAGGTAATCCGTGCTTGCTTATAATATGTGTTTGCTTGTGGATCCTGTCTTTTGTAAGAGGAATCACAGACAACTGTGAAGTGCTGGGGCACCCATTGGCAAACCCCATATAACTGAAATAAAGTTATAATAAGCACATTGTTAGACCGCCACAAAACTCAAGCCAATATAGTTCATACTCAAACCGATAACATGCGAGCGTAAATCAGTGCAGTTCACTCACAAACCAATAACAAACATACTGGAACCGGTGATATACACACGCTAATCAATATAGTTCATATCCCAACCTGTAGTATGCATATATAAACGAATGTAGTTCATGCACAAACTGATAATATACAGACACAAATCAATATAGTTCATATGAATGAAACCAGTAATGTACTGTATGCAATTAAGTATGCACGCAAACCGATAGGAAATGTTCATAAACCAATAGTGTGCACATGTAAACCAATAGATTATGCATAAAAAATATATGACTTATGGCCTGTTTGGCCCCTCGGGGTAAAAGACTACAGCAGCTTCCCTCTGTGTAGCATGGATTCTCGGGAAAAAGGAAAAAACGTTCACAGACTCAGCGACTGTCAAAGAATGCAAGCTACTACAGAGGAGGTAGTGACAGACGACATTAATAATTAAGGAAGAGCCTAACTTCATCCATTCAGAAAAATACCAATGTACGATACAACAACCACGAGAAGAGCTGAAGTACTAGCAAGTGATGTTTTCAAAACCCTTTTAGAGAGATTATAAAAGGCCGATGTAGTGTCGCTAGGCTGATGTAGTGACGAATCCACCGATCGTGGGGACATTGCGCATCTATGTCTGTACATGACATTTTTCAATGAGGAGTGCTTTCGCAGGACTTGTTCAGTCTAATTTCACTGGAGGGACAGACAACAGTGGAAATAATTTTTCAAAAAAGTGTTTTAATATTTAAATGAAAGTGGACTAGATTTGCAACAAGTAAATATGTTAGTAACAGATGCCACCTCTTCCTTAGCAGGAAGGGTGCAGGGTTTGTTAGCTCGCCTATAACTTGCACATCAGACAAAATCTTTACATTGCCTGATAACATTGATGTGTTCTGTGTGCAAAACATGGTGATGAGCTATAAAATGCAAAGTGTTATGTTGATAATCAACTTTATCAGAGCAACGTCGAGCCTACAACACCCCTGGTTTCACAAACTCCTGTCTGAGATGTCAGTTGAGCACAATAAGTTGCTTGTGCATAACGATGTTAAGGGCAATGCACTTAAAGCGGTTTGTGAACTCTGGCAGGAGATTGTTGCTTTTCTCCGCATTTGTCAGAGGCATTTATATCTAACATGCTGGACGAGAAATTCATGGCAGAAGTGTTCTTCCTGAATAACATCTTCCAAGATTTAAATAGCCTTAATCTTAGTTTGCAAGGGAAGGGTAAAACAGTTGGAGATTTTGTTAAAAAACGTAACGGTTTGAAAAGAAATGGGACATGTTTTCAAATGATTTAACTATAGGGAAATGCTTAATTTCCCAAAACTGCGTGAGTTAATAAATAACTGTATTAAATAAAGTTTATTAAATAAAATCATTTTTTAGGAAAGTTAAAGGCGAACTTTGCTCCGAAGTTTGACAGTTTTGACATTCCCACTAAGAACGTGCAATTTTCGACAAATCCGTTTACAATTAATGTGGGAGGGGAGTTTGCATCGATAGCCAAACAGGTGCTTGCGTCACTTGAGGAAAATTCACTGCAACTAGAAATTATAAACAAGCAAGGATCATATGAATTGAAACAAGCGATTCAATCTGTGGAAAGTGTACAATTTTGGACAGAACTGGACCAGGTCTAGTTGGCTGTTTTTCTTCTAACAATGTTTGCTATGATGTACACAAGAGGAGGGTCAAGCTTTTCGCATACGAATTCAATAAAAATGAACACTAGTTCCCCCCTTATAAGCACCCACCTCCATGAAAATCTACAAATTGCTCTCACTTCAAATGAACCTAACTTTAATGCTCTTGCAAAGCCAAGTAAGATGGGATTTTAGTCATTAGGAAACAAATATAGTACTGGTTGTTAAAGGTGTACCATATATATACGAGATAAAAGAGAAGTAAAGAAAAAAAAGAATAAGCATTACCTGATATTGGGAATTTTTAGTTATTTAATATGTGGTCCGGTGGATGCATTCTGCTTTCTTGAAATTAAAAGTGATGGTAAGAAATGTATAAAATGTAATTACAGGTAAAATTCCATTACAGCAAACTGCCAGGGACCTAAAAAATTTTTCGTTGTAATGAATATTTTGTTGTAATGAGATTCTGTATTAATTGCTATGTACTTTCTTTAACTCGAGTCCAAACGTTTGCAATCATTTCAATAGTTTCTTTTATGTTAATTTTAATCTTCCACTGTCTATAAGTTATGCTGACGAGAATTTTTCTCAGCATTTCCTTGCGATAATACACTTTCAGGGTGTGAATGATGCCCAAACCCAATGACTGACCCAATGACTGACCTCACATTTTCTTGAATGAGTGCCGCATTAATAGGAATGTTTCTTGAACGAGCATGACTGAACCCATAAAAACGGCTTTTTTGGCGTCTTCAAATGCAGCAATTTGCATACATTTGCAAACCAAGATTTTCTTCTTTTTTTGCTCGGTCTTTTAAGAAAGTTGACAGTGTCAACGGTGAAATTCCGAATTCACTAGCAACGTCTGTTTTCTTTTTGACGCAATCAAGAGATGCAAAAATGTAAATTTTTTTTTTCTATTATGAACTGTTATCGTTTTTTTTTGTGTTTGCTGTTTTATGGACATTCCAATGGATGTTTTTCAAATGTTGAAGAGCAATAAGCAAAAGGTATCACTGAAAACCACCGAAAACAAAAACAGCAAAAAAAAAAAAAAAAATCAATATGATGAAAGTTCGAAAAAATAAATTTTTTTTACAGTGTTTCTGTTTGGGGATTGTTGTGCAAATGTGCTCAACTGAGCTGTGACCACAGAACTACCTGCTCTGTGGATGATTCATTCAAGTATTTTAAGGTCACTTTATTGTAATGAAAGTATCTGCCGAATGTACTTCACAGTAACGAAATTTCTATAGACTTGTGTCATATGGGGAAACTGTCGGGACCATAAAAATACTTCGTTGTAATGAAAATTTCATTGTAAAGATATTTGTTATAATGGAATTTTACTTACTATAATAATTGTAACAAAAAGTGATATAGTGTCAAGGGACTGATAGTCCAGACTACTGTTAAATGTCATTCCAAGGTAAATTTGTGAGATTTTTTTTGTGTGTGGCTGTGTAATTCTAATAGTAATAATAATAAAAATTGTAATAATGTTAATAAACACCCAGTGATGCACAATGTTATACAGTATTTAGTGTTTTTCATCATATTTGAATGCGGAGAGCCAAGAATTATGTTTCGACATCCCAACATTTAACATATGGTAATCTGACCCTCAAAAAAAAGTAGTGTAAGAACCTTGGTGTACAGCCTCATATACTCACATAGATGCCATTTAATTTAACTCAACTCAAGTCATGCAGCTTTATTGTCTTACCAACCATAGACAAAACTGCAGCATATAATGGCAGTTCCCAAAGATGGCGGTGCAACACATGCACAAATGGAGGAAAAGTGCAAGACCCATACTGTATTATACTATAAATAAATAAATAAATAAATAACATGTAAGTGAATAGGTAGAAATAATTGGAAATAGACAAATAAACAAATAATAACAACAACTAATAGAAAAAAACAACACTAGTAACAAGTGTAATGAATCTACTGCATATAATAAGGTACAAGGAGCAGATTTGAAGGCAGGGGGGCAGCACAAAATTTAGAGTCCAGACAGCCAAGGGGTAGAAGCTGTTGCAGAACCTGGTAGAACTGATTTAGATGCTACAGTACTTTCTGCCAGATGGAAGTGGGACAAAGAGACCATGAGAGGGGTGGGAGCAGCTCTTCACAATGCTACAGGCTTTGTGGATGCAATGCTTTATTAAAAATTCATTAATGGAGGGCAGAGAGGTCCCAATGATCTTTTCTGCTGTGTGCACTGTCTGTAGTAGGACTTTACAGTCACTGCATTGAGTTCCCAAGCCAGACGGTGATATAGCTGGTCAGATGGTGCCCATGTAGAATTTGCTCAAAATGGGAGTATATTAGCTTGCCTATCTTCAACCAGGCCAAGATGTGTTAAACTCCATTGTGACTGGACTGCAAGACAAACTGGGGTTCTTGGGACTATGGGATAGCAACATTTACCTTTATGTTCTTATGCCACTGGTATCCAGTCACCATCCATATTAAAATCAAGAAATTATAGATTCAAATTTAATCCAAAATATGCAATACAACTATACATTGGATTCTTAGGGCCATAGTGTTCCTCACATACTGAAGAAAATATCAATATTTTATGAATTTAGATATGCAATTCCAATATATCATGTTTGCAGTCATCCTGCCCAGATCCAGCTGTCTATTGAGTTGCCACATTGTTGGGTATGACACGTCTTGGGGAATCGAGCCCAAGGTGATGCTGCCATGGAAGTCAGAGGGGTGACTGTTGAAGAAAGCTCATACTCTGCCACTGTGACATCAGTTCTGTAGCAGTGCTACTATCAGTAAAAACTGCATCTCCCAGCAGTTCCTGTCAAAGGTGGTCAGAGGGGTTTAAAAGAAGGGCAGGTGCCCAAGGGAAAGGAGGTGTGTTTTTTGTTGTATTTTGTGTTTTGTAACCTGTCGGACTGCTTTCTGTTAAGCCATATTTAATTGCTGTGTCCTGAATTGTATTTGTTGTTGGGGTGTGGATCGTTTGTCTACCTGTGTGCTAAGGACAGTTTGTGGATTCACGACTTTCCCGCAGGTAAAGGAGTGCTCCTGAACCATCCATCAATCTTTACCCTTACAGTGTCTACCAGTAGGATTGTTTTTCATTCCCTTACAACATACAGATCTCTGGACTTACTCTCGTCATTTCTCATTACATCCGGTTTGGTATTCCATGGACTTTGCTGTGTGGTGTTTGTGTTTATATGTTTATTGTAATATCACTGTAGGGGTACAGGGGTGGTATTATTTATATTATTTAATTGCATTACATTCTTTAATTGTTGTTATTCCCCAGTGTGCTTTGTTTTGTCTCTGTTTTTGAGTGTGTACGGGTGGGCCAAGGGCTGACTAGTCTCCCAGTCCCTGCCACTGAAAAACATCCCCACAGCATGATGCTGCCACCACCATGCTTCACTGTAGAGATGGTATTGGCCTGGTGATGAGCGGTGCCTGGTTTCCTCCAAACGTGACGACTGGCATTCACACCAAAGAGTTCAATCTTTGTCTCATCAGACCAGAGAATTTTCTTTCTCATGGTCTGAGAGTCCTTCAGGTGCCTTTTAGCAAACTCCAGGCAGGCTGCCATGTGCCTTTTACTAAGGAGTGGCTTCCGTCTGGCCACTCTACCATACAGGCCTGATTGGTGGACTGCTGCAGAGATGGTTGTCCTTCTGGAAGGTTCTCCTCTCTCTACAGAGGACATCTGGAGCTCTGACAGAGTGACCATTGGGTTCTTGGTCACCTCTCTGACTAAGGCCCTTCTCCCCTGATCGCTCAGTTTAGATGGCCAGCCAGCTCTAGGAAGAGTCCTGGGGCCTCATGTATAACGTCGTGCGTAGAACTCACACTATAACATGGCGTAAGCACAAAAGCGGGAATGTGCGTACGCACAGAAAAATCCAGATGCAGGAATCTGTACGTACGCAAACTTTCACGTTCTTCCACTACATAAATCCTGATCAGCGTGAAAAGTAACGCACGTGCACGCGCCTTCTGTCCCGCCCCAACTCCTCCCAGAATTACGCCTCTTTGAATATGCAAATTGATATAAATAGCCTTCTGTGAAAAGACAATGGGAAAAGCACAGGGGAAAATATAAGAATTTCAGTGAATATCAAGTGGAGGCAAAGGAAAAACGTACTATTTGTTGGTTTAAACAGTGGTATAATCAACAAAAGAAAGTTGATCGAGTGACAGAGTGTTGGAGAAACTCGAAGGCTCAAGTTCACAAAGTCGCACAGTGCCCGAAATAAAAAAGAAATCACATATCAAAGTCGCCGTGAAAAGGCGAGTCGTAGCCCACCGTCTGAGTGTCATATGAAAGCTTATTAGGGTACAGACACAAAAAAAAAGGCACACAGTGGGGAAAAAAGCACGAAATGTCAACTTCAATCTCGAAATTTCCACTTTAATCACGTAGTTTATTTTGCCATTAAAGTAGAACATCATAAACTTCATCTTAAAATCGTTTAATTTACTAGTTTCTCAAATTCCATTGTAACTAAAGTGGCATGTTAAATGCTTTGTTCTGTATTTGGTCTTCTATGTGCTCTATGTGTGTGAATCACTACCTGCTTTTTAAACAGGCTTTCTCTTTCTCCAACAGGACACATAATCCATTACATTCGTGAAATTACAGCTCTCTGAATAATAAAAATACTGAGATGTATACGTGATATCTTTTTCATGATGATAGGAGTGAAAGCATGTTATTAAACATGGGAACACGGTGGCGCAGTGATTGTTCATGTCTCACACAAGAGGCTTGCTGCGCCATGCGCGACCTTCAATGAAATAATTTATCACAGCAGTACTGTCTCTTTCAAACGTACTAACCTCCAATTCCTGTCCTTACTTTTCTTTCTCCAAAAACCCAATCGCCACACAATCAGCTATGTAATAGACGTGAAGCCATCTGTAAGCTTAGAACGCCAATCCTCCAAACTTTTAAGGAACATTGAAATATCTTCGTAGTATGTGTTTAATTATTATATCCGTCTATCTTTCCAGTGTCGCATCAGCACCAGCAAGAATACAATGCAATGCAGGAACAATTACTGAACTAGGTAGCGCTGCGGCACTGTGTCCTCACATGTTTAATTATTAACAATACAGATTATTTAAATGAAGTTAAAGTTTTATCTGTATAATATAATCAACATATTTTGCTGCATTTCATCTTAAAAATGAATACTGTCATCATATGTAAATACGCGCTTTATAAAGTGGTGCAGGTTGTGCAATATTATAACTGTATCCCAAGTTTACAGTGAGGTGATTGTACTTATAAGTACAAACAGTTCTACAAGGAGCACTTGATGGACTGATTGAGTGTGTTTATAGTTCTTGGGATGAAACTGTTTCTAAACCGCGAAGTCCATACAGGGAAGTCTCTAAAGCGTTTTGCTGTGGCTCAGGCAGCATCTGCTTCATGCTGTATACCGATATTTCTCTTTCCGATCAGCTGCTGCTGTGATTTCCCACTCAGATACAGTGATATAAATACTCCGAGTGGTGCAGTGAGAGTAATATGGAAAAAGATGATCTGCTGTTACAACCCTTAACGGGAGCAGCTGAAAGAAGAAGAAGATGCAGTGAGAGTTACAACGCTAAAGCAGTTATGGTATTTGGAATACTATGGCTATTCCCTGGACCATTATATTGCTGCAGGTTAATTACAATCAGATGCATTACACTAATAAACAATATGCAGTTAGTTTCAGTGTATTTATAAAGCTGCGCCAGGAATGTGGATCTAAGAAAGAAAGGGTGATCACACAGGAACAGTAGCACTGCTTCGACGCTGGGTGCCGCCAGTCTTCAAAACCGGGCAGATAAATTGCGTACGCCAAGGTATGAGTTACCGTGGAAATGTGCGTGGCTTTACGCCAAGTTTAGGTTTTATACATCGCGATTTGAGCGTGGAAACGTTTGTACGCAACATTTCTGTGCGTACGCACCGTTTATACATGAGGCCCCTGGTGGTTTCGAACTTCTTCCACTTACGGATGATGGAGGCCACTGTGCTCATTGGGACCTTCAAAGCAGCAGAAATTTTTCTGTAACCTTCCCCAGATTTGTGCCTTGAGACAATCCTGTCTCGGAGGTCTACAGACAATTCCTTTGTATGTGTTTATCCTATATGGTCTTTATTTTCACATATAGAAAGCACAGTGAAACCCCAGCAGAAATACCATCTGCACTTTAGATCAGGCAATCTACCTGACGCTAAGTAAGTTTGAATCTGGCCAGTACTTAAATGGGAAACCATCTAGAAAAAGTGTATCTTGCTCCAGGAAGAGGTGTTGGTGAGGCCATCAGGAAGAGCTTACCCGGTGGTCTGTTTGTGGCTCCCAATGCCCCAGGGCAGTGAAAGGGACACTGTGCTGTAAAAATGGTGCTGTCCTTTGGATGAGATATTAAATTGAGATCCTAACATTCTGCTGTCATAAGAGATCCCTGGGCATCTTTCAGAAAGAGAAGGGCTTTGGTTTTCTCCCACAAGCTAAAGTCAGGTTGTTAGATGGATTGGCAACTCTGATGCGGTTTGGTACGAGTGTTTCTGTATATCAATCTGGTTAGCTACTGGCTTCCTGAACTGAAAAAGTAGGTTCAGAAAATGAATGGATGGATGTCAATTCATAGGCAGCCCCAACAAGAGAAGCAGCTTTGCCAGTGTTATAAGATATGATGCAAAGATGCTGGCTGAAATGATTTCACCTTTATTTTCCAGGCTCAACTTGCCACCCCTAAACTACACAGCTGACGCTGGAACTAAGACAGACCTGGTGACAGCAAACCCCACCATCTTGTTCAAGTCAGTATCATCCAATGAAGAAGTATTGACTTTGGGTGGGCAGACTAGAACTATCTGGTCATGTTAAATAGGAAGAATCAGTTTATTGATAATATATTTTTGGAGACACAGAGAAAACTATAAGCAGTCAGGGCCTAGCTATGGTGTTTGTTGGGTACTGTAGTCCTAGAGGTAGCCCTGCTGGGTTCCGTGGGTGTGCCAGGGGGAGCTACAGGGATTGGGAATCATTAATCTGTAGGGCTTCAACATTAACTGGAAGTGCGTCCGATCCACAGTTTCATGTCACCAGAAGTACTCCTGGGTGTGGGATAAAAGGAGCAGCCCCACTTCAGTCTGGGAGCCAGTCTGGAGGAGGAGGAAAAAGATAACTGAAGAACCGGAGGAGACTGAGAGAGAAGACAACAGAGTTATTGTTCATGAGAAATAGAGTGCTACTGTAATGTGAGAAATGCTTACTGTGAAGAGCTTCCCATAATGAAACTTGTGTCTGAACCTGTTGTGTTGGGAGTTTGGAGAAAGGGAATACAAGTCACATCAGGTATTTGGTCCTAGATATCACAATGGCATCTTAATCCTCACTAGTTTTCCTTCTTGTCTTTTAACTTTCAGGTATGGCAGTTTGTCCTATGCCAGGAAGCCATTTATAGAAAGGATGAAGGCCTATGGACATGCACAGGTGCTAATGCCAGCTTTTGCTTATGCCTTTTGCACGGAGCTCTCTTTCAGGGTTTACTTTACCTTGCAGGACTTCAATCTCCAGCATGTCTCTTTCTTTCATCCAGGATACATAAGCAAGCTCCACAAATACTGGCGTAACAAGAGGCTAACTCCCACACGGCTCTCTTCTGGAATGATTCTGGTCAATGTTGCCATGGAGCTTTGTTCTGAGGTTTCTCTTTACGGTTTCTGGCCTTTTCCCTATGACTTAAGTGGACAACCTTTGATCCATCACTATTACGACAATCAACCTGCTACACCTGGCATGCACGCAATGCCACTAGAGTTTTTAAATTTACTTCAAATGCACAGAAAGGGGATACTGAAGGTAAACATAGGCAAGTGTTTATGATGGCTGAGGAGGGCCTCTTCATTTTAAGTGTAAAATTACATTAATTTAAAAAACCTGTCATAGCATGCCTGCTTGTTTCCTCCCTTGGTGCCAGGAAGAGCTTCATCTCCTAAAACTTGATTTGAATGGACATAACAAGAGGTCTTTGTTTGATTCTGTATCTGGTCAAGTGTGTGGGGAGTCTGCACCTTCTTCTTTTAACTATGTGAGTTTTTTGGTATTATAGACTTAATCAGCATTACATAGAGGATCAATCTAAGTTAATTATTGTTATTTACTACTGGTGTGGAATTAGAGAATATGGGTGTATATAAAATGGATTGGCTTCTTAACCATGATTGTTTCCAAATGCTGCCCAAAAATGTCCAGACACTGTAATGGACAAGGTGGTTTAAGAAAATAATGGATGGGTGGCAAACTGCACATTTATTTTGTAACGAATGCAAATGAAGGATGCAAGTAGTCCAAAATGTCATACTTTTGCAATTTATTATATTTTGCACTGCAATACTTTTGAAATTAATTAACATTTTAAATATACATTGTAGCAGTAGAGGTATTTATCCACCTCTTGAACCCTCAGGTACCACTCCAAACACCAGGTAAAAGTCCAATTATTATTTATTATACAATAATTACGTGCACAAAGCACCCTCCACTCCACACTATTCATGTACTCAATAAACACTATCACAAATACCAATCCTCCTCTCCCAGACTCTTCGCCAACCTACCTCCCAGCTCAGCCCAGTGTACTGGGCTTTCCCAGAGTCCTTTATACTCCCTGACCCGGAGGTGTTCCTGCCCAACAGTCCACAAGTCCTTATTCCTTCCGGGTCAGGGTAAACAGTCCTTATCTTCACCCCGGAAGCACGTTGTTTCTTCCTGTCACTGGATTATGATGCACTTCCGGGTTATAGGGCATATATAAGTCCACGGGCCTTCCAACAGCGACTCCCAGTGGTCCCCAAGGTATCCAGCAGGGCTGTGTATAAAAACTACATAGTCCATGAGGCCCTGCTGGAATTCGGGGCCTGTCCATGCTGTCGGGAGAGCTCCTCCTGGCGGCCTGGGGGTGAGGGCCGGAATATGAAGCCGGCCATCCTTCACAATTCCCCCCCCCACTTAGCGACGACAACTGGGGCGGAACATCCAGCCCTGCGAGGGACGTCCTCCTCCAGGAGGACGCGTCAGTCGGGCCTTGGCTGTGTTGTCTAGGTCCCCCAGAGAACCTAGGGGGAACGGTGTAGTGGTTGTTCCTCCGTTCCCTTGTCCTCCGAGGACAACTTCGCCAAATGTGGCCCGGCTGATGACAGTTGTAACACCGCCGTCGTCCTCCCGGTTGTCTTTCTCCCGGAGACCGGAAACATCTCGGGAATTCTGTCAACTCCGCCCTTTCCTCCGCCAAGGGAGGTTTTACGGCCGCCTCGCTGCTCTCAACCCGTTTCACCATCCTGTCAGGAGACCCGCGTTTTACTTTGGGGATCTCCTGCTTACTCTGGGGCTTGGGCACAGCTGGGGACTCTCTACTGGAAAAAGAGAGCCCCTTTGCTGTCTGCACGCCCTTTGACTTATGTTTCTTAGGAGGCGGCGTCATCAGCACCATATCGCTCCGGGTAACAGCACTGTTCAGCTGTACCGGTACTATCGGCACTTCCCTCGGTTACCAACGACAACTCGCTCAAAACATCGGTCGGGGACTTGAGGTCCGAATCGCTTCGGGATGCCGCATCACACGCTTGCACCAGCTCGTTCGTTCCTCCCCCCGACCACTCGGTTATCGTGCCACAATCCCTTGTCGGGTTCGCAGTGACTTGGCACCCGCTACTTATTAATTGCGGGCCCGGATCGCACTGCATCCCCTTATAATATACGGTACGGCTTAGGCTTACCTGTACCACCGAATCCACCAAGACCGGGGCTTCTCGGCCTAATCGCCGCAGGTATGCCTGTAGTCCTTTCAGCGGCGCCTCGGCTGTAGCTCCCAGCTCCTCCACACGTTCTTTCAATTCCTTCAAACCCTGAAAGAAAGTGTATACGGGCTCGAGGTACTTCTCGAGATCCCGTAAGTCCACAAAGTTATTTACTTCGGCCAGAGGTAATTTCGCTTCCTCATTCTCCTTACCTGCCGGCCGGGAGCCAATGAGCACGTCCTCTCTGGGCACGTGTTTGGCTGGGTCGCACAAAGGCTCTCGGGAGTTGAAGTCTTTAGAGGGACGGCTGGCTGCTCCGAGCCGACTAAGATCTGCCTTTTTTTCTTTAACAGCAGACCCTTCAGTCACATCCCGCCCCTCTTTCTCTTTATTTAAGTTCGGCGATGCTTCGCTTGCCTCCCCCTTCCCCTTCAAGGAGTTTGGATTCGTCCAGGAGACGACGACCTCACCGACGGACCGCAATTGACCTTCTCCTTCCCAGCATCCACCGCGCGAGGTCACGCGACGTGTGTCAGCAAATAGACAGGTCCCTTCCTGGTCAGGTGACTTCGTATTGCGATTACGTCTGTCCCAGCCTGCACCAGGATGATCCAAGTGATCGTCCTCCATGAATAGGCTTCCCAGTTGTACATCTGTCGACTCCTCGTCTTCACGGCCATCTTGCCAAGGTATGAGGCATGTGTCTTTCTCATATGGTAACCCGAATCGCTCGGCTTCTGTAAAAGAACAAAACACAGTTCCTTGCGCCTCGGGTTTTGTCGCGACACATACCTCCGACGTACGATGGGTTGTTTCAGGGTCCAGTACAGTCATCTGTTCACTGCTCTGTTGTTGCCTTAGCCCCAGTTCTCTCACTATGACGATCTCGGCTCTGGTTTCCGCAGGACCCGTCAGGTAAGACCACAACATCGCGGCGTCCCCCGGTGGCCACATTTCTGCGAGGTTCTGTATCATCTGAGCTTGCCCATTCTTCCTCCTGGACTTTTTCCCCATCTCGAACCAGTACGAGACGAGACTCATCACCGTTGCAGCACTCTCTGTAGTGGGTGGTGTTTGCACCTCCGTGCGTTGAAGCGTGACCTTCCTAGGGTTGTCTGCCCACACAATATTTGTTTGGAATACAGGTTTTCTGCCAACAGATGGCCAGAGAATCCTGCCGACTACGCCAGTGTAGCAGTAGAGGTATTTATCCACCTCTTGAACCCTCAGGTACCACTCCAAACACCAGGTAAAAGTCTAATTATTATTTATTATACAATAATTACGTGCACAAAGCACCCTCCACTCCACACTATTCATATACTCAATAAACACTATCACAAATACCAATCCTCCTCTCCCAGACTCTTCGCCACCCTACCTCCCAGCTCAGCCCAGTGTACTGGGCTTTCCCAGAGTCCTTTATACTCCCTGACCCGGAGTTGTTCCTGCCCAACAGTCCACAAGTCCTTATTCCTTCCGGGTCAGGGTAAACAGTCCTTATCTTCACCCCGGAAGCACGTCGTTTCTTCCTGTCACTGGATTATGACGCACTTCCGGGTTATAGGGCATATATGAGTCCACGGGCCTCCCGACAGTGACTCCTAGTGGTCCCCAAGGTATCCAGCAGGGCTGTGTATAAAAACTACATAGTCCATGAGGCCCTGCTGGAATTCGGGGCCCGTCCATGCTGTCGGGAGAGCTCCTCCTGGCGGCCTGGGGTTGAGGGCCGGAATATGAAGCCGGCCATCCTTCACAACATTTTCTTTTATTTACACACATTTATAAAGTGTGTAAGTGTGACAAGCAGCTTGTCCAAGATTTCAAAAGACAAGAAAAGCACTAAGAAAAATAAGTACTTTTGGAAATGTAATTCTTTGTTATTCTTTATTATTTATCAAGTGTGTCTAAAGCTGCCCCTCACACTGTGACATATATGTATCACAGGGCTCAAAGAAAGGAGCTCGCAATGAAGAAGTGTCCCCCTTATAGTCAGATGCCCGATGAGCCATTTGAGCTAATGAAAGTCTCTTTTGGTTTCACTGGCTAAAATGGTGGCTTGGGTGCAGACCCTAACTAATGGAGAACATTGCCCAAACAAAATTAGCCTAGTGTTAAAATACACAGAGGGTTTGTGGGCCAGAAGCAAGCCCCATTTATAGTTTTATCAATAGTCAAAACACATTTTTTGAAAACAGGGCTCTTTTCTCCAAAACACTAAATACAATTCACAAAACCTCACACCTAAAATACACATATTTTCTGCAAAATGAAGCGCTGTATTCATAAATTACATAAATCTCTATCAAAATCAAATCTTTATACCAAATAGCTCATACAGCAATCTTATTATCAGATTTTTTGTCCAACACAAAATACACACTGATGTACTGAAACAAAACTGTTGTCATCTTTGGCGGGTATTAGTTCTGGAAGTAGAGAATTCTGCAGTTAGAAATTGTCCAAATGTGCAAAAGTGCAGAAACCACCAATTAGATTGTTCTAATGTTCTAAACCTTTAAAACAAATTCTTGAAAAAGAACATAGGAACACTGTTGGAAACTTGTTGGGGGTAGATTTCAAAATGTTGTAAAGTTTTCCTTCACACAAAGAACCATTGAGACCTGGAATGACCTAATCATGTGATGGAGAATAAAATGTTAGCTACCTTCAAATGTCAACTTGATGATATTTTGGACAATCTGTTGTTGAATAAGATGGATTACTGTCTTGGGCTAAACGGCCTGTTCCCATCAAAATTGTTCTAATATTTTCAAACATTTTGACTGAGATATTTTTACTAGCAAACTCATTTTGATAACTAACTTGCAACTAACTTTTAAATGTGCACGCTTCACACTTGGGTCAGAGATTTGTACAGAAACACAGGAGGTTGTAGAAAACAAGGACTTTATTCAAACACTGCAAACAAACATTTGTCTCTTTTTCAAAAGTTTAAACATGGTCCATGACAACTCAGAGATGACAGTTCCGCCAAGAGCAGATAATGTCAGAGAGAGAGAGAGAGAGAGAGAGAGAGAAAAGCAAACAATCAATTCCAAATCTGACAGGTGCCGGTACAGGCTTTTAAGTAAGCAGAGCACCGCATGAGAAGCTTATCACGCGATAAAGCCGCCAGTAAGGTAAGGAGCAATGTGAAGGTAGTCTGTCAACGTTTTTCAGGGGTTTTCCCAGGAACGTCTGTATTCTCTGAGGGTGCGATCAGCCCCCTAGCTCACAGTTTGTTCTTGGCTAATCAGTAAAAGTTACAGATAGATAGATAGATAGATAGATAGATAGATACTTTATTAATCCCAATGGGAAATTCACATTCTTCAGCAGCAGCATACTGATACAATAAATAATATTAAATTAAGAATGATAACAATGCAGGTGAAAAAAACAGACAATAACTATGTATAATGTTAAATATTAACGTTTACCCCCCCTGGTGGAATTAAAGAGTCGCATAGTTTGGGGGAGGAACGATCTCCTCAATCTGTCTGTGGAGCAGGACAGTGACAGCAGTCTGTCGCTGAAGCTGCTCTTCTGTCTGGAGATGACATTATTTAATGGATGCAGTGGATTCTCCATAATTGATAGGAGCCTGCTGAGCGCCCTTCGCTCTGCCACAGATGTTAAACTGTCCAGCTCCATGCCAACAATAGAGCCTGCCTTCCTCACCAGTTTGTCCAGGCGTGAGGCGTCTTTCCTCTTAACGCTGCCTCCCCAGCACACCACTGCGTAGAAGAGGGCGCTCGCCACAACTGTTTGATAGAACATCTGCAGCATCTTATTGCAGATGTTGAAGGAAGCCAGCCTTCTAAGGAAGTATAACCGGCTTTGTCCTTTCTTGCACAGAGCATCAGTATTGGCAGTCCAGTCTAATTTAATTTTGGGATCAACCATTGCAGGTTTTCATGAGGAAAAAAATACAAATTAAAATGCTAGAGTTTACTCATTTAGAAAGATAATAACAGCAGAATTAATTAAGTTAAACATTAGCTTGATGATTCCTTATCTTTCATTCATAGAAATTTGACAGTTTTCAACATGCAGTGTGATCAGAATGAGTGGGTGATTGGATCAGAGTGTCCAGGAGAGAATTAGAGAGTACATCTGTTAAAGTGTGTATATTTATATGTGTGTGGGTCTTTATTATAGTGGGTTCTGGTCAATTCTAGTTGATGACCCTCAAGTAGACCTGTATCTTTTTACCGTAGCTGACTATACATATGCCCTGTTTTGCTTTTGTAATGTATATGCTGTATCACATTCATCCATCCATCATCCAATCTGCTATATCCTATCACATTCTTTACAACATATTCCTCATTGTTTCTTAAGTTTCTTGATCACAGCCCATATGCAAAAGAGTGTGATAATTATATATATATATATATATATATATATATATATATATATATATATATATATACAGTGGAACCTCGAGATACGATCACCTCTGTATACGAGAAATTCAAAATACGAGGAAAGTATGAGCGAAAAATTCAGATCTAAATGCGAGCATTGGCTCGCGTAACGAGCTACGAGCCAGGCTGTGGGTATAGCTCTCAGCTTAGCGAGGGGGCGTGGTAGCTGTTGCGAGCCGCGATCTGCGGTGTCTGCGTTTCTCACTTAAGTGCACAGGTGGGAAACTGCCCACATCCATGATTGTTCCTGTGGCTGATGGGCTGCAGCTGCCATGTCCTCCCCGCACATATAGAGAAGCGCAAGCCGGTTAAGGGGGAGAAGAAGTAAAAGAAAAGAGTGGAGAGAGAACGGAGGTTGCAGCAGGCAGGCAGGAAGGCAGGCAGGCAGGCAGGCAGGCGGTGCGGGAGAGCGAGCGAGTGCAGGCTCGCGTGTAGCTGAACAGTGAGCTGAACAGGCGAGCCAAACAGCTGGAGCAGGATGGTGTAGAGAAGGTCAGCTGCATTAAAAGTGTCTGGCCTGTTGCAGAGCCCGCAGGTGAGACGCTAACAGAGAAGAAGCACTGGGGATTGTCATCTGTTTTTTAAAGACTGCATCCTTTTGACGTTTTAACCTCGTGTTAAATGATTGTTATTCTTGTGTATTTTAAACCTCCACTTCACAACTGTTTTAAGGATTATTTATTTAAAGATTTATTGAATGCTCTACTGCACTTTAGACACCTGTTTTGATTCTTTTAATAATCAGTTATATTATTTACCAGTGTTATTTCTTAAAGGTAGACTATAGTATATATAATTTATCAGTGTTATTTGTTAGGAAAATTGATTTTTATGTTAATATATTTGGGGTGCGGAACAGATTTACAGGATTCCCACTATTTTCAATGGGGAAGTTTGTTCTAGATACGAGAAATTCGCTATACAAGCTCAGTGCTGGAACGAATTAAACTTGTATCTAGAGGTTCCACTGTATATATATATATATATATATATATATATATATATACATTGTAAGAAGAATGAGTCGAAGACATCACAAAGGTTTGGGGCAGCCACCCGTATATTATGCTTGGCTGCAATTGCTCTTTTTAAATACACGAAGTGAATCGTTCGGAGTCCAAAACAGAACTGACCCTTAGGAGACAAGATGGCAGCTTTAAAGGCCCAGAAGGGAAATGACGTCTTCATCACAGCAAGTGGGAGTGGTATCCTGGTGTTCGGAAGTGACGTCATCCTTGGGGCCGTCCAGAGGCGGGATTTCCCGGGACAGGTCTGCAAGGGACTGAGAGATAGTCAGTACACTCCGCCGCCCCCTGGCCTGGCGTAGAATTACAAGTGTCTAGGCCCTTCAGCTGTTTCCCATGCGCACGTGTGTGACAAGGCCCCCCCGTTAGCCCAGACCCATCGGGTCGGGCGGACCTGTCCGAGAGGTCGTGGACTCGAGAGAGGGCATCCGCATTGGCATGAAGAGTACCCTTACGATGAATAAGCGAGAACTTATATGGTTGGAGGTCAAGAAACCACCTAGTGACCCGGGGATTCGACTCTTTGTGAAGGGCCATCCACTGGAGGGGTGCATGGTCCGTCACCAGAGTAAATTCACGGCCCAATAGGTAGTACCTCAACTGCGTATTCGCCCATTTTATCGCAAGAGCCTCCCGTTCCACTGCGGCATACCTAGTCTCCCGATCTAGCAGTTTCCGGCTAAGGTACATGATGGGGTGTTCAACACCATTGATGCTTTGGCTCAGCACGGCCCCCAGGCCTGTGTCCGAAGCGTCCGTCTGGAGTATAAAAGGTAGTGCAAAGTTTGGTGCTTTCAATATGGGTGCTGACGTAAGGGCCTGTTTCAGGTCACAAAATGCAGCGGCAGCCTTATCTGTCCATACCACGTGGATTGGGGCCTTCTTCTTTGTAAGGTCTGTCAAGGGTGCTGCTCTTTCGGAGAACCGGGGTACAAACCGGCGGTAGTATCCAGCTAATCCGAGAAAAGCTTGCACCTGTCTCTTGGTATTCGGACGGGGCCAGTTTAATATGGCATCAACTTTGGAACACTGCGGTTTGACGGTACCACGACCCACCAGGTAGCCCAAATATTTAGCTTCTCTTAATCCAAAGAAACATTTCCTTGGGTTAATTCGAAGCCTGGCTTCCGCCAGTGTCCGCAGCACCGTTTCCACCTGCTGCACATGATCCTTCCATGTGCTGGAATGAATGACTATGTCATCCAAATAGGCAGCACTAAACGCGTTATGGGGCCGGAGCACTCTGTCCACCAGACGTTGAAACGTTGCCGGTGCCCCATGTAACCCGAATGGGAGGACCTTGTACTGCCAGTGCCCACTAGGGGTGCTAAACGCGGTCTTAGCCTTTGCGGAGTCCGTTAAAGGAACCTGCCAGTACCCCTTTGTCATGTCAAGTGTGGTCAAAAACTTCGCTTGTCCAAGTCTCTCGAGGAGGTCGTCCACGCGAGGCATTGGGTAGGCATCAAATTGGGAGACTTGATTCAGTCGATGGAAGTCATTGCAAAACCTCCAACTTCCGTCTGGCTTACTGACCAAGACAATTGGACTGGACCAGGGACTATAACTTTCCTCAATCACACCTAGTTCCAGCATGCGCTTGATCTCAAGCTCCACTTCTGCCTTCTTTGCTTCGGGAAGACGATATGGGCGTTCTCGTACGACAACTCCGGGTTCTGTCACGATGTCGTGCGCAATCAGAGAGGTCCTACCGGGTTGCTCACTAACTACCTCTGGAACGGACAAGATAGCTGTCTCAAGCTCCTGTCTCTGTTTAGCATTCAAGTCAGGACCGAAGTTGAGACTGGTACCTTGAGCAAAGAAAGAGCGGGGCTGAGCGGAGGAGGGGTCCAAGTCCCTTTCCTTCCACGGCTTCAGCAAGTTGACATGATACACCCGCTCGCTCGGTCGACGATTGAGCTGTTTCACCAAATAGTCGACGAGCCCTTTGCTCTCCTTAACTTCGTACGGCCCTTGCTAATGGGCAAGCAACTTCGAATGCGAGGAAGGGACCAACACCATGACGCGGTCCCCTGGTTGGAACTCCCGGAGGACCGTGCCACGATCATAATAGTGGGCCTGTGCTGCTTGCGCTTCCTCCATGTGACTCTTTAAAATAGGCCGTATTTTTCCGAATCGATCGCGTAACTGCGCGATGTATTCTAATACATTGACAGAAGGAAGCGCCTCTCCTTCCCATCTTTCTTTTAATAAATCCAATAACCCTCGGGGTTGTCATCCATACAACAATTCAAAGGGTGAGAACCCCGTAGAGGCTTGTGGGACTTCCCGATAAGCAAAGAGTACGAGGGGGAGGAGCTGATCCCAGTTCCTCCCGTCCGCGCTGACCACCTTGCGCAGCATTTATTTGAGAGTTTGATTGAACCTCTCAACAAGACCGTCGGTTTGAGGATGATACACCGCGGTCTTTAAGTGCTTTATTTTAAGTAACTTGGCCGTCTCCTTGAACGTCTCCGAGGTAAAGGGCATCCCTTGATCCGTGAGGATTTCTCTAGGGATCCTGACACGCGCAAATACACCCACTAGTTCCCGAGCGATAGCTTTTGTAGTGGCAGAGCGCAACGGAACTGCCTCTGGATATCGTGTAGCGTAATCCACGAGGACTAATATATATTTAAATCCTCGGGCTGAGGGCTCCAGAGGTCCTACTATATCGACCCCAATACGTTCAAATGGGACATCAATCAGGGGAAGGGGAACGAGAGGAGCGCGGTCCCTCCTAGGAATTTGCCGCAATTGACATTCTGGGCAAGAAATACAAAAACGGCGAACCTCCTCATTTATTCCCGGCCAATAGAATCTGAGCTTAATCCGCTCCAGAGTTTTTTCGGTGCCTAGATGGCCACCCAGGAGGTGGGCGTGTGCCAACTCACAAACCTGCCGCCGGTAGGTTCGCAGGATTAGTAACAGCTTCCGCACCCCGCCCTCATGATCAGCTATTCGATATAACAGATCGTTGTCAAGTACGAAGTGAGGGCCGCGAGGTATGGGCAGATGAGTGCGTTGGCCATTGGCTAGCACGACTGCATTTTTAGCAAACTTCAGGGAGTCATCATTCCATTGCTCTCTCCTGAAAGATGCCGGCGTTTTATTAAATTGGAAGTGTAAGTTGGAGAGAGGGTCCGGTCTGACCTCAAGGGGCGGGGAGTCATTCCGGCTCGTCGAGGCCCTGGTTGATGACGTATCTATGTGCGACGGCCCAGGAAGCTCCCCGTCCTCCTCGGAGCCTTCCGTACCTCTCTCCCCCGGCAAGATACACGGCGTGGAAACAGCCTGAGAGGGATTCGTTCCTTCTATTATTAGGCCTACAGAGTTACGAGGAGTGGATATTAGTACACCGCATTTATTATCACACCAGTCTCGCCCTAGTATCACCGGAAAAGGTGGGTAAGGGTGAACCGCTACGGGGATCTTTCTCACTGTTTGTTCAAAGCTGATGATACACAGGGCGATTTTATATGACTGTGTTTTGCCGTGTATACAGCGAATACTGGTCTTTTTTCTCGTTCTCTGTCGCGGTAGTACATAACGACAATCAACAATGGTCATGTTGCTGCCGGTATCCAACAGTGCTGTAACCTTAAAGCCATTTAATATTACCACCCTCGTATGCCCAATAGCCAGGGGGTTCGTAAGTGCACACAACCGTCCTCCCCCCTTCCACTCGCATTCCCCCGTGCTCCCGCGCGAGCGGCCCACCCCGCACCCCGGGGACATCGGAACAGGCTTCGGGTTATATGGAAGGGACTTATATAGTGGGACATAATCTCTACGGAGTCCACTAGAGGACCGTTCTGCTCTCACAGATTGTGAGGCTGGTTTAATGCTTATTTGAGCTATGAGCTCGTCCATTGAATGGAAGTCTCCCCAGACCGGCTGGGCAAAGTTCTTGGGAAGACCTTGTAACAAAATAAAGCAGGATATCTGCTGCACAATTTGCCGGGTGTTTAATTCAAAGGGCGTCAGCCATTGAGTCACTGTTTCCCAGAGAGCATAAGCTTGCTCCCGGGCTGATCTCTCTAGATCATATTCCCATGTCTGTAATATTTTTACCTGCTGGTCTGGGGACAGCCCATGTGTCTTTAGGACCTTGGTCCCGACGGGCGGCCCAGTCCTCTCCTCTGAGAGAACATAGTAAGCCCTTTTCGTTTTCCCCCCAGGGACCAGCCCATGTCGGTGGGTCTACTCCACATTCTCCCTGTGTAGGATTAGGGGCTCATTTTCCCTTGGTGGGAGCGAAGCCTGCACCGTGCCACTCCGGACCGCTGAGCACGCCACCCACCCGGAAACACGGCCCCGGTACTCTCCTACCTGAGTACTTTTAGGGTTCCTTCCCTGTTTCTTCTGGGAAAGCTGCATCCTGCCGACTACGCCACTGTAAGAAGAATGAGTCGAAGACATCACAAAGGTTTGGGGCAGCCACCCGTATATTATGCTTGGCTGCAATTGCTCTTTTTAAATACACGAAGTGAATCGTTCGGAGTCCAAAACAGAACTGACTCTTAGGAGACAAGATGGCAGCTTTAAAGGCCCAGAAGGGAAATGACGTCTTCATCACAGGAAGTGGGAGTGGTATCCTGGTGTTCGGAAGTGACGTCATCCTTGGGGCCGTCCAGAGGCGGGATTTCCCGGGACAGGTCTGCAAGGGACTGAGAGAGATAGTCAGTACACTCCGCCGCCCCCTGGCCTGGCGTAGAATTACAAGTGTCTAGGCCCTTCAGCTGTTTCCCATGCGCACGTGTGTGACAACATATATATACATACATATATATATATATATATATATACATACATATTTATATATATATATATATATTTATATATATATAAATAAAACAACTGTAATAGAATTACAGTTAGGTCCATAAATATTTGGATAGAGACAACTTTTTTCTAATTTTGGTTCTGTACATTACCACAATGAATTTTAAATGAAGCAACTTAGATGCAGTTGAAGTGCAGACTTTCAGCTTTAATTCAGTGGGGCTCAAAAGTAATTGGACAATTGACTCAAAGGCTATTTCATGGGCAGGTGTGGGCAAGTCCATCGTTATGTCATTATCAATTAAGCAGATAAAAGGCCTGGAGTTGATTTGAGGTGTGGTGCTTGCATGTGGAAGATTTTGCTGTGAACAGGTAACATGCGGTGAAAGGAGCTCTCCATGCAGGTGAAAGAAGCCATCCTTAAGCTGTGAAAACAGAAAAAACCCATCCGAGAAATTCCTACAATACAAATCTACAGTTTGGTACATCCTGAGAAAGAAAGGAGGCACTGGTGAACTCAGCAACGCAAAAAGACCTGGACATCCACAGAAGACAACAGTGGTAGATGATCGCAGAGTCATTTCCATGGTGAAGAGAAACCCCTTCACAACAGCCAACCAAGTGAACAACACTCTCCAGGGGGTAGTCATATCGATATCCAAGTCTACCATAAAGAGAAAACTGCATGAAAGTAAATACAGAGGGTGCACTGCAAGGTGCAAGCCACTCATGAGCCTCAAGAATAGAAAGGCTATATTGGACTTTGCTAAAGAACATCTAAAAAAGCCAGCACAGTTCTGGAAAAACATTCTTTGGACAGATGAAACCAAGATCAACCTCTACCAGAATGATGGCAAGAAGAAACTATGGAGAAGGCATGGAACAGCTCATTATCCAAAGCATACCACATCATCTGTAAAACACGGTGGAGGCAGTGTGATGGCTTGGGCGTGCATGGCTGCCAGTGGCACTGGGACACTTGTGTTTATTGATGATGTGACACAGGACAGAAGCAGCCGAATGAATTCTGAGATGTTCAGGGACATACTTCTGCTCAAATCCAGCTAAATGCAGTCAAATTGATTGGGCGGCGTTTCATGATACAGATGGACAATGACCCAAAACATACAGCCAAAGCAACCCAGGAGTTTATTAAAGCAAAGAAGTGGAAAATTCTTGAATGGCCAAGTCAGTCACCTGATCTTAACCCAATTGAGCATGCATTTCACTTGTTGAAGACTAAACTTTGGACAGAAAGGCCCACAAACAAACAGCAAGTGAAAGCCACTGCAGTAAAGGCCTGGCAGAGCATTAAAAAGGAGGAAACCCAGCATCTGGTAATGTCCATGAGTTCAAGGCTTCAGGCTGTCATTGCCAGCAAAGGGTTTTCAACCAAGTATTAGAAATGAACATTTTATTTCCAGTTATTTAATTTGTCCAATTACTTTTGAGCCCCTGAAATGAAGGGATTGTGTTGAAAAAATGCTTTAGTTGCCTCACATTTTTATGCAATCGTTTTGTTCACCCCACTGAATTAAAGCTGAAAGTCTGCACTTCAACTGCATCTGAGTTGCTTCATTTAAAATTCATTGTGGTAATGTACAGAACCAAAATTAGAAAAAAGTTGTCTCTGTCCAAATATTTATTTAGGCAGGAAACAAACCCTGGGCCACACACCAAGCACACACTAGGGACAATTTTTGATCACCAATGCACCTAACCTGTATGTCTTTAGACTGTGAGAGGAAACCAGAGCACCCAGAGGAAACCCACGCAGACACAGGGAGAACATGCAAACTCCACGCAGGGAGGTGAACCGCTGCGCCACCGTGCCGCCCCCATCAAGCCACAGCATCAACAAAGTCTGCAAAAAAAAAAAAAAGTCATTATTATATTTAAAAAACAATCTGGGTTACCAGGTCATAAATTTTGCAGATACTCTTAATACTTTGTTGCTAGTAATAGATACATCTCTTTTTTAAATACACCAGTCAGACACAATGTTAAAACCACTAACAGGTGAAGTGAATAACTTTATCTCGTCACAATAGCACCTGTTATGGTGTGGGATATATAAAAGGCAACATGTGAACAATTAATTCGTGAAGGCGATGAGTTGAATACCGGAACAATGGCCAAGCATAAGGATCTGCGAAATTTGACAAGGGTCAAATCATGATGGCTAGAAAAGTGGTTCAGAGCATATCCAAAACAACAAGTCTTGTGGAGTGTTCCCAATATACAGTGATTATTACCTACCAAAAATGGTCCAAGGAAGGACAGGGTCATTAGTGCCCAGACTCATTGATGCATGCGGTTGTGAAGGCAGGCCTATCTGGTCTGATCCCACAGAAGAACTACTGTAGCACAAACTGCTGAAAAACGTAAGTCTGGCCTTGAGAGAAAGGTGTCAACACACAGTGCATTGCAGCTTACTGTGTAGCTGTAGACCAGTCAGAATGCCCACACCGACTACCGGTCTACTGCTGAAAGTGTCCAAAATGGGTATGTGAAATTCATAACTAGAACATGGAGCAATGGAAGAAAGTGGCTTGGTCTGATGAATCACATTTTCTTTTAGATCATATGGATAGCCAGGTTCATGTGTATTATTTACCTGTGGAAAAGATGGCAGCGGGAATGCACTATTGGAAGAAAACAAGCTGGCAGAGGCAGTGTGGTGCTCTGGGCAATGTTTTGCTGGGAAACGTTGGGATTTGGTATTCATGTGGATGTCACTTTGAGATGTACCACCTACCTAAAGATTGTTGAAAACCAAGCACACTTTTTCATGGCAACGGAATGCACTTATGGCAGTGGACTCTTTCAGAAGGATAATGCAACCATACTGCATACATGCGCTTCAGAAGAGGTCATCCACCTGAAGCTAAGCATGTTCAGGCCCATCCAGGACTTGAATGGGAGACCATCTAGGAAAAGCTTGGATTGCTTCTGGAAGAGGTCTTGGTGAGGCCAGCAGGGGGTATTACCCTGGTCTGAATGTTGATCCCAATGCCCCAGTGCAGTTATGGGGACGCTGTGCAGTAAACATGGCACCGTCCTTCAGAGGAGACGTAAAACTGAGGTCCTTACTATCTGTGGTCATTAAAGATCCCTGGGCATCCTTCGTAAAGAGTAGTGTGTATCCCGATGCCCTGGCTAAATTGCCCACCATGGACTGGTCATTCTGGCCCACAAATCATCCCCTGTATCTCATTGGCTATCTCTCTCACCACTTCACCACCTAACAGCTAATGTGTGGTGAGCGTACTGGTACAAAAATGGTTGCCGCCTCATCATCCAGGTGGATCCTGCACATTAGTAGTGGTTGAAGTGGCTCCTCACTCACCATGTAAAGCACTTTGAGCAGTGAGAAAAGCAATTTATAAATGTAAAGAATTATTATTATTATTATTAATTAATGCTCCCTGCCACACTGCAAAAATTGCTCAGGAATTGTTTGACAAACAGATCAAGATGTTGACAAATCTGATCCATGGGGGCCCCATCTCACAACTTGTAAGATTTAAAGGATCTGCTGCTAATGTCTTAGAGGCAGATACCACAAGCGTTTAGTGATAAACTTTTCAGCAATGTATTTCTTCATTTATACATTTATCTCTTCTGTTGAAAGTTTGCCGGCCATTGTACTGATATTGCTATTTCGATAGCATGCACACAATGAACTGTGTTGTATTAGTTCTAATCTACTTAGCAGTAGAGAAAAATAATTAGAGACATCTATTCATACGACTTCCGACAAATCTCAGCAATCTGGCAATTATACATGTAATGATTCTCTTTCAAGTTAAAAGCAATAAACACATTAGAGAAGATATGTTGGCTACTGCACTAACAGCAATTTCAATCAGTGTTCATTTCCGGACCGATCTGATGGAGTTCATTCTCTAATAACTCAGCCTTTGGTGATCACAATGCATTTCCCAAATGTTTCAGAACCTCAACGAACCCTCTTTGTGAAGAAAAAGACCTCATGCTGCCTTTTAAGGTAAACTTTCAGCATTGAAGGGAGTGGAGGCTTTAACATTTAATGATGTTTTGGCTGTTATTTAAATTCTCTGTGTTCCCATTATTTGAGTTATGCAGTGGTCCTGTTGAGAAGCGATTGTTTTAAAAGATGGTGTTTCCTTGGTTTCAAACATCTTCTCACTCCAAGCTTCAAGTAGTAGCTGATTTCCTGGTTTTCAGCTTTCAGTGAATATCTGTGTTAATGCACCTTCCTCATATGAAGTACAGTTTTGTTTGCTTTCCGCTTCAACTTATAGTAGTGCCCTCTGAAAAAACACTATATACAGTACAATAAAGATTGATTCATTTTCTTTGTCAAGGGTAGCAAACAGTCATATTTGTATTTGTCATTTTTTTCATATTTAATGTATTTTATTTACTTAGGTGTTCTCTGAGAAGGAGTCTATACTGTACATTCATCTAACCATTCATTTCCTAAAGCCTCTCATCCAGAGCAACATCATAAGGAAGTTGAAGCTTATGCCAGCAAGCACTGGGCACAAAGCAGGAGCAATCCCTGGAGAGGGCATCGGTCCATCACAGGATAAACACATGCGCACACTAATACACATACACACGTCGCGGTAGATTTAACAATGCCAGCTCACCTAACTTACATGTGTTTGGACAGTGGAAGGAAAGCAGAGAACCTCAGAAGAAACTCATGTAGATGCAGTGAGAATATAAAGACCCTGGGAGCACTTGGAGGACGGCCACATGGTGTCGGAGATGGCTGGGGGGGGGCGACCTGGCCGGGATGCCCAGGAGGACCGGAGGAGGGCTTACGCCTTCCCCAGACCATGTGGAGGCGACTGCCCTGGTACCTTTGGGGACCACGGGTACAGAGCTTTGAAGCTCAACCCTGTAGGGGTCCGTGGTCACCGCCAGGGGGCGCCCCTATGCCTTTGGAGCCCTGGACCTCAGCACTTCCGCCACACCCTGAAGTGCTGGGGGGAAGAGGAGCAGGGACACCCGGAGTGCTTCCGGGGATGCAGCTGGCACTTCCGCCACACTGGGGTGTGTCGGTGGAAGATTGCTGGAACACCCTTCATGTTGGGGCTAGAGTCGGGTGGAAGAGGACAAGGTCTCTGGAGGAGGCAAGGAGGCGGCCTGAAGAAGATAAGGCATTGGACTGTGTGGCCAGGACTTTGGGGACTTTTGGGGTTTGTGGGCACTTATTAGTGTAAATAATTATGTATAATAAACATGTGTCGGGTGATTTACACGTGTATGCCTGTCTGTGTCCGGGCCAGTGTTCACAATGGGTAGAACATGCAAACTCCACAGACTGAGCACCCAGGACTTAAACTATGGTGTGAAGGAATCAATCTCTCTCTATATAAAATCCAATGTCTGTCTGTCTGTCTGTATGTCTGTCCTCTTTTCACGAGAGAACTACTTAACTGGTTGATTTTGCGACTTCTCTCATTGCGCTATGCATCATAGTACGTTTGTTGTACTGATTTATTTGCACAAATCTGAGAGACACGCAGCGGGCCGAGGGGAGGGATGTGGGGCCCTCCTCTCTCACACGCCAGCCTCAGGGAGTGTACCTTACCTCCGCTTAACTAGCAAATGAGAGAACTACTTAACGGATTTAGACCAGTTTTTTTCTATAATTTGCTTGAACATTCCAGTTGATTTTGTGACTTTTCTCATTGCACTAAGAGACATAGTTCGCTTGCAGGAGCGATGTATTCACACTAATCCGAGACAGAGGCTGTAGGCCGAGGGAAGGAGGAAGCATGACATCAGGAGCTCCTCGCTGTCCTGTTTCACTAATACGCCGGGCGAAGCTGGGGAGGATGGCTAGTATAAAATAAAGAGGATTAATTTAATGATTGACCAGTTGATTGATTTATGGATTACATTTTTCTTCAAATGTATCAAACACTTTTATTTATGTTTTACTTTGTTCATATGTAATTTATTCCTGTTTGCTTTATAAGATGTCTTGTGAAAGGCTATGTAAAGATTGATTGATTGATTGATTTGTTGTTTGAACGATTTCCTAGTTTTCATCTCTCAGTGAATATCAGTTGTGCATTTTCTTCAAATGAAATTTATTCTATTTATGCTTTACAGTGATCCCTCGCTATATCGCACTTCGCCTTTCGCGGCTTCACTCCATCGCGGATTTTATATGTAAGCATATTTAAATATATATCGCGGATTTTTTGCTGGTTCGTGGATTTCTGCGGACAATGGGTCTTTTAATTTCTGGTACATGCTTCCTCAGTTTGTTTGCCCAGTTGATTTCATACAAGGGACGCTATTGGCAGATGGCTGAGAAGCTAGATTGCTTACTTTTCTCTCTCTCTTGCGCTGACTTTCTCTGATCCTGACGTATGGGGATTGAGCAGGGGGGCTGTTCGCACACGTAGACGATACGGACGCTTGTCTAAAAATGCTGAAAGATTATCTTCACGTTGCTATCTTTTGTGCAGCTGCTTCCTGAAACGACATGCTGCACAGTGCTTCGCATACTTAAAAGCTCGAAGGGCACGTATTGATTTTTGACTGAAAAACAAACTCTGTCTCTCTCTATCTATCTCTCTCTCTCTCTCTCCCTGCTCCTGACGGAGGGGGTGTGAGCTGCCGCCTTCAACAGCTTTGTGCCGTGGTGCTTCGCATACTTAAAAGCCAAACAGCCCTATTGATTTGTTTGCTAGAGATTGTTTTCTCTATCTATGTGACATTCTGTGCTCCTGACACGCACTTCTTTGAAGAGGAAGATATGTTTGCATTCTTTTAATTGTGAGACAGAACTGTCATCTCTGTCTTGTCATGGAGCACAGTTTAAACTTTTGAAACAGAGACAAATGTTTGTTTGCAGTGTTTGAATAACGTTCCTGTCTCTCTACAACCTCCTGTGTTTCTGCACAAATCTGTGACCCAAGCATGACAATATAAAAATAAACATATAAACATATGGTTTCTACTTCGCGGATTTTCTTATTTCGCGGGTGGCTCTGGAACACAACCCCCATGATGGAGGAGGGATTACTGTATATGGCAACTTGTAATGGTGTCTTTTGTGTGAAAGGCACTATATAGAATAAAGAGTGATTGAATGATGTTGTACAGTAATTTCTCTATTTTATTGTATGTATATATAATGTATCTTTTTCTTTTTAAATAGACTAGTAAGCTGGATATGTATGAAGGATGCTATATTGAATGAAGATTCATTGATTGTTGGTTTTCTTGTTCCCAGCTGTCATCACTGTATTCCAGCTGTGGCCTCCCTTAAAATCTATAGTACATCATAATTTTGAGATGCTATATCTCAGACCTCGCTTGTTTTCCAAAGTACCTTATTCTGAAAGGCACTGTATAAACTAAAGCCTGATTGTTTGACTTCTGTCTCAGTATTTTTTAAATGTTGTGCACAGACTAAGCATTAGCAGGTGAAGCACATTATTCAGGGTCATATAATGGTTTGATGTTTGTAAGTCATTGTGGGTAAATGAGCCAGCCAGATATATGCTAATAACAATAATCTTTCAAGCAGAGATGGGGCACAATGGCACATTATGTGTAGTGAAGGCCTTGTGATATACAAGCAGTCTTGTGGCTTGGAAGTTTAAAAGAAAAAAAACACCCAGCAGGACATGAGGATGCTTTAGTAGGGTACATCTCTATTTTACCCAGCTCATCTGACTAGTCAGGGACCCCTCAGTTGTCCCTGGATACACATTTACAGCCTCCCTTGCCCCCTTTTCTGGTCTCAACCCTTCTGTTGACGTCAGTGAGTTAGCAGTTTGAAAGGGATGCAGAGGGCTTAAGGGGTGGTATGTGGTTGATTTGGTATGTTTTGGGGGGGCTTTTTATTTCTATTCATCTCCTAGCAACAACCAGCCTCTCCCCAACTCAGCTAGTTAGACTTTAACTGTCCTTTATGAGTGAGTCCTGGCAGCGACCAGCTGTGGGTGGCCACTTGTTAAAGACGACAAAGGCACACCCCATTTCAAAAGTGCTTTTTAATGGCAGGAAGCAGAATCTTTTGAGATGACCTGGTGAAGTCCCCCTCCCATCTCCACCCTAATGGATATGCACCTTCAGTCCTGGTCATGGTAGGGTTTCTTTTCAGACATCTATTAATCCATTTTTCAATGACTTTTCCTAAATGTCTTTGTTGTACACTCAATACATGGCTTAGATCTACCTGGGATGAAAAGTAAGTCACATGTAGGCTTCAATTTGAGGTGGGTGGTGTATATGAGTCTTTTATTAACAATTTATAGCTGGATCTATATGGAGTGACAGAGGTTGTATACCGGTAAATTTAACATGGAAAATCCTTGCAGAAAGCACAGTGTCCACCAGTGACATGAGATACCACTATAGGGGGACCTTTAGCTTTCACCTAGGCAATGTCATGGGCACATTGGATGAGCAGACATACATAATCATGTCGGCCTTCATTTCTGCAAGTGACATAGTGTTATATTTATAGTCTATAGTATACAAGGTAAACAAAAATGGAGATTGGACTGCTCATTGTGGTGCTAAAATGTTGCTCACATCCATATCAGAGACACGAGACACAGTCCTTGATTCTCACAAACTTCAGTCTGCCTGACAGATAGTCTCTTATTAAGCACACCATAGGCTTATCCACCTGCATATCTCTGAGATTATTTCTTAACAGGAATGGAAGGATGGCAATGAAAGCACTGGAGAAATAAAAAAAACATAATCTACATGGTGAGGCTATTTCTGTCCAGACTGGGAATAAGCTTTGTGGAACAAATAGATAATTGCATCTTTCACTCCAATCTTTGTCCAAAAGGCAAACTGCAGTGTGTTTAAGTGGTCTCTCACAAGAGGACTGCAGGGCCAGCTATTCATCATATGCAATGTAAGGGCTACAAGTCTATAGTCATTAGAAGAAGAAGCACCTGTGTTCTTTGGAACTGGAATTATATAGGATGTTTTCCACAGCAGTAGCATCTTCTGCAACCTTAGTGACAAACTGAACAGGTAACAGAGAACATCATAAGTAGGTCTGTACTGGCCTTTAGAACTGATTCCATCTGGTACTGTGGATTTTCCCATGTGTAGTCTCTTTAGTTATCTATTTATTTGGCCATTAGTTATGGAGAGCCCATACTGATCATCAGAGGTGGGCTCATCACTGGTCATACCAGTGGTTGTGTTTATTGGTACAGTAGAAATGGTGTGGTGGTGTACTGGTCAATGGAATAAAGTGTTGGTGGAAGGAGAAAATCAATTTAAAAAATTATTCAGGGCATTAACTTTGTCCACATTCCCTTCTAGCACCAGAGATTCACTTCCAGAATCAGGAGTTACAATACTCTTGCTATAGGGGTGCCCGGCTAAAACTCCCTTTAGTTGTTTACTGGTGTCCTAGGAAGCTGAGACACTAATTGTTTCATATTTTTATCTGCCTTCATGAAAGAAGCAAAATGGGAATAATTCTTCCACATAATTGAATGAAAGTTTATGACTGGCATTCTGTCAGTTCTTACCCTTGAAAAGTCATAGATCCACCATTTGCTACCTGGAATATTGGGATGTCTCCTGTTTTCCAGGGGAGTGTCAGGCTTTCCTGGGGTATGTTGCATCACCTGCTCTCTACCATTCCTGGGGACACATTTCTAGCTTCCTACCAAGCTTCCCTTTTTCTCCTGCAGTGGCATCCTTGCTTTTCCACAGCAACATGCAAACATACTGGCCACTTCATTTCCACAACCTCTCCTGCTTAGGCTGTCCTGTTCTCTTTCTTAGAGTCATCTTGTGGGAGATAAGGAAGACCTGTGTTAACTTGGTACTAGCATGGCCTCACCAGTCTTTGGAAAAGTACTCATTCTCATATAGTATACACAAGATAAGCATCAGGCTGATCATTTTCTGATAATTTCGCTTCCTAGGCTTTGATGAATACTACTTTATTGTAACCTTTAGATTTGTTTTATTCTTGCTAGTTTTTCAAAATTACTTCCTTTAAAAAATGGGACAGAATGAAATTTCCTGGGTAAGCTTTTGTTTATAAGGGTATGTTCTGGGAAGAGCGCTAAATGAATTAATGGACTGATTGATTGATTTCATGATTCTCTTTTCCTGTTGGAGGGATCCACTGGCAGATGGAGTAAGCAGTATATTTCCAAAGAGGTCTCTAATTAGCTGAGGTCACTAAATTCCTCATTTTAATGCATGCCATGGCTAGTGGGTTGGTACTCGCCTTTATAGAATGCTCAAAGGCTATAAATTCAGGACTCACTGACGTCAGTGTAACAGGCTTTGGGAGGAAGAACGACACCACAAAGGCGAGAGGATAATATGAGGAGGCACTCTGCACTGTTCCTGGGAGTCATTCATCATTCAGGCTGGACTGTGCCTTGGAACAATGGCCATTCTCAAAAAGCTATAAGCACAATGATGGAGGCCTCAAGGCTGACCTGACTAGAGAACATCACATTGTGGCCCTAAAGCGTGTCTTCTAGAGGAATGCTAAATAAATTACCCAGGAGGCTTTTAATAGTATTTTTTGTTTCTTCAGGGGTTAGTAAGTTACTTTCCTTGACGTCATTTAACTCGGTTGTCGTCACTGGCAGGCTAATAGAGTCACAACCGGAAGGTAAGGAGAATGGAAGACAAGTTAAAGTTTTCCTTCGCACTGTCAGGCTTTTGTTCTATTTCATCTCAAGTCATGCATGGTGAGAAATGTCCTGACAGCTCACATAAAGCATGTAATAGCGTATGGCAAATATCCAAAACTAATTAGCAGCGGCACACAAAGCTAAAGGAAAATGTCCAGGGCGCATCTACTGCATGAGAAACCAAGGGGTCTACATCACTCAGACCTTTCAACCCATTGCAGTATCCTTGTTTTCTCTGTTTTATTCTTCACAGTTGTCAACTGGCTATATCTCAATTATAATGCTAATAGACTTATATTGTCACAATTAAAGACGAGCAAAATGATTCACAGGCAATTTAATTTACGGGGAAATGTTGCAAATCAAATGGTGAATTGACACTATTTTACTTTAACATGAACAATGTATTCTGATCCAAAGCATGGAAAAGTGGGCAGAGCTACACAACTAACCCATAGGGAGCAAAATTCCTTGCTTTCCATAACAAACTGTGACCATAACATGTTTCCATAACTGTGAGTTCATGTTTCACAATTACGAAACTCCATGTGAAGTGAATTTTAGAGGCAATTTCTCAAAATTCCACTGTTTCCCTCCTCACTAGTCATACATTCGTATCAAAGAGGTTGTAATTGCTTTGGGTTTATATATGATGAGGAGCTAACTTTTTTCTTTACCTTCATTTAGTAAATAGTACAACATAAAAAAAAGATTGAAGAGTTAGAAATAAAAAAGTCTATTCGATCCACAGAGCCATCCCAACAACACATACAGATTTTAACTCACCAAGGGTTACATGTTAACTGCATAACTAAGTTTGTTAAAGACTTCCCATGGGAAAAATCATGATCATGAAAAGAAAAAAAAAGAAAAAAGATCATGATCTTTTCTCTGAAGTAATTCCATCATAAATATATGCCTCCTTTCCCCATTCACCAATAAGTGTCCAACTAAATGATTCAGTGTTTATTAAAAAGAACACTACATCCTTTAGATCAATGTCTTGGAGAGTTTTGAAGGCTTGGAGAAGGTTTCTATGCAGTTCTCGCTTCTCAGAACAAAACAGGTTTAATTTCCTGAGCCTGCCACAGTAGTACAGGCCATTTAGTTGCAGGATGTCCTTGGCTGTTCTTCTCTGTACTAAGAGCTAAGCCTCTTTTGTTTGGGGTGATCAGAACTCCACGTGTAGTCTCACTAGTGTACTAGAACATTTCTCAGAAAACACAGGACATAAGGCAGGAACAATCTTTGGATAAGGTACCAGTCCATCACAGGGTGAACACACAAACACACACACACACACTAGGACTAATTTAGCATCACCAATCCACCTACATTACATGTCTTTGGAGGAAACTAGAACACTCAAAGGGAGCACACCCAGACAAGGAGTGAATGTGAAAACTACACAGGGAGCACCTGGAACATGAACCCTGGTCTACCACTGCACCACCATACTGGGCCTAATTATTATTGAGATTAACAATGGTAGCACTGCTGTTTCACTGTGGAGGAGAGTGAGGTTTGTTAATCTATGTTTTTCTGTGTAGAGTTTGCATGTTCTACCCAGGCGGTCTGGTTTCTTCCTACAGTCCAAACACATGCAGGTTATGTGGATTGACATTGCTAAAGTGTACATGTGTGTAGGTGTGTGTGTGTGTTTGCCATGCGATGGGCTGGTGCCCTTCCTAGGGATTTCTTTCTTATATCTGATGCATGCTGGTACAGGCTCCAACTGTACCCTACCCTGGCTGAGCAGGTTTGAAAAAGGATGGACGTAGCATGTATGCTTATAATATCTGTTCAGTTCTCCACACTTGATTGCAAGCTATATGCAAGCTCAATATTTTCTCTCTTCGAAGCACATGTGTGCATTATTAGTCCAGCAGTAGTAGGCAGTTTCAAAATAAAGAAATAAACTTCCATGTAGTGAAAGAATAGAAGTGATGATGTGACTTTTTCAGTTATTATGGGCTAGCTGTTTGCAACACAGAGACAAATCACATCTGGACATCGATATTCAAAACTGTCATTAATGACACTTGGTGATAACTTCTTCAAAGTGAATCCACATCCCTGGGCCTGAAAGGATGTTGCGGAGGAACAGGAACAGAGTAGTGGACATATGGATGAATCTCACTTATTTGCTTTTTGGTTTATTACTTGTTTAAAATGACATACATACTCTGTATTGCAATATGTGTGTAATCTCATGACAAAGGTCAATGCTCAGGAACATTTTTGGCTTAAAGTTTTAAGACTTCTCTTTACATTGGAACTCTGGTACTTATTATCACTATTTTAAGTGTAAGAGTAGGCTACCTTTTTTAATTTATAAAATATGTTTCACTTTAGAATACCAATTCATGTGGTGAGGGGTGTTCAATATTCTATCTACCTGAGACTCATGTTTTTGAGCTAATGATCTGAACTTGCCACTGGAGATCTTGGAATACCATACATAACAAGTGCTCAGATAGATAGGATGGCACAATTTTTTCGGTGCATGCATGCACCTCAGTTCTCACTATGAAAGATATGTGTGTGTGCGTGTGCATGTGTGTGTGCGTGTGTGTGTGTGTGTGCGTGTGTATGGAGCAGTCTGCTCTGTTCACGCTTAACCACAGTCATGGCAGTTGTATAAGGTTCTACATCTTCTGTGGAAATCATAACAAGTTTGACTTGCACTTGGTGAGATGGTGAATGCATGCACCTCACTTCTTATTCAACCCCAGCAGACAAACTCAGCTTTGTGGTACATACACATTATATGTTCACACACACGTTTGCCTGAGACAGGTTCCAGCCTGTCCTGCTCAATTTGTGCCACAGCTGCACTAGACTACACGTCCATCTCAGACAATATACCACCTGTACTGGCCCACTTAGCTGTCACCTCTGCAAATTCACCAATATATTAAAACTGCTAGGGAGTCTTCAGGTTATTTTTTGTCCCAAAGACCACACACAGCTATTAAATGTATATTTAGGATCTATCTGAAATATTGTGACATCTTGTAATTAAAATTCAGAATGCTAACATTATGTTGTATGTTAGGAGAGCACACTTCTCCTAGAAGAGCCTCTGGGTTGCTTAAGAGCTGCACACACAGGACAGAAAGACACAGTATGGAAGGAGGGGAAAGTGTGTGTGTGTGTGTGTGTGTGTGTGTGTGTGTGTGTGTGTGTGTGTGTGTGTGTGTGGATGGAGAGCAACAGGTAGGAGATTCCAGAGTTAAGACAAAAAGTAATGAAGAAGTCAATGGAAGAGGAGTGATAAACAGGTTAACAATATGTTGTTATTTTAGTGGTGTGCCTTGCGACCCCAAACTGCAGGGGAAGACTTAATTGCTGTTTTTCAGTTTTGCAGTTTTTCAATACAAATAGCATTTGTTGAGCACCATGTTTCAAGGACCAGTTGTGCGTCCCTCTCTACTTATTCGCTATAATATAATGAAAGTTGCCTTAATGTGGTAACAAACATTTCATAAAAGATTGCTCATAATGGACATGCAGTACACTGTTTTTGTGAAAGAGCTTTCATGGCATATCCTTTAACATGGAAAAAGTTCAACAGAGACTTTCCAATGAATCAAGTTTATTTTGGACTCTCTGTTATTCACTACTAGCCATGTGCGCCCAACTACGTTGCGTGTGTTAAAGTTGTCTGTGAAGGGCTCCCTGTTTAAACGTGGCTGCCAGTCGTGAACTGGGCCCTTCGTCGCACAGCATTATGATTTTTTATAAGGGAAACAAAATTACAAAACAAAACCCTTGGACATTAATTCGATAGGAACGGCTTACTCGGAATCACTGTCCGAATAGTAATTATGTGGTGGTGGAGGAGCATTTCTGCTTCTCTCCGTTCACAGTCCGTCTTGTTTTCATGACGCTGTCGTTTCCTCTCACGATCTTTTCTCAACCTTTCTCCAATCTCACAGGTTGCTTTCTGGCAATCTAAAGAGTAAGGAAGAACCAATGCTTCTTTCTTGAACTCCAAACGCCGACTGATGGAAAATCACAGAAGTGTGTCCGACTTATATACTCTGACTGCTGACTCCAAGAAGTGGGTGAACATTCAATTTGGACGAAGTGCTGCCAACGACGGTTGATAGAAACACAAAAAACCACAGTCTCGAAAATGAAGCAGGTGTCGACGCCAGATCTAAACACAAAGCACGGTGTCGACGCCAGATCTAAACACAAAGAGTGGTGTCGACAGTGTTTGTAAACAAAAGTAACAACCAAGGTGTTGTGTATTCAGCCAGTACAAACAGCACGTAGTCTCCTTTAGTTCAATCCTCTTTAATCACCACACTCCAACCTCATCCAAAGATCCTCCCCCTCACTTCCTCTCCTCCTCCATCACTACTGCCCTCTACTGAACACAACAGAAACACCACACAAGGCAGTGAATTCGCGGACAAACAAAGATCAAGATCCAAATGAAGATTATATATAAAAATAAGTTGTTTGAGAAGACAGATGTGTAGGCTTCAATGAATTCCGTGGACAATGGACTGTAGATTGATGATTTCAAGAAAAATGGTTTAAAACAGATAAAGTTCTGTCACGCTAATAATTTTAACTATACATGGGTCTGGAACATCAGTGCACCTGTTCACAAATTTTCTATTTGTGGAAAGTTCTAGATTCTCATGTGTTGTCTCAAAATACAAAGCAGCAAGCTGCAATAAAAATAAAAAGTATGATTGGGGAAGAATTAAAAAGCCCTTTAGATACAAGTTTGCCTACTTTTTATTGCCATTTACAAAGTAGAGTGGTGGCTCTGAGGCTAAGGATCTGCAATGATATCTGGAATGTTACCGGAAGTGATTCTACTCTGCTTGGCCATTGAGAAAGGCACTTAACCTAAAAATTGCTCCATGAGTGCTGTACAATGGCAGACACCTCATGGTCAGGAAAAAACACAATTTCCCCCTGTGATGAATATACTTTATTTAATAAAAAAACAAATGAAAAGTACTGCACTGGTGACAGGTTACAACATTGTTACTTACTATCCAAAGGTTAATACTTGGACTACAATCTGTGCTGTCACAGTGTGATTTCGTATAGCAGAGATCACTATAATAAACACCTTATAGATATTCAGATTTTCAATGCCAAGTTAATATATTTTTAAAATATACTTCAATATACAAAAATGACAAATATATATAAAAATAAACTGAATCATTGATGTACTCTAGAATTCTTTGTAAACTATGTCATAACTAAAATGTATTTAAAAATATACTGCAATATATTTTGTAAAATGTGTCTTACAGCATATTATTCTTAATATTTTAAAATATATTAAGAAATATATTTCATATTTAAAAAAATATATTTCAATAAAAAAAGCCAACAATAAGTTTACAAATTTTAAAATATATTTTGGTATACTGTATGACATTGTAATATTATATACAGTATATACTAGCTGTCACCCATGGCTCTGCCCACATAGTAGTGAAACAGGACAGTGAGGAGGGTCCTGTACAGCATCCTGCTTCCTCTTCCTCTCGGCCCACAGCCTGTCTCGGATTTTACACAAATAAATCGCTCCTGCAAGCAAATTATGATTCTAAGCGTGATGAGAGAAGTTGCAAAATCAACTGGAATATTCCAGCAAATTATAGAAAAAAAAACACAATGTAAATCTGTTAAGTAGTTCACTCATTCGCTAGGTAAGTGGAGGTAAGGTACACCCCGAGGCTTGTGCATGAGTGAGGAGGGCCTGGCATGTCTCTCGGATTCGCACAAATAAATCAGTACCGCAAGCAAACTATGATGCATAATGCAATGAGAGAAGTCGCAAAATCAACCGGAATGTTCAAGAAAATTCTAGAAAAAAACCTGATCTAAATATGTTAAGTAGTTCTCTTAAGAAAAGCAGACAGACAGACAGACATTAGATTTTATATATATTAATGGTTAAAGTAAACTGTGACATTTTAAAATATATTTTACATACATTATATTTCTGTACGGGTCAATAAAAGGAATGACAAATCATATGATTTAAGAAATTGATACTCTTGAGAAACTGAAGTTTAGAAACTTTTTCCTTCTTTGAACTATTTTGTCTTCATTTTTTGCAAATAATAAATATCAAAATAGGCTAATGGACACACTTCAGAGTCTGTTACCCTCAACTCCTTGAATCAGAGACATAAATTTAACATTTACTAAACCCTTCTAGGACTGAGACCCAAAAAAAACAAAAAAATGATTAGATCCAGATTATTGGCACAAATAATAATAATGCTCACATACAAAACAAATAACTACAAATAAAAGACAACTGGATATGGTCAAAGTTTAATTTGAAGAATGTCATTAAGCAGTTAGACTACCATAATCTAAGGCACAGGTGTCGAACTCCAGGCCTGGAGGGCCGCAGTGGCTACAGGTTTTCATTCTAACCCTTTTCCTAATCAGTGACCAGTTTTCACTGCTAATTAACTCCTTTCCCCTGAATTTTAATAGCCCTGTTTTTAAAGATTCAATCCTCTCAATTTATTCTTTTCTTCATTAAATGGCAGTCAAACAGAAATGAGACATGAAACGAGCCAACAGATGACCAGCTAAACTGGGGTTTCAAACTCCAACCAATTTCACTCCAACCAGTTTCTTAATGAGAAGCCAGTTCTTGCTGTTAATTAATCCCATTACTTAATTCCACGGCTTGCTGCTGCTCTCATTTTGCTACAGCAGACATTTCCCAAACTGTTGATTTTCTGTTTCTGATTATTGACCAGAGAGATCAACCTTACCGAGACCCTCACCTTTCTTTATGTTCAGATAATGTGGTTAGCTGGTCACCTGTTTGCTCGTTTTGTGTCTCATTATTGTTTGTCTGCTAATTAAGGAAATAGAAAGAACTAAGGGGTCTGAGTCGAGTTAATTAAAACTAAGGCAAAAGAAGTTAATTAGCAGCAAAAACAGGTCATTAATTAAGAAGGTGATTAGAATGAAAACCTGCAGCCACTGCGGCCCTCCAGGACTGGAGTTCGACACCCCTGGTCTAAGGGCACACTTCAGTGCAATGAGGGATGTCAGCACACTCTTGTTTAATATTATGGTCAGAGCAGCGCATGTGAAGATGCTAAAGGCACAGAATCAGACATGTACAAAAAAATGTCAGTATGTGTTCAGGAGAACAGACCATCAAGGCAAGGTTTAAAATGGAGTCTTAGGCCATTAGTGATTACATGCATTTTTACAGAATGGATAAATTAGGCTTTTGTATATTAACAAATAAATTAAACGTATCATTATCATTTGTATAGTGTATATACAGTATTTGTCCACATTAGTGGCTGCAATTCAATCCCTTTATTTAATAAACCTCGAGTAAGCATCGTTTTATGAACACGTTTTGTTTATTTCTTACTGGAGAAAGAAGCTGCATTGCGTTAAATGAATACAATTGACACCGATATCAAATAAATTAATGCTTAAATAATGTCACCTTCTACACGAGTTCCACTCGCCCGACTCCTTCGCCAGTTTCCTCTCATCAGCTCTCGCCTCCCAGACTGGTGCGCGTGCACGTGCACGTGCTAATGAAGCGCACAGCCGAGGCGTATTACCTGTCAGTATAAGAGGACGGGGCGCGGGACTGGTTTCATACTATTTTGAAGTTTCCATCATGGGATGTAGTGCCTTATGTCTGTTATTGCTCGCCTTTGGGCTGCCTAGCTTGTATTTCTCTGATGTTTCTGCTGCTTTTGCTTTCAGGGGCTCTAAACTGCCTTCGAAAGGGTACAAGGCTGTAGTTATACAGAGTAAGGACTGGGCGCAGCAAAGAGCGGCGTCTCCCCAAACGGTATCTGCGGTGTGTACGGAGAGTGAGGTTATTGTGACTATCAATCCTGATCTGTTTGGTACTCGGCATCCTGTCCAGGCGTCCGATTTAACACTAGGAGGATGTGGAGTAACTAGCCAAGTGTCCACACCTCCTGCCTTCGTAATTGAGGGTCTACTACAGGGATGTGGTGGTATCCTTACGGTAAGCATTTTTATTAACCCGTTTTTATTAGTGAAATTTGAACCATGCTTCTGTTAACACTTTACATTTTGGAGTTGCTGGGTAGTTCAATGCAACAAACATTTTGAAGATTTTTTTTTTTTTTTTTAAAGCAATAGTGTTCAGAATGGGTTTTAAGTTGAAGTTCTCATACAAATGGAAATGGCTTTAGATTAGCCTGAAAGGAGTGTTGAAAGGTTGCCATGTAGAAGTCTGGTTCTGGTTAAATGTTTTTCACTTGTTGCTGGTATACAGTATAGACTAACCAGTTTATTCCAAAAATTGTAAAGGTGACTAAGATTTGACATGTTACCACTACTTTTCCAGATGTCTGCTGATGAAATGGTATACAGCTTCACCCTTGACTACAGCCCCTCTCCAATTCCTGGTATTCCCATTGTACGAAGTAACCCAGCTGTGGTGCAGATTGAATGCCATTATCCCAGGTGAGAGGCTTTCATTTTGCCAAACTTCTTGGGTAGGACACAATTTGCAAAAGTACTTAAATAACTAGGAGAGGCAGATCAAGTCTGTTAACATTCATACTAGAATTTGACTAGCCTGGACTGCTGACAATTATGACCACTTGGTTAAAGCAGGTCTACTAATTGCTTTTTTCCTGCTAGGTATCAGAATGTTAGCAGTAATGCGTTTAATCCTACTTGGGTCCCCTATACATCCACCAAATCTGCTGAAGACATTCTAGGATTCTCGCTGATTATAATGAACAGTAAGTACTCTTATTACATGCAGTTCCTTATTTTGCATGGTTTTAATCCTTGCACCGGACTGTCAAGGTTGGCTCTACAGGCCTGGTTTAAGGCATTGCTATCTCCATAGGTGACTGGAGTGGGCCAAGTTCTTCCAAGACCTTCTACCTAGGTGACCTCATTAGCCTTCAGGCATCTGTAGACAACACTAACCAAGCGCCTCTACGGCTCTTTGTGGACCACTGTGTGGCGGCTTCTGCTACAGATGGTTCTGCTCCATCATACACGTTCATTGGCCTCCATGGGTGAGGAATATAAATTGCCTTGAGGCAAGTGTCAGGTTTTTCATCTTGTAACTCTGATCTAATGTGTTTGCAGGTGTTTCATTGATGGCAAAACAACCAACTCCAATTCCCACTTTGTAACTCCCAGAGTTAATTCATCTATCCTTCAGTTTGAACTTGATGCTTTCAGGTTCTATGGTGTGGCTACAAGCTCGGTAAGATGGCTGTGTAGTCGGTTAACCCACATCCGTGTGGAGGGGGTGTTTTGAATGGGTATCGCTTCAGCATCTAGAAGGCTGGTTTCTTGTATGCTTTCAGATCTTCATTACCTGTACTCTGAAGGTGACATTAGCTTCTCAGGCTACGGACTCCTTGAACAAGGCCTGTTCTTATATACCTGGACTGAGCCAGTAAGTTCTGAAGTATTAGCTTGTCTAGAATCCTAGTTCATGTCTGACAGTCATACCTTCTTGAAGGTGGATATCTGTAGATGGCAGTGACCAGGTATGCAGTTGCTGTGATACCATCTGTGGTGCTAGCCTCCCTGGAAGGAAGAGAGCTGAGAAACTTAAACCAAGACCAAGGAGGAGTGGTAGGTGTCTGCTGCAAATATCCTTCTGGAGATGATGCATATATGTGAATCTAATGGCTTGTTCATCTCTTAAGCCCTAACCATACCTGCTGAGTGGGAACAGACCCTTGTTGTGGGCCCCCTATTCCTGGAAGGGCAACGTCCGCCTGTGGTGTCAGAACATCTGACTGCAATGGAAGCACCACCATCTGGTGAGCTCTCAAAGTTGAATCTCCAGTGGAGTGTATGGTATCTAATGGCTCTAGCCAACCTCTGCACCATCTCTAAACTGATCACTTCTTGGATGTACAGTATAATGACCTTGCTATCAAAGCCAGTCCTGTGTATTTTTAGCACAAAGTGTTCATTGACCTTCTCTATTTACAGGTTCCTCTGTGCTGATCCTGGGTTTAGTGTTGGGTGTATTGGCTCTGGCATGTTCTGCTTTCCTTGGTTTCTTGTACCAGAAACATTTTAACTTCTAATTAAACTGGCTGAAAAACCTTTTTTGTGATGAATGAATTTAATATGCATAAGAGGTTAAACCTCGCCTTTTTTTTTTTTTTTTTTTTTTTTTTTTTTAAACCACTTTAAACGAATCAAATTTTCCTCTATCATAAAATTTAAGTGGTATTTAGGAAATGACTACCCTTGTCAGATTAGCTTGTATTGCTGCTTTTGATGATGATTGGGTATAATTTTAAGCTAAAGAATCTGGAGTGCTTAAACTTTATATTTTTAAAAAACTAGACATCCCTAGTCAACTTTCTAGGGGTGACTCTACAAACCCTAGATCAAGAGTACTGTAAATGGCCCTTTGTAGATGACCTGCATGCTTAACACTGGAATTCCTAAAGCCTAGGAGAACTCAATCCCAGCCCACCTGAAATCCTCACCCCTCCATCGTTTGCTGGACAGCAGGCAGCTTGATGCATTTTGCAATCCACCTCCTTTGATGGAGCTCAACTCGGGCAATAACTTCTCCCTGCTCAAGCAAAGGCTCCTTCTGTGTTGAGGTTGGGTGTTGTATAGGGTAAATATACCAGTATAAGGTTATTTGAAATACAGGGGTTCAGTCTACAACAATCTGGATAAGAAATGCTGAACACATACCTAAAGTAAACTTTTTAATGTTATGACACTGTATGAAGAATTTAGTCTAAATATCAAACACGTGCTTATAGTAAAGAATATAACGAAAAAACATTCCATTTACATGTGGCTGCTCCAATGTCAAGCACCAGGGACTTTACAAATTCTTGAATGGTGCAGAGGGAAGAACTGCTGCCTTTATAACCTGAAGGTCCTGGGTTTGAGACAGCACTGTGAGTAGTGAGCTGCTATTTCTACAATAGACTTGAGTAACACCCAGTGTAAATCTTTTAGCTGCTTGTAAGAGTTGGGTGTGTGTGTGTGTTTTTTTTTTTTTTTTTTTTTTGTTCATATGGTACAATAACCTTGCCTCCCCCTCTGATGGAGATAAATGCCATTCTTAAGAGCAGTGCTGTGGCTGATACTTGGAACTATTTGTTGTACAGGCAAAGATTTGATGTCCTATGACCGTTATCAGACTAGACAAAGGCCGAGCAATAGCACACTTTTGCCAGCTAATCGACTGCTGCAATGTAACTGTGCTTGGCACCATAAGTAAAGTGGGACTTCCATCTGCAGCTAAAGTCACTTCAGTCCATGACCATTTCACTGTTTAGTGTTTGGATCTGACAGGGTTGTGTATGTGCCCAACCTTTTACATTGGCTTACAATTGCTTTGTACTATTGTCTAGTCCATGGCAAGGCTGGATCAATGTAAAGTCTAGAATCATTGTGTAGTTAAGCCTCACTTTTTTACCCCTATTTTGTATTAATATCGATCTAGTTATTATCATTTTTGCCATGGGTTTTTACATTGCAAAAAGTCCCCAGCCCCAATCCAAATGGAAACTGTTCCAGTAGCAACATGATCATGAACTTTGACAAGAACATTCCTTCCCAAACCAAGGAAAGGAACAAAGACATCAAAGTGGCTTTTCTCTCCTTCTGCATTGAGAAGTAGAGGAAAGAATCTTAATGGGATTTCTACTTGTAGTAATGTGGGTTTTTTAATATACTTCATGTATATTCTCATTTCCATGTGGCTTCTTGACAAAATTTAAACTCTAGACTAAGTGTGGTTTAAATAAAATAACACTTCAAGATCAGATGCTAACTTGCTGTGGTTCCCTTAAGAACTCTGATAATTCCTTCTTGCCAGGAAAAGCACGAGTTAGTGCTGTAATAAGTGAATTCCACACCAACTCCTGCTTACCTACTTCATTGTACCCTTAGCTACTATCTTGGTGGCTCCTCTAAAATAAAATGAGGCAAAAGCCTCATGTGCCTAAGCTTAAAACATTTAGTTAACACTTTAGTTACATTCAATTCTTATCCTTATGTGAAATTATAAAATGAATTATTAAACATAAGTATATACTTGTATTAAATTGTAAAATTATATCACTGCTTAGAGTTGTGAAAACAACTATTGTGTTTATTGACAAACAGAAGCCTGAAGATGACTTTCAGACAATCTACTTGGAAAATATTTTACTTGTACCAGTGTGAAATGTTCAAAAAAATACAATTACTACATACCAGCTGTCACACGTAAACTTCCAATCTACCTACCAATAAACACTCTTTGAATGCTAATAAGCGAACTCTCCATTGACCCTATGCATGGATAGATAGATCTTTATTTGCCCATAGGGAGAAATTTGGCTTTTTACATAAGCTCTTCAAATAAATAAATGCATAAATAGATAGATAAATATACTGTACATTATAAGAGAATCAAAGGACAATGATAAATAATTGGGGTACCAACTTGGTAATCCTGTCTAATTGGATTGCAGCAAAAATTATAAAACAAGCAAATAAGTGTTGAGAGGTCTTTTCAGACATGAGTTCAAGACAGAAATAGCCATGATGGTGGAGCTTCCAGTTTTCAGTCCTCCTGGAAGGTAGAGGTGGGTCCATGTGGTCGGATACCAGAAGTGACGCCAGAGATTTTCTAGCCATCAATCATCCAGTCTGCAGAGGGAGAGAAAGAGAAAGGTAAGGCACAGTGACAACCCCTGGTGTGGCAGTAAAATTAGTCACTTGAGCCCTTCATCTATCCCATATGCATACGCGCTTGACAACAAATATGCACAATAAGGTCTGAACACACTAGAATTATTTAAAAGGATGATAATTTGTAAGGAAAGAAAACTGAAGTGGCAGTCCCAGTCACAGTGAAGCATTACGCAGATGTATTTCTGTTGGTATAAAGGAGCCCCCATAATGTTTCTTGGAACACTTCTGCTTAGCGATTTGTTGTCTGAAAGTCCTCAGTGTGTCAGAGAGGATGTGCAGCATTGCTCATAATGGCACTCAGTTTTGTCTTCATTAACTCTTTCGCTACTGCCTCCAGGGGGTCCAGAATACATCCTGTAATTGTGCCTGCCCTTTTAATTTGCTTGCTGATTTGGTGGCCCTCTGTTGAAGTGATGTTAGTGGCCCAGCACACCACAGTGTAGAAAATTGCACTGGCCATCAAAGAGTTGTAGAAGATATTAGATATATTACTACCCACATTAAAGGAACAGAGTCTCCTAAAAAGAGATTCTGGTCCACCCTGTCTTATATACTGTAACTTCTCTGTAACTCTCCGTTATTGGGCATTACCAACATTTTCAAAGCAGTAGAGTGTTGTACCGTGTTAGCCATAGATTGATGTAGGAGAAAGTAGGGTGAAATGATACTTTTTATTGGCTAACTAAATAGATTACAAATGCAAGCTTTCAAGGCAGCTAAGGCCTCTTCATCAGGTAAGGTGTAACAGAGAAACTGAAAAATACTCTAGCTTATATTGGGACAGCAAAGTGATTTTTTTCTTTCATCTTAACAACTTTTTGTTCAAATGTTAGCAAAATTAATAAACATTAATGAACATGGCCACAGCAACACTACATGCTATTTTCCAGAGTTGTCTTTCTGCAGGACAGTATCAAAGGAACACAGACATAACCAAGTTCCAGAAAAAAATGCATTTCTGCTATATTTGTATGGTGTGTGGTAATGCTGTTATTAGTTGCTTACTTACAGAGTATTGTCAGTAAAGCTGTATATTTTCAGAACAAGAAAACTCCTCATCTATGAAGGGAAAAAAACAAAATCTAACAAATAACACTATTGCAGATAAGATTATTTTTCATTTGGTGTTAAGAAATTGGTGGTATTGTATATAGTATGAAACGAAATGGTGAAATTTTATGATTTTAAAAAAGAATACTGCTGAGAAACCAAAACTGGGAAACTTTCTACTTGTTATACTGTATTGTCTGTTCGCGTTGGGCGGGCAAGATGTTTTGTATAAAATAAATATCACAACTTGCTAGTAGAAGAACTTTTGAGTGTGCCACCCTAATGTCTTTGGATCTCAGAGATATGTCACAGGTGTCTGGTCACACTTATAAGTAATCTAACTTAGACACCATTAAAATATCCGACTACACCACCCAGTTTTATTAAGAGACTGGGAACTCCTGAAATTTACCAATAATAGCACACAGGTTTCTTTAAATTGGGCGGTGAGTAAACACACAATGAAAGACACAACAGTAATTTCAGAAAAAGGCAACAGTAAGTTCTATTGTACAAGACAATATAAGGTACATTAAAATGATAAACGAACATAACAGAACCTAAACATATCAGGAATTAATTTCCTTTTTTGTAAAAGGAAAATACACAGTCCACACTCTAAAAGTCCGTAACAACAAGAATTGGAGGATACAACCTTTAGTGGTGCAGAGTCCAGTTTGGGCACTGTGTTACCCCAACACTTAATTGTTCATGGATGCACTCTGTTCCCCGGCAGAAGTTGTGTCAAATTGTTGACTCCCTGTCAGCGTCTCTTCGTTGTCCCTTTTTCTTCCACCCTGGGCTCCTTGTGTTGCTGGGACCTAGGCACGCCTCATTTCTTGTCTGTCAGCTTTACTGGGTCCTTTCATGCAGATTCCCTCTCTCGCTGAACCCACATCCGGCGTCTCTTTGTGGAGCTGTCTCTTCCTTCCTGGAAGTGTTGCCGTCCTTGTGCCTCACGTTGTGCCAGCCAGGTACCCTTGTCTGCCTGCGAGCCCCTGTGCCCTGTCCGAGTGTCTTGGCAGCGTTTCCTGTGGACTCTCCCTCCTGCCTTCTGCTGGCCAGCAGTTTATATTTACTTCACCCCTCTGTTGTCAGTCCTGGACAAACAGTTTAATCAATGGCACATCTAAATTGCCTGGGTTTAACAATTAATAAAAACACAAGTTAACAAAATGTATGGTTACCAAACATTAATAAGTACAGATATGCTGATTAGGAATCAATATTTCCAAGCCAGGTAAATACAGACATTCTACCAAAGCCAGACTTCAAAGCAGTGACTCCCTGCGCAGGACAGCAAATACCATTAATAAGTACAGATAGCCTTTTAACTTCTCACCCCCCAGTCCCAACAGTGGGTGCCTAATGGAACCACCCAGTGCACAAAAAAATGTACAAGTGTCCCCCTCTGACAGATATAATGAGACAAGCTGATGCAATCTAAACCCTTAAAAGTCATGACACTCTAACATTTCTACCACATCTGATAGGAATCTACTGATGGTGTTAATATTAATACATAAAAACAAATTTCCTACAAAAGGCTGTGTGAATGCTCATTAGGGCGGAGTGGTGGCTCTGAGGCTAAGGATCTGCGCTGGTATCCCAAAGGTTGCCGGTTTGAATCCCCGTCACTGCCAAAAGAGATCCTTCTCTGCTGGGCCCTTGAGCAAGGCCCTTAACCTTCAATTGCTCCAGGGGTGCTGTACAATGGCTGACCCTGCGCTCTGACCCCAAGGGGTATGCGAAAACTAACAAATTCCTAATACAAGAAATTGTATAAGGCTAAATAAAGAACAAAAAAAAAAAGCGGAATTTGAAAAATACTAGCAAGTACTTTGTTCAACCATTGCCAAATTGTACACTTCATTGCAGTGTGCCTATAATTCATAAAATTTCTCAAAATTTACCTTTGTTGTGTCATTCTATTCTTGTTTGATATTCTGTTCAAGTAAGTGAAAACCGAGGCTAATAAAGAGACAGAATCAGGCATCTTCCAAAAAGTCTATTACAGAATATGTGTTCAATTGAATTCACGTCAGGTGATGAGGCAAAGGCTTCATTGGTCAGCAGTGGTTACTTTGGGTGTTACTTTGATTATTAAACATCCAATAGGTTATTTGCAAGTTGGGAAAACAAGAAAAATGTGTTTAATTAATTCACTCATTACATTTTTATCCTATTTTATTTTGTATAATTGTCATCTTAACAGTTTGGAGATCTTTTCACCTTGGAATTTTATTTTGTTGTTGCAATTCATCCACTTTACTTTTTAAACCTCTAACCTTAATAACATTCAGGTTGACAAGAAATCACTAAAAACAGCTTTAGTTTATCTTATTAAAGTGTAAAAATAAACGTATGTGAAAAAGTACAGGGGGGGGGGGGTATATAAAAAAACACGCCCCTTTCTAGACAAGTTCCACACACCCGACTTGTTGGGTAGCTTCCTGCTCATTAGCTCTCACCACTGTGATAGGTGCACACGCTCGTGCATGTGAGGCGCGCATCTGCAGTTCACTACCTGACTGTTAGAAGAGGACTGGGCAGCGCTGTTGATTTCATGGCACTTTGAGGTTTCTGTGATTTTTATCATGGAGTTGCTGTTCGTGTTTGTGGTACTTAACTTGAACATAAATTATTTTTTTGCTGCTTTTAGTTCCAAGAGGTTTTGACTTCTTTCGAAAGGAAGGTATATGGAGACAGAGTTAATCATGGCAATTAATCTTGATCTGCTGGGTATTCAGCATCCTGTCTAGCAGTCAAATTTGACATTAGGATAGTGTGGAGGAACCAGCCAAGTGTCAACGGCTCCTGCCTTTGTGATCAAGATGCCGCTGCAAAGATGTGATACTAGCATTACGGTGAGCATTTGGACCAATGAGAAAAATGCTAGAAATTAATAACTTTGCCCAAAACTGCTAAGCCATTTTATGACATGCCTCTTACCTGCTTGCCACCCTTCTAGGAATCACAATGTCAGTAGGAATGCTTTGAATCCCACTTGGGTCCCATATACCTCCACCAAATCTGCTTTGAGATTCTGGGTTTCTTTCTGGCTATTATGAACAGTAAGACATTTATATTACATGACATTTTTTCCTGTTTTGGTTTTTAATCCTTGTATTCCATGTCTGTAGGGCTACCTTGACAGACTGGACTAAGGTAATGCTACCTCCACAGGTGACAGGAGTGGACCAAGCTCCTCATTAGCCTTCAAGCATCTGTAGACAACACAAACCATTTGCTTCTGCAGGTCTTTGTGGACAACTGTGTGGCTTCAGGGGGTACTGCCCCAACATACATATTCATTAGCAACAATGGGTGAGGAATGTAAATCTGCCACTTGTCCAAAGGTAATATGTACAGTACATCTCTAACTTGGATCCAATGTGTTTGCAGGTGTTTTACTGACTGAAAACTGACCAACTCCAATTCCCTGTTCATAACTCCCAGAGTTGATCCATCTACCATTCAGTTTGAACTTGATGCCTTCAGGTTCTGTGGTGTAGCTTACAAGCTCAGTAAGTCTGCTCTGTGTTACGGAGGTGACAAAGGAACTTCTGTTTATAGTGATTTTTCAACAGGTGTCACTTTTGAAAGCATACAAGAAACCAGCTTGATAGATGCAGATCTTCATTACCTGTAGCTTGAAGGCGATATTGGCTTCTCAGGATATTGACTCTTTGAACATGGCCTGCTCTTACATGGATTGAGCCAGTAAGTTATTCTGCAGGATTAACTAGTCTAGAGTCATAGTGGTCTTCTAGGCTCTGACAGACCTGCATTCCTAAAGATAGACCTCTGTAGATGGCAACGACCAGGTATGTATCTGTTGTGACATGAGCTGTGCTACTGTCCTCCATGGAAGACAGAGAGCAGAGAAGCCTAAATCAAGGCACAGGAGGAGTGGTAGTTGTCTGTCAATGGCCTCTGGAGAAGGTCCATTTTCATTTTGCAACGCTAAAGGCTAGTCTCTATCTCTCACTAGCCCTAACCATCCCAGCTGAATGGGGAAAGGCCCTTGTTGTGAGACCCCTTCTACTGAAAGGGAAACCTTAGCCTATAGTGTCTAGAAATGTCTCTGCTACAGAAGAGCAGCCATCAGGTGAGGTCTCGCCTTATGAATTCCAATTGGAATGGTTGCCATTAATAGTTCTGATCATTATTTTTGTGGTGCAGAAGTTTAGATCAGTTCTTGGCTGAAAAGTGTATAAATACTTTCTACAGTCAGATTAAAGTAGCTTTAATAGCAGTGTTGCTCATCTCCCTTATCTCTGTTTACAGGTTCCTCCATCCTGGTCCTGGGTTCAGTGTTGAGTGTATTGGCTCTGGCATGCACTGCTTTGCTTGGTTTCTTTTCATGCTGCAAACAAACTTCTAAAAACACTGGATGAAAATAGTTCTTGTGTATTCCATATTCTGTAATGGTTCTGCAATCAATCAATCAATTGAGGTGTGTCCCTGAGGCAAAGCAGTAACGTGTTTACATTGTGTAATGCATAGTTCAAGCTACAAGAACAGTATAAAATCTTGTTGGGCGTCTCTTTTTCTACTATACAAGGGGGCTCCGCCCCCTGCTCGCTTCGCTCGCCTACCCCCGGCGTTTTGAACCCGTGCCCGCTGGGCAGCTACGTGTCCGGATGACGCACGTTTAATACGGAGCGTTTGCCCGTGTCATTTTGGAGTCCCCCACTGGTAATACAGAGCTTCGTCCGTACTATCACGCGGTGCATTTTGGACCACTGCGGACCCCGTAGTTTTTCTCGTTTCAGATTGTATCTTTGGTCAGTTGAGCTCATGTTTTTCAAGCTTTTGAATTCCGGTCTTCATTATCTGTAACCTGCTGACCAAGTGCGTGGCCCCCTTGTTCAACCTGTTTATGACGTTTTACTTTGCTTTCTACTCTGTCTTTAATTTCTGACCTAGCTTTATTCCGGTTTTGTTTCAATGACACTGGGTCCGTGGTGATTATATGTAAAGGAGGCAGTCTAATTTTACCCTTTTGACAACTACGTGTAAATTCATTATTTGTATTGCCAGTTGTTTCTTCTGGGAAGTTAAGTGAATGACAATGATTGCAAATGACATTCATTAATCCCAATGAATTTTCCTCAATAGTGGACTCATTATTGAAGGCGTTGTCAGCCAACTGGCGTAAGCATTTAGCAGGTGTCTGGCGTTGATGTCCGCGACGGGCATGTTTTGCTTGTGGCGTTTGACTGACGCGTTGTTGCATGTACATTATTTGTGACGCGCTATTTTGTAGTTTTAATTGATTTGCCACCGCTTTGCGAAATAAGGAGGATCGCACTTACTGTTAATATGTATCCTTTTCTGCAGTTGAACGGTTAATAGTGCTTTATTGTAAGGAGATACACCTATGCTGCCTAGTGTGAAGGTGTTCAGATGACGTATGTTTAATATGGACGTTTCCTTTAGAAATGTGGTTTTGGGTGTCACTTCTTATTGGGGGGGTTGAGGATTGTTGTTGCGCGAGCGTCTTCTTTCTTTTTGTGTCCCATGGGCTTGACACCTACGCCGACACCCATGCTGCCTAGTGTGAAGGTGTCGACGTTCACTTTAGAATATGTGGCTTTGGGTGTCACTTCTTATGGATGTGTGGGGGGGATTGTTGTTGCGCGAGCGTCTTCTTTCTTTTTGTGTTCCTGTGTCTTGTTTGAATCCCCCTCTTTGTGTGTGTCCCGTCCCTTGCTTGTAGGGTCTGTGGGGTGGTTTTGTGTTCTTTTTTATTGTCTTCCATGGGCTTGTTGAATCCCCCTCTTGGTGTGTGTCCCGTCCCGTGCCTGTAGGGGGGGGGTGGTCGTGCCTTGCCGTTGTGCGCTCGTCTGTTCTTTTTTTTTGTTGTGTTTAGTTTCGTGTGCAATGTGTTTTGTGCTTTGCCCGCGGTTGAGTACTTTTTTATGTGCCTTTTCCTTTTTTCGGTGCTTGTGTGACTCCTTTTTGTATGTGCTCACTCCTTTTTTCTGTGGTCTTGTCCGCCACTCGCGGCCCCTCATCCGCCTTTGTCGCCCTCTTTTGTCCGCCTTTCTCCGACTCTCGCGGACTCTTTTTGCGCCTGCGCCTCTCGCGGACCCTCATCCGCCTCTCTCGCCCTCTTTTGTCCGCCTTTCTCGGCTCCTCAGCCGACTCTCGCGGACTCTTTTTGCGCCTGCGCAGTACGTCTTTTTGCAGCTACGGCCCATGGCCGGATGTGCCTGCGTCCATCATCCGGTTTAGCATTCTCGGTTAGTAATATAGATTACCATGTCATTGCTCCTTTTTGTTGGCCTGACACCACAGATGGGGACAAATTTTAATATATTTTATGTTTTGGTTTTTTGAAGGACTGTTCCTTGTCAGATAAGTTTTGTTCTCCCCTGCTATTAAGGGAGAAGTGCAGGTAAAGGCAATTTACTGTAAAAAATCTCGATGGGAGTTTTAAGTTTTGTACTGCCTGCCATTTTGGCACTTTATTTTATCCCTCTGTTTCCTTGTGGTGGATTCACAAAAGCTAAGCTCAAAATGAAGGGTAGTGTAAATCAAATGACCCTAGTAGATGAGATGCCAGCATGATGTTACTTCCTTATGACAGCTGGAAATTCCTTCCTGCCAGTGAAAGAAGCACAACTTGTACATTAGTGTCAACAATGCGAACTGTTGCAATTCAAAATTAAACTTATCCAGCCCTAGCGTTAGGAGGAAATACCACAGATAAAAGTGAGCTGAGAATAATATTGTTTTAGAAAATTTTCAGTTTTCAGTCAGTCATTTTCTAACCTGCTTTGTCCTGAACATGGTTGTGGGGAGTGTTGTAAACGTCTCCCAGCAAGAACAGGGCACAAAGCAGGAACAGACTGTAGAGTGGACAGAGGGTCAGTCCATCACAGGGCAACCTCACACACAAGGTCCAATTAGTATCACCAGTCCACCTAATCTGCATGTCTTTGGACTGTGGGAGGAAACCCACGCAGACAGGTGGAGAACATGTAAACTTCACACAAGGAGGACTTGGGATGCAGACCCTGGTCTCCTTTCTGCAAGGCTGCCACCACATCACCTCCAAGTTTTCAGTTCTGCAGCTTTCAGACACTAGTTGTTCAGGAATGGCCTATCAATGTAGTACATCTGAAGAAAAACATTGGAAATACTCAAAGTCTAAGATAGTAATGGGAGAAAGACACATTTCGGAAAATAAGGCACAGCTATTATCGGTGTTTGACTCTCCCTTGGAGCATTAATGGCTTCAAATTGAAAAAAGGAAGCTTTACTACATTTTTTAACAATTTTTTATTTATTTTAGAAATGTGGTAAAATCTGAAAAGGTTATATCAAAAACAGAATAAAGTCACCATCTCAGTGGAACGCCCCACCCAAGGACCTACAGAGTTTATTGACTAAATTGATTAATGCACATTTACTCCACTGTAAATCATCCACAAGAAACAGTTTATAAGCGCTAGTCCACATCAGAGGATGGGTTAGTCAAAAAATATTAATGGCTTTTACAAGTCTGCTGGAGTGAACAAGCTAATTTAAGGTCTTGTAAGGCAGAAACAAGATTGAGCTTTTAGGTGTGAAAGGCTCTCTGATATATTAACCAAACCACTCTTGGAACAAACACTGCTTTCTCTTCAGTATCTGTGGACAGTATTATGCTTTGGAGAATTTAGAGCAGTTTGGCAAACTGAACTACAAATAGAAAAACAACAACATATAAATGACTTAAAAGAGTGACCTAACAATGAAAAGGCTTAAGTGAAGTCTGTCAAACCTGCAGAGAACCTGTGGTAGAATTTGAAAATGGAAGACAACAAGAGGAGTCCTAGAGGCATGAGTGACTTTGCACACTGGTTATTAATTTTTCTCATTTCTTCTTGGCCTTTTTATGCAAACTGAATAAACCATGAAACCAGAACATTTAAAGCTGCAGCTGTTTGGGCCACATTTGTCATTACTGTTTTTTTCCTTAGCCAAGAAACTTTGAAATACGTTAGCTCTAAATCTCATAAGAGTATGGGTACTATTTTTAAAATATCTAATAATGTTAAAATAGTTAGAGGCACAGCAGTTTATAAATTGTGTAAAAAGAAAACACATGTATAGGTCTGCGTACTAAAGGCTGATTTAATAGTTTAGAAACTGGACTATTGTTTCTTTTGAATGTAAGTTATTGATCTATATGATAAAAACATTCAGATATTACAAAGGCAATATAATAACTTAATTGCAACGTAGATATTGATTATAAGTTATTTTGCACTGCAGTTCCATTTATAGCAATGTCCTAAGCAGATACTGTATATTGTACTTAAAGTAAATTCAGAATATATTAGAAATCTTAAATATATTTTTATAAACATGAAATGGAATGAATTAAACTAAGACAGCCTAGAAATATCACAGAAGGAGAGTTGGAAGGGTAGAAGAATTTTTAATTTTTTTCTATTGATTTTATTAAAATCACACAACATTCCATACAAATAAATCAATTTCTACAAACATAAGATCGAAAACAAATCAAGCCCCACCCCTGTGAAGATAATTTAATCTTCCTCAAATTTCACTGTTTATGTGGGTTTTCTTTAAGCAATGCAATAATTTACCACACAATAAAGGTTCCAGAGAGGTTCTTCAGAGAGGAACCATTTTTGGTTCCCAAGAGATCCAACAGGCCCCATACAGTAAATAATCATGAACAGAATATGATTGATTTGTGAAATACCAACGGGTAATCAGTCATGTTCTAACCCACTTAGTCCTGATCAGGGTCGTGGGGGTTGCTTGAGCCTATCCCTGCCAGCATAGGGCATAAGACAGGAACAAACCCTGGACAGGGCACCAGTCCATCGCAGGGCGAACACACACACACATGCATACACACACATGAAACACACACAAGGGCCAACTTATTATCACCAATCCTACATGTCTTTGGACTGTAGGAGGAAACCAAAGTACCTGGAGGAAATCCATGCAGACATGGGAAAAACATGAAAACTCCACGCAGGGAGGAACCAGCCCATGAACCCTGGTCTACTTACTGCGAGGCAGAAGTACTACCACTGTACCACCATGTCACCCCCAATGGGTAATATTCTTTTTTTTTTTCCTTTTTTTGATGCATACAATCAGACAGACTAAGTTCAGGTTTTTTTCATCTCTTATTGCCCTGTTAGGTAGCCTACCATACATTAAAGATTTCATTTTTTCTACATATGAGGAAGTTTTTCAAGGCACAAAGAAACAACTTCATGTGCAAAGAACCCTTCACAGAATAAAATGATGCTTTTTCAAGTAATACTTCTACAAGGAACCACACAATCTAGTGAAGAACCATTGACGAACCAATGAAATGCCATTAAAAAAACATATTTTTAAGAGTACAGCACAGGAAAACACTCATGATGGCTAACTGCAGCAAAGTTTCAGCATCTCGCTCATTTTTAAAGATTTTAAAATGCTCAAGAAATAGTGGTAGAACAGTGGAAATGAAGGGAGACAAAATGGGCAGGCAGAAGTATGTTGTAGAAACTGAGCTAGGGAAGAAGAACCAAAAGTAGTAAACTAAAACAATGTTAGACTCAAAAGATTTATTGTAAAAAGTCCTTAAACTAACTTGTTTAATTGTCTCCTACGTTATATAATATGTTAACAGTTTCCTGTTAGAATAGATTTTACAAAGACAATTAACAAATTACAGAGACAAACATTCGAAAAAGTCAGTTTATTTATTAGAGAGAAAGAAACAAAATTCTCTTTCTTTTCTTGCGGGCAGTTATACGTTGCGTTGTCCAAACACAGAATCAAAATTCAATGCGATATTGACAAAAGTTTAATTCAAAAAATTGTTTTTACTGAAATTTTACAGTAAAAGTGCAAGTTTAAAAAAATATTTGTGTGTCAATTTCAAAGCCAAACAGAATGAAATCGTATAATGGAACGAAAAACTCGAACGCAACATGAAACATAATTTACTTTCAAATTATTACATTTTACTATCTTTTACTATGGTTAATTACTCGCTGTAATGTAAAATAGTTAGCTCTATTATGCATTTGTAACAATTCCCAAAAATGAAATTGAAAATAACAATCTGTTTAAATTGTACATCCGCATCCCCATGCGCAAGTGGCAGAATCGCAAAGTGGCTTGCACGTAGAGCTGGCCTGGGGGTTGGCAAGCGAAGCGAGCAGGGGGCAAAGCCCCCTAGTTAATAATAAAAATACAACGGAGTCAAAAAAATATTAACTACCATCATTAAGTGCTGGCTGGTCTCCATGAGAACCAGCTTGAGAAGCACAACACATGGCATCAGTGACATGACGGAATAAAGGTATGTCCCTAGGGATTCTGGGATATTAGTGATTAGACCTTAAACAAGTTACTGTTTGTTTTGTGTGTGCTTGTCTAGATTTCATGTTTAAAGAATCTTTGTTCGACCAAAAATTGTATTCCCAAAAAATCATTGTTGTGAAACAAAAACAAAGACTAGAGTGTATATTTCTTTTTCAAATTAGCCTATACTTAGTATATCTGCCCTGCAAGCAGGTCCTCCAACTTAGAGCAAAAATGTAGGGGTTGGTGGAAGGATTGGCACTCCAGACACTGTAAAAGTGTGATGCTGAGATGTCACCTGCTGCATTTGGGTCCCAATTCAGGTTGTTTGTTGTGTGGTGGGTGTGGCAATGTGCTATCGGCGAATGCTCCCAAACTCTCTCTCTATCTATAAATACTGTATTTCTCTCTATTATAAAAAAAAATCCTGGAGAGAAACAGTAGGGCGTCAAGACATGATCTTCATGTTAAGATCACGGAAGACAATTCAAAGACCTGTGAGGACCTTAAACATGAGACATTGTGCCAAGAGATTGACCCAGGACCATCTCACGATGACATAGAACATGAGATTCTTGCAAGACACGTCCTACTTACAATCAATATCAAATAAGACAACGGGGCAGCAAAACATTCAGTCTTGTGAAGGATTTGAGCACACACAGATCCAGGGTCTCAGCGCATATAAAGCGTATAAGGACAATATGTTATAAATTAAACGTTGACGACTAAGTGAAGAAGAAAACAGCACGGAGAAAAGAGACTCAAAAGCGTTGGAGAGAAAAAAGAACAAAAAAGAAAAAATAATCCATCCATCCATCCATTTTCCAACCCGCTGAATCCGAACACAGGGTCACGGGGGTCTGCTGGAGCCAATCCCAGCCAACACAGGGCACAAGGCAGGGAACCAATCCCGGGCAGGGTGCCAACCCACCGCAGGACACACACAAACACACCCACACACCAAGCACACACTAGGGCCAATTTAGAATCACCAATCCACCTAACCTGCATGTCTTTGGACCGTGGGAGGAAACCGGAGCGCCCGGAGGAAACCCACGCAGACACGGGGAGAACATGCAAACTCCACGCAGGGTGGACCCGGGAAGCGAACCCAGGTCTCCTAACTGCGAGGCAGCAGTGCTACCACTGCGCCACCGTGCCACCCTAGAAAAAATAATCTAGGTGCAAATTCAGAAAATAGGGAAAGTAATTATCAGCACGTAACAGGTGGAACTGAAACAAAGCACGTCCAATCAGGCTCAAAATTAAAAGATAGTCTTTTACTCTAAGTAGAACTTCATAAACACATTCACAAATGTTGGCGCGGTAGACATGCAGAGCAGATTATGAAAGCAGTGGAATTCGAAAGGCTCAAAAAAAAAAAGTACAAATGTGGAGAAAGTTAAAGAGTATGAAAGTAGGAAAATTAGAAAGGTATAAAAAAAGAAAGTAAAGATCGCAGTAGCGCAAACAAACAAAAATTATTACTCAAAAAAGGGAAAATAATCACCACGGACCAGGTGTCATTGAAAAAAAGCAGGACAAAGTGAGGTCAGAAATAAAAGACAGAGTAGAAAACAAAGTAAAACGTCATAAAGAGATTACAAAACAAAGGGGCCAAACACATGCACAGCAGGTTAGAGATAATGAGAACTGGAATTCAAAAGACTCAAAAAAATGTAAGTGCAAAACACAAGCAGAGCAAGATACAGAATATGAAAGCAGAAAAAATGACAGTGTCAAAAAAAGAGAGTAAACATCACATTAGCGCAAAAAAAGAGAAATTATTACTCGGAGAAATAACTAAAAAAAGTGAATAGAGATTGAATATATGAACATAGGTGATATGTCAGAAGTATGTAAATATTGTAAGGCTTTGAAGTTTAATTCAGAGAATTTCAAAAATGTGTTTTACCTCACACGCATTTATTGGTAACTTTGCAAAAAAATTATTAACTGCTGATGATGTGGATCGTTTTGTCTATGCTGAAATTCCAAACAGAGAAACCTATCCTGAATTATGGTGCAAAGTCATTAAACACACATCTAACTGACCTCATTTAAAAGATTCAGCATATTGGGACTCGAAAGATTCCAAATATTGTTTTTACATAAGTTCTGAAATAAAAGTTAAAGTAGAAAAAAAAAACCTTAAAAGTGTGTATCTGGAAAACCAAACACGGGGGTTGGCGAGCGAAGCAAGCAGGGGGCAAAGCCCCCTAGTATTATATATAATGTGGAAATCAGACCAGCCACAGACAGACAGACACCGTCTTAAGTCCATCACACATGATTTATTTACAAGTATTTACAAAATAAAGTCCCACACCACACACAGTGCTTCCAGCACCAAACATCTCTCTCTCTCTTCCTCTCACTGGTCCTCTTCGGGCCACCTTCTAACACTCTCCGAAGCCTTGTCTTCTGCCACCTGACACCAGCTTCTCGACTGTTGGAAGGCGGCCCCTTTTAAGCTGGCCCAGATATGCTCCAGGTGACCTTGGAATACCTTCTGCCAGCACTTCCTGCAAATAAAAGTAGTGCATTAAATGAACACAGAAAAATAAGTGTGTACGATCGTAAAAAAAAATCAGTGCATAAATTGAAACAACAAATTGTAAATGACGTTAATACCAAATAATTATTGTATTACTTTGTCAAAAACTGAATGATTGAAATAAACATCCAAAACTGAGTATAAAAAATCAATATCAAAGACCAAGTGCATGAAATCATCAATAAAATATATGAATGTTTCATTAACCAAAACTGAAAATGGAAATTAAGTTCACAGAAATAACATTTTCACAACTAAAATGGCACACACCCTCTGGAGGCACAGGAGCCCTTTTTCACACAGACGGATGTCCCTGGAATCTACCAGTGAACTGTGATCTCAAAGATGGCACAGTGAAGGATATTAAGAGAATCTAATGTCAATGTTTAGAAGTTTCCTACACACAGTATGACGAGTGCTGCTTTCTTCTAGTTCATGGAGTGACGTACACCTGTCACAGCAGTGAAGGGATGGTGTAACACAGAGAACAATCCCTTAGGACCATTGGAACCACTCCTCCCTCAGGTATAGGTCCAGAGTGCTTAATTGTAATTCCAGCCCAGTAACAGCCTATAAACAGTTTAGGATGAAATAAATAAATCATAAAACAATAACAATTACATTTTATTAAAATGTTTAAAATGTATGTGTAAAATGTACAGTAACACACCTAATTTGTTTTCCACCTAAGCGCCAACTGACTGGGTGTGAGTCTGTCTGTGTTGATGTTGTATGACCTCCTCCTGTCCAATAAGCATTTCCTCCAACACCACACACTTCCATTACTGTTCAAATAATACAAATGGTGCTACCTTTTCTTAGGAAGGAAAATCTGCATGTCCTCAGTAAATTTAATTAATGTAAAGAATTGTCTGCTAGATTTATTGCAACTTCTCAGAGAGAACCAAAGAATTTTTACTATCATTTTATTCACACACATATCAGCACAACCCAGTATTACAATCACATGACATATTCAAAGCATAAACAAACCTATTGTTGGACAGGCAGGGTTAGGTAAGCAAAACACAAACCAGTAAGAATACATGGGTGAACGTGAAAGCAATCATCCCTGAAGCATCCGGTAAAAGGCCACTTAGTACATGTGAAAAATAAAAGAATTGGCTTGAAAAAAAAAGTCTTGCAAACACTAGAAAGTCATGAAAAATCTGCATGTCTATGAATAGAATTAATGTCTACAACATGGTGTGTTTTCCGTTTTTAAGTCTGATCTTTCCACTACAATGCCTCCTTCTCCAATCTGCAAAAAAATGGACAGAGTTGGGTCCCCAATTTTAAAGAGTCCACTGCATGTTCCTTCAGTTTGTCTTTATGTGGAAGTAAGGGCCAGCATTAACATACAGTTAGATAATAACAATAATAATAATACATCTTATTTATATAGTGCCTTTCCCATGCTCAAGGCACTTACAGAATATAATAAAGAACGGCAGGGTATACAGTATATAGCATTGTACAAACCAGATAAATAAGTAAAGAAGATTACGACAGTGAATTCAGAAAAAAAAAACAAAACAGACATCATTGATGGTCTCGCACACACACACACAGGTTACATGAGCATCTTAACAGAGAAGTAAACTGAGAGAAGGGTAATAAAGTCAAGTAGAGCTAAAAGCCTTCCTGAACAGATGAGTTTTGAGTTGTTTTTTAAAAGAATTCATGGAGTCAGCTGACCTGATTAATTTTGGTAGGTCATTCCAGAGTCTGGGCGCTATACAACTGAAGGCCCTGTCACCCATGGAGTGTAGATTAGTGTGGGGTACAACAAGATTACCAGAATCAGAGGGCCTTAGTGGGCGGGCAGGCACATAGTGAAGGAGAAGGTATATAGATAGATCCATCATTCTGTGCCTCATGTTATCTCTGCCTGGTGAGTGCGAGCAAGTATGGGGATTTACAATATCTTTTTAGGGCTGCAATTTTAAACAGCACACGTCGGACAGAGTGTGTGACCCTCTCCACTAGATACAGTTGTGAAATCAACCACAGTAAGTTGTTTATTGACAAATAGCGACCTGAAGATGACTCCCAGACAAGTTACATACCTCTTTGTAGTATTTTCACCAGTGTAAAATATTCAACAAAAGATAATTTCTGCATACCAGCTGTCATTAGTAAACTTCCAAATTTCTTAGCAATAAACAGACTTGAAATGCTACCAAGTGGACTCTGCATTGACGCTATGCATACCAACAAGTAATCAAAAAATTCCTGGACATTACCAAAGTTTTCAATGAAAAATACATTTCCAAAATACATGCTTTAATAAAAATTATAAAAAGAAAGAAGTCTCCTACGAGTTAGGACATTGGACCCTCTTCGTTAAACTTCAAAACACCTTATTGATTTAGGCTATAAGGACAAAGAGTTAGGGAAAGAGAGGGAGAGTGTGAAAGTGAAAGGCATGCCTTAATCCTGTCATACGTGAATTAAACAATCATTTGAGGACCCAATCAGTTGTCCTGGGTAATTTTTTCTTCTATGCAATGCCACACAAAATTACTCCCCAGACACTCATTCACTCCTCACCTCTTACTTGCACGTAGCCCTTTTAAGGACACACACAACCAATGCGAATGTTTATTCACTAGAGCGCACATTCGCTCCACAGATGCAGGTTCCCATAGCAATCAAGGTGTAAAAAGATCATCAGGAGATCACTGCTACTTAACAGTAAACCTTGTGTGGAATTTGTGTGGAAAGCCAAAAAATAAAAACACACTCCCTTCCAGTCGATTTCCACTCGCTCTACTCCTTCGCCACTTTCCCGCTCATCGGCTCTCTTTCCGACAGGTGCGCGCACACGTGCTTCTGAGGCGCGCAGCCGCGGCGCATTACCTGACGGTATAAACAAGCGGGGGTCGCTTTTGAATTCATAGCACTTTCCTGTTTCGGTGGTTTTCAGCATGAGGAGTAAGGGTGTGCGCCAGTTGCTGCTTGCCGTTGGGCTACTTAATTTGTATTTCTATGATGTTTCTGCTGCTTTCAATTCCAAGAGGTTTCGACTTCAGTCGAAAGCACCTAAGGCTGTAGTTATACAGAGTGAGGGCTTGGCGCAGCAAAGAGCGGGGTCTCCCCAATCGGTGTCGGCGCAATGTACAGAGACGGAGGTAATCGTGAGCATCAGTTCTGATCTGTTTGGTATTCGGCATCCTATCCAGCCGTCCGACTTGACATTAGGAGGGTGTGGCGTGACCAGCCAAGTGTCCGCGCCTCCTACCTTCGTGATCGAAGCACCGCTGCAAGGATGTGGCAGTAACGTTATGGTGAGCATTCGGATTAATAATTAACGAATTTAAATAAGTTTAGTATCGTTTCATGTGAAATGAGCCAACTAGAATTGCATGTTAAATAAGGTTTTTTTTTGGCTAATTAAAAACCCTATTTAATGTAATATGAACTGCTGTTTCTGGATTTAACCTGCGGTTATGCTATGTAATTTTAATGTCCCCAGAAAGGGATTAACCATTGCACTAGCTCCTGATGTAATGACAATCTTGCACTAACAATCCATTTCACTCCAATAAAGCCTGACACCTAGGCCTGTCCTCCTTTCAGGCAATGATCTGGGAATAAATCCCTGCTGGATCAATGCACCATCTGGTTGTGTGAGAGTCAATTAATTTCTTTGAGCAGGAGATGCATCACACTCGGACCAGATTACAAGGGTGAACCAACCCAGTACTTAAGGTTGCTTACCAGCAACAAACAAAGTGTATCTTTATTTTGTGGTGTAAAGACCCCATAGACCCCTGGGTGACTTGGCTTAACAGAGCAGTTCAAATGACCAAGATTATACATGATTTACCATGCTTCTTGTTGCTTTTCTAGATGCTTCCTGATGAAATAGTGTACAACTTCACTCTTGAGTATAATCCCTCCTTGATTCCTGGTATTCCCATTATGTGAACCAACCCAGCTGTAGTGCAGATTGAATGCCATTATCCCAGGTGAGATATTTGAATTCCTGCTTCCTGGAACATCTTAACCTGGTAAGACTCCATTGCAGAACATTACTTTGTACTAGAGTACTTTTATTCAAGTGTGAATGCCTAAAATTCAGTTTTAAGGTGTTTGTCTGGTACTGCCGAGCTATTATTTATAATCCCTTGGTTAAAGCAGGCCTGCTTTTTTCCAACTGATTGCCTCCCTGCTAGGAATCACAATGTCGGTAGTAATGCTTTGAATCCCACTTGGGTTCCCTATACCTCCAACCATATCTGCTGAAGATATTCTGGGATTCTCTCTGGATATAATGAACAGTAAGGCAGTTGTATTGCATGAAATTTTCCAACTTTTAGTTCAATGTCTGTAGGGCTACCTTGATTGGAGTAGAGCATTGCTATCTTCCCAGGTGACTGGAGTGGGCCAAGTTCCTCCAACACCTTCTACCTAGGTGACCTCATTAACCTTCAGGCATCAGTAGACAACACTAACCATGTGCCTCTGCGTATCTTTGTGGACAACTGTGTGGCTTCTCCTGCTTCAGATGGTTCTACCCCAACATATGCATTCATTGGCAACCATGGGTGAGGGATGTAGACATGTTACTTTGTGGACCCCCTATTGAGACAGATGATCCTCTTGTAACTCTAATCTGTGTTTTACAGGTGCTTTACTGACAGTAAACTGACCAACTCCAGTTCCCAGTTCATAACTCCCAGAGTTAATGGCTCTGTCCTTCAGTTTGAACTTGATGCTTTCAGGTTCTATGGTGTGGCTACAAGCTCAGTAAGTCTAATCAATGTTGCAGAGATGATAAAGAAACCTCTGTTTAGTGTGTGTGGACCCAAAAAATGAGTGCATGCTGCATCTATCAAGGTTGGGTTCTCTTCTGATTTCAGATCTTCATTACCTGTAGTCTGAAGGGGACATTGGCTACTCTGATCATTAACTCCTTGAATAAGGCCTGCTCTTACATATCTGGATTGAGCCAGTAAGTTCTGCAGGGTTAACTAGTCTAGAGCCATAATAGCACTCTAGGTTCTGATGGATATGCTTTCCTTAAGATGGACCTCTGTAGATGGCAGTGACTGGGCATGTAGCTGCTGTGATATCAACTGTCTTGCTGGTCTCCCGGGAAGGAAGAGAGCAGAGAAGCATAAACAAAGACCAAGGAGGAGTGGTAGGTGTCTACTGGGATTGGTCTATGGAGAAGGTCCATTTTGTGTGGAAAGCTTAAAGCCTTCCTCTCTCTAGCCCTACCCATCCATGATAAATGGGAGAAGACACTTGTTGTGGGGCACCCTATTTCTGAAAGGGAAACCAAAGCCTGTGATGTCTGAACAACATGCAGCTAATGAAGAGCAACCATATGAGATCCTCACAGGTGAATGAGAAGTGGAGTAGGTGGTATTTGTGCCTTTTTTGGTGATGGTTCAGAAATGCTCTTGGTTGTACACTGTTTAATGACCTTAGTTTTAGATGCTAAACGCAAACTGCCAACAGGAGCATTGGCTAACTGTTGCTCATGGCCCTTTTCTTTAACAGGTTCCTCTGTTCTGGTGCTTGGTTCTGTGGTGGGTTTATTGGCAATGGCATGTTCAGTTTTCCTTGGTTTCTTCTTGTTCCAGAAATATACCTTGTAATTAAACTTGCTGAAATATATTTGTTGTGTGGATTTATTCCCTGTGGAAGATTTGTTTTTTTGGGGGGGAGGGAGATGAGGTTAAGTATTGAACCTTGCACACAGCAAGCATGTTTCATTCTTGTTTAGGATTTTTCTAAAATAACTACTTTCATGCAACCTTCGTGAAGGATGTTATTCAGAAAATGGAAAATCTGTGACAAATGGCCTTCTCGGACATGAATATTACAAAGTTTATTCCTATCCTACTTAGGTTTTCTGGATTCCCCTGGACCGAGGTGTGCTATCACAGGGCAAGCACACTCACTCCCTCCTAGTATGAGCCTCCCCAACTACTTCCCCTTTTTCAGATTTCACTCATCTTTAAGATGCCGGCTTAACAAAGCCCTAGATCAGGGGTGCTGTAAATCAATTGACCCTTGCACTTGAGAAGCAAGCTTCCTGTGATTACCTCTTTAAATATGGTGGCTAATTTCTCTGCCTCTGACAGAAGTGCAACATGGAAATAGTCAGTGCTGTTGAAGTTAATTAATGCTGAACTCCAACTCTCTGTGCTTCATGAAGAGGTGGAGCAAAAATCAAGTGCAAGGTTCCCAAGTAGTTACTCTTTTGTTCACAAGTGCTCATTCCCATGGTCTTGCTACACTCCATAGTACTTGTACAGGAGTATACAATAGAACTTTATTCAAGGTGCTTTTTAGAGATATTTGATAAGTGTGGCTTAAAAAATAATTGTAAAGAGATCCCTGCTTTTGGACGAAAACACCAAGCTGTTTGCAGCCATACTCCAGTCAACTGGAAATAGTCTGTAAGGTGATGTGGGAGAAAACCTACCCAAAGGAAGTCTTGTTGGACAAATCAAGATTACACTGATATAAAAACCAAAGTGCTCATGGACCAAAAACAACATTCCCTTATATTGTATAGCCATGGTATGGAGAATATTGGGCAGTTTGGTAAAGCTGAACTAAAAATGAAGAACTGCACATCAAAGTAAGAGTGACAGTACCCTCAAAAAGTTTAAGAGAAGTCTATCAAACCTGTGGAGGATCAATAGTAGAATATAAAAATGCAGTTAACCGCCATCCAAGAAGTGTCAACTAGTTGGCACTAAAATTCGAAAAGGAATTGATAAAATTATTCCTAACCAGTGAAAAAACAAAGACGTAATGAACAATGTGTCCAAAATAGCTGCAGGTTTGTTTGCTTTTCTTGGCTATGTATATCTGAAGTATAATAGCTGTGTTTCACATAATTTACATATAGTACATATCCTCTTCCAATAACTTAAAAATCCTTTAATCTGAAGCACATCACCTTATTTGTGTAAAAATATAACACATACAGGCCTGCATAATTGATTTAATGAGCAGATACAAAAATAAATTTCACTATGATTAGCACAAAACCCATGCAATCTGTTAATAAAGTTTAGCAACCATTATCCATTTTTAATGGATATAGAGCAATATAATGAATAAAGGCAAGACCACCAAAAAATATTACAGGAGGGATAAAGAAAATTAAATTGTCCTCAGATTTCACTGGCTGTTTGGTGGTTCTTTAAGCAATGTATTAATCTAGTACAGCACAGGCAAAGACTAATTATGGCTAACAACCACAAACATCCAGTAATTCATTTTAAAAATGGCCAAGAAATAATGGTAAAAAAAGGAAAATGAAGGGACTAAAATGGGCAATGAAGAGCATGTTGTAGAAACCAGGTAAGGGAAGAAGAACCAAAAATAGTAAACAAAACCAGAGGCACACTCAAAAGAGCCATTATAAGAGGTTTATATTCATTTATTTTTCACTAATACTGAGGAATGTATTTGTATATCATCAGTCTTGAGCAAATATCAGGATACTTTCATTGTTTTAATGAGACATGTACCTCACTTTACCATCTTTATCTCCAAAAACACTTTCCCTTTCTTTTTAGTTTGCACATGTCTACCTGCAGAACACTCTGCCTACTATAAACATTTCAACATAATATTCATATGACCAAACACTACAATAAAATTCAATTAAACATCTTATATAGGCACCAGCATGATGACACAGTAGATGATGTGGCCTTCCAGTCACATAGCTGTCAACAAACACAAATAAGATCTCTGCCTCCTTGAATTTATAACAAAATGGTAGAACACAAACAAAAAAAAAATACAAAAAAATGCAATTTACCTGCTATTAAGGTGAGAAGTGTGGTGACTCTGTGACTCACCTAGACACTGAAGGTAAAGAGAGGATCAGTAACAGCTAATCAGAAATTTCCAGCACTTTCTGCAGCCTTAGTTAATAGCAATAAGGTGACCACAATCAAAAATTGCTGACCAACATTGTGGTAACATCTGTTACTTGTTCAGTTTTTCCCTATGTTGCTCACAGTCAGTCATGAACTCATGACGTTTGTTTTTGTTATTGGACAACAATTTTTGAGGTCATGATTTTTAGTTTGAAAAACATAGGGTGGATTTTTTTGATTATCAAATTAGCCTTAACGTGTAGTTAATTTTAGGACCCCTTACATAAAATAGGCAATTTTTTTCCACTTTAGGTAAAACAAGTAATAGGAGTAACATATATTGTATATTCTTATGAAACTTGTCTTTGCACTTGTGGGCTAACAGTACTGGTGGCGGCCGTTGGTAACCCAGGCCTTGACTGAACAGGGTATGGAAATCTGTATTGTTGTCTTCAAATTGATTTGGCAAAATTTTACAATGGATGTCCTTCCTAACGTAACCCTCCCCAAATGGGGATTATGACTGGCATGAAGAAACACACTTGTTTGTGCATCCCCTGTGGCTGGGTTAAAAGTGCAAAAAAATTAAAAATGAATATGTAAAATATAACTGCATGTAAAGATCACAGAAAAAGCAGTGCATATAATGAAAAAATAGTGCATTTAATGAACATTGGAAAATAAGTGCATAAAATTGTATAAAAATCACAAAATATTATTACATAAAAATAAAAGTGCATTAATCAGCCTGTGATATGCGCCAGCCACTTCACATCTCTGCCGCTTGCATATGTCGATTTCCCTTTCACTAAACAACAAATATTTTAATTCTCACGGGTACGCCTCTTCATTAACACTACTTTTCCCTGATGGTAACACGAATTAGATGATCTACAAGATTCCGACTTAAAGTTTAAATCCAAACAATATATTTGATCTCTTTTCGCTGTTCCGTTATTTCACGGAGTAATAATTTCTGTTTGCTTGCGCTAATGCGATCTTTGCTATCATTTTTTTGAGACTTTCGAATTTCAGTACTTTCATTATCTCTAACGACCAAGGGGTCGCCCACGTAACACCTGGCTGCGGCAGATAGAGGGTGGGACTGGACCGCGTGTCTGCCAGGGGGGTTGCAAACCGGGATCCCGAGTTGTTTCGTTGTGTAGTGGGTGCGGCAACGCACTGTACCAGTGCATGCTCCCCGACTTGACTTTACTTGACTTGATTATCTCTAACCTGCTCTGCATGTGTATCGCGCCATAATAAATAGATACCAGTATTATCAGTATATTTCTTCTGTTGGGCTTTAATCAAAACAAGAAAGCACTTGTTGAAACAAACATAATTTTATTTAACAACTGAAACCTGCCAAATGAGAAATAAATGTATCTGTAATAATATTAAGTGTGAATAATCTGGGTAGTACTAAGCACATTTGGAAATGAGATGCTGACAATCGTTTGTCTTTACGCAATAAAAGACTGATAACCTTAATCATTTAAAAATGAATACTGTCAAGAAACAAAAATAAGGAAACATTCTGATTATTCAAGTCTATTTTATTTTCAGTAGGTAACGTTTTTTCCAAATAATAAAACCTATTCTCAGAGTAACATTTGATTCTCTAAGTCTATATAATATATCTGATATCTCAGAAATATAATGAGACAAACTTAGTAAAAACTAAACACTTAACATTCATGATACAAATATGACAGAAATCAGATAATGACGTTAATTTTATCACACAACAACACATCATATACAAAAAGCGGTGGGAAAGCTCACTGAAGCTGAATTTGAAGAACGTCCATAAGTGCTTTGAACTGAAAGTGTGCCATTCGACTTCGGCTGTGCTATAAAGTTCACGAGGATCGTAATATTTACCTTTGGGACGTCACTCCGTTCTTCTATAATATTCTACTTACAGTAGCTGTATGAGAACTGAGATGAATAAAAAGACGAAATCTGGTAAATTAAAAAAAAAATCTGGTCCACTTTGTGTTCAGATGGATTCAGGTTGGGTGACCAGGCAGGCAATCAGAAATGCCCAAGTTCACAATTGTGTCTTTAGTCATTAGTTGTTACTTTTATTATAAAAGAAGGGATATTGTACTGTATAGGCTTGTGAACAGGTTAGAGAAAGAAAAAAATTAAAATCTTTAATTCATTCATTCATTTGTATGTTTATTTGTTTTTCATTACCATCTATGCAGTTTAGATATTGGTCCACATTGAAAATTTGAAGATTTCTACAAATCAACGCCTTTACTTTTTAAACCTCTAACGTTAATAACGCACACCACCTCAAGTTGTCGTTTTATAAGTCGTTTAGTTCTTGAAAGATAATTGAGATCCATTGTATTAATAGAAAGCAAACAGCACAATTACTTAATAATAAACCTACAGGAAGAAGAATTTGTGAGGAACGTCCCAAAATTAAAAGACTCCTCTCTTCCAGTCAACTTCTACTCTGCCTGACTCCTTCGCCAGTTTCCCGCTCATCAGCGCTCTTTCCAACAGGTGCGCGCACACGTGCTTCTGAGGCGCGCAGCCGCGGCACTGACGGTATAAAACGACTGGGGTTCGCTGTTGATTTCATAGCATTTCGATGTTTCGGGGGGTTTAATTATGGTGTGTAAGGTTGTACGAACAGTGCTACTTGCTGTTGGGCTTCTTAACTTGTATTTCTATGATGTTTCTGTTGGTTTTGGCTTCAAGAGGTTTAGGCATCCTTCGAAAGCACATAAGGCTGTAGTTATACAGAGTGAGGGCTGGGCGCAGCAAAGAGCGGGGTCGGCGCAATGTACAGAGACGGAGGTAATCGTGAGCATCAGTTCTGATCTGTTTGGTATTCGGCATCCTATCCAGCCGTCCGACTTGACATTAGGAGGGTGTGGCGTGACCAGCCAAGTGTCCGCGCCTCCTACCTTCGTGATCGAAGCACCGCTGCAGGGATGCAACATTAACGTTACGGTGAGAATTTGAACTAATAATGGGGGAGTATATTCTCTATTTTCTATGATATGATTCCTCTGCAACTGCTGTTTGGATTTAATTTTGCAGTTGTATATATTACATAAACTTAGCATACATATACAGATATGTAATTTAAGATTATTGCCTGGAAGTCATTCCTGAATAATCCCTTTCTTGGGATGAATCCATCAGGGAGTGGGCTCAGTGGCCTATGAGTTTTACGCAGTGTGTGGTTCCCCCTGGGTTACATTAAGAGCTGTTCACACTAAATTACAAGGTGTCTTCTATATTGGAACAAGTAAACCTGGGGCCTGTGGGGGTTTTGACCAGTAGCAAACCAAGATTAAATGATTAAGGAATTTTTTTTCCCCTCTAGATGCTTGCTGACGAAAGTGTACAACTTCACCCTTGAGTACAACCCTTCCTCAATTCCTGGTATTCCCATTATGCGAACCAACCCAGCTGTAGTGCAGATTGAATGCCATTATCCTAGGTGAGATGTTTGAATTGGGACCTGTTTGCCGAAATCTCGGGGGGGGGGGGGGGGGGGTTGGAGAAGAGGAGTGTTGTGGAATGGAACCTTACCAAATTATTTAAAGCACTTAAGGTGTCTGCATTTCTGGCATTTGTACTAGAGCTGAATAATGCCCAACAGCCATTTTATGACCACTTGGTTAAAGCAGACCTGCTTGCCTCCCTGCTAGGAATCCCAACATCCGCAGTAATGCTTTGAATCCTACTTGGGTCCCCTATATCTCTACCATATCTGCTGAAGATATTCTGGGATTCTCTCTGGATATAATGAACAGTAAGGCTGTTGCATGAAATTTTCTAGCTTGTGTTTTAGTGCAGTCTGTCAAGGTAGTCCTTCTGTTCCATTTATGTAGGGCTAAGGTATTGCTATCTCCACAGGTGACTGGAGTGGTCCAAGTTCCACAAACACCTTCTACCTAGATGACCTCATTAACCTTCAGGCATCGGTAGACAACACTAACCATGTGCCTCTGCGTATCTTTGTGGACAACTGCATAGCTACTCCTGCTTCAGATGGTTCTGCCCCAACATACACATTCATTGGCAACCATGGAAGTAGTACATACAGAAAGCAACTGTCAAAGGAGGTGTTAGATTGATTTATGACTTTAAGCCCTGCCCCCAAATATGAAAATATGATTTATGAAAATTTATGAAAATATGGATTACGTTAATATGATAAGCTATGATATTGACTCATCGCTCTAAGTTCATGACACACATCATTTTAGTTATGGCTAAGCAGGAAAGATAAGATATACAATTATCTAGCTGAACCTTTCTAAAAACTATATTCAGTCCCCGCTCTAAGTTATAAGCTCAAGACACGCCGCTTCATTTTATAAACACTAAATTCAAAACTAATATTAAGTAATAAACACTTATCTTTCCAGCACTTTCTAAAATGTTGCTTCATATTAAGAAATACACACGGATCTTGCTTGCATTCCCACGCATGGACGTGACTTTCTAAAAATGAAATATACACTTATCCTAATCGCAAGACAAAGCTGCGTGAGTGTTAAATTTTCAGCTGTTGAAACAGTCGATGGGTAAAGCGAGACCCAGGAAGCCCCCACCACCAAGCAGCCCCGCTAGCAAATGTTGGGAAAAGATACTGTAGTGTTAAAAGGAAGTACCCCGCCATGCGGTACTTTGCTGGGACAAGCCAGTGCCTTTCTGATTAAATGATAATGCTTACCTGCTGTTTTAAGCCTTATCAATAAGATTCAGACGTTGCAATCCGACATATAGTCGCCAAGCCGAATGCATTCCGTTGTTTGTAACCTAGATTCAAATCTATTCATTACACTTTGTTTTAAATACCTTCCCATTAGAAATCGGGAGCCCTTCTGGTTTTATGATGAGCCCCCCCCCCCCCCCCCCCCCCCCCCGGCATAACTCTAAAAATGCATACCTATTGTTTTAAGCCTTATCAATAAGATTCATAGACGTTGCATTCCGTTGTTTATAACCTAGATTCAAATGTTTTAACAAAAAGATTGCTCAGACCATGGCTCGTTACATCTTGCTGTAAAAAAGGCGACGCCTTTCTGTTTAAATGTTAATATATTTTTATATCATAAGATTCTTACCCCGAATCAAAACAATTAAGAAAATATACACTCCTCCTGATTTTTACTAAAATTCTTAACACGCTTTTCAGCACTGGCTCTGCGAATTTAATCACAAGACTGTTCTTAGACCGTAGGAATGTAAAGTCTTTTGTGACCTTTATGGCTTTTTAAAAAAGTTATTAAATATTTTCCACTAACGACTCTCTCTTATATTCACAATGATCTTTTAAAAAAAAGTTGTTTATATTTTAGCCTCGTTTCACATTTAAAATACACGTGGCGTTTAGCGCAACGATCTCTCGGTAAAACATAAAGGGTAATCTTTTTCCTATTTGCTTAGATGTGAACCTTATAGCGGTGAGTGTTTGTTTGAATGAGGCTTATTCCCGCTACCAGGGTCTCCCCGCCCCTTAAAGGAGGAACCTCAACAACTCTGAACCTATGAGCTCTCTCCCAAACGCCCCATGTGTTTCACTCCGCCCTTGCAAGGCGGTACAAAGCCCGATGCGCGGCATAAAGTGTCCCGCTTTGCGGCTATTAACACAATAACTGTTCCAGTAGTCCAAGTTTCTCTGCGAACTTTTTAAAAGGTAGGCGTTTTTCGCTTTTTTCTTCCGCAATGGCTGGCATGGCAAAAAATACTTTTGTGATTGTTGGTAAGTGTAGATTATCGAAATATATTTTTCTGGCCAGCTGAGCCATTTGACTAAAATGAGTTTTTTATTCTTAACTTTCCAAGCCAGTATTTTTTCAATCCTGTAAACGTCTGTGGATCCGACTTTAATTTTCTGTAATTCAGGGTCTTAAGAGGATCCTATAATCTCTTCACCATCGTAGTCTTTCAGTTTGTACACCGCCGGTTCCCTAGGTACAAGTTCAGATACGGTAAAGATTTCATCTGAAAATGTTTGTTCATAACCTTTCTCAAAAGGATGTCTGGTTTTAGACCCCTTAACTGTATCTCCTACTTTGAACTTAAACAATGGCGGACCCGGGGGGCTGGCTACGCCGTATAAGTTTTTGAAAACTTTCCAGGAATTTAACGTGTTAACATCGGAAGGAGCCATTTTTATGCTTCGATGATAACTTTTGTTGTAAGAGTATACTAGATCCTGCAATTTATCGATGTAGGTTCTCATGTTATAAGCACTGAAATATTTCCACATTTTAGTGTGCGGTTAAATATCTCCACCACGGAGGCCTTTAATTCGTTTCCTGTGGTGAAATGTTTTATTCCAATCTTTAACAGCTTTTGAAAATCTCGGTTGAAGAACTTTCCCCTTATCGGTCTGGAGCTTCTTTGGAGTACGCCTGGCACTCGGGTAAGGAAGTGACAAGAGCCTTCCAAGACATTCCGTTTTGTTCTTCAGGGGTCGTACCCAAGCGTACTTAGTACGTCGATACAGGTTAACAAATATTTATAACACAGATTATGCTCTGACACATTTGTCATGTCCGCTAAATCCATTTGCCATTGCGAGTCTATATCAGATACATAAACCTTTTCTCCTAAAATGCCTTCTAGCGGGTTTGTGAATTGTATAAGCATATTGACCGGATAACCAATCCGACACCTGTTGGTCATTACTTTTCTGACCCGAAACCTCGAGCTCTTTTCAAAGAGTCTTTTCCCCCAAAGCTACCAGGATTTGTCGGGTTATAATAAACGTTTTTCAAGTAACCCTCCATCGCCAACGGTGAAAGAAAAATGTCAATGGTTTAAAAATCAAATGAGGCTTTGTTTCAAAACATTATTAAAATTTCAAAATGACAGTATTAAAAAACATGATTAAAATATTTCATAGAACAGGCACATTGAGCTCAGACACTTCGTCTGATTTTTCTAAGTCGTACTCCCCGTAAAACCCCAAAGGTGCATCGGTCATGTTCGGTACAGAAAAATGTCTTTTAGAAAAGGCATCGGCTATTTCACGTATTTTTGAGTAAGAGGGATCGTCCATGTTGTGAAAGGCTTGTACAATAGCTTCGCTAATAGAATGTTCATTTTCCAGTTCGTCGACAGCATTTTGAACAAATGAATGAACCTTGTGAAAAGGCGGAAAGATGTTGAAGCAACCCAGAGTCTTTATGACCAGGCTTCTGAGCCACGGTTTGCGAAAAACAGTCGGAACCTCTTGAAAGCGGCCAACCCGATAAACGGAGTCAGGCTCAAACAGACACGTATGCTGCGTCTGGCTGGGGTGATCTATGAAACAGCCATGACAGGTGCTTTTTAGGTCCCGATCGACTATGTCCAGCAGAGCCGCAATCAAACTCTTGAACAAACTGACGGGCCCCTGGGTCAAACACTTCGAAAGACTCTGAAACTGGTCAAGGTCCATACCCTCATAATCAGCATCCCGGGACGATGGCTTCCATGCGGACAGAGCAATTACCAGTTCGTCCATGGCCTCTTCTTGCCGCATGGCCTGCACAGCTATCTCCTCAGCGCCCGTTAGGCTCCCCTGAGCATCCTCAGCAGGGACAAAAAGGTCAGGTACTGTATGGTTCTCCAGGAAACTGTCCAGCCAATACATATCATCAGGGGCGGGTAACTGAGGTTCGGGCCAATAGATCTGGTCATTTGAGGGCATCAGAAGATCCGGCCAAGACGGAGGGTCTGAAGGAGAGTTGTTAGGAGCGGAGTACCCTGAGTTGGGTACGATGTTGTCGGGCCAAAACAGACCGTCGCTGGGCGCCGTCTGTTCCATAGACCAACATGCCTGATCAGGAGCATAGCCAGCGGGGTGCTGGTTGTTACCCGACCAAAACATATCGTTGTCTGTCAGCATCTGGTCTGCAGCCGAGTAGCAGGGCTGTAGGTTATTGTCGATCATCATCTCGTCGGGAGTAGAGTAGGCGGTGCTGGCTTGAAGGTTAGCCGGCCAAAACATGTAGTCAGCGGCGGACGGATGTTCCATACCTCCGGAGCTTGGTTCTTCGGAGCGCAGCAAAATGTCGGACTTCTGCCACCTCAGAGGCCGAGAGAACAGGGAGACGACCATCCTAGCTGGCACCAGCTTCGGTAGGGTAAGTAGTTGAAGACATCTCAATAGGGTTTTAGGTTAATGTAGACGATGGAAAAGACCTCTATATTTATCCCCGCTCACTTAGGGGGTGGTTGCCTCGCAGTTTTCTTCCTCCTCCGAGCATGAATCATTCAACATGCTAAACTCCCAATTTTCTTTTAATTCTTTTCATCTGGTCAGACAGTTTTCCTTGATAAATAGCTTCATCAATATTTGGCATAAGAGCTTTAAGAAAAGTCCAGTCTTTTATAGAAAAATTAATTTCACTCACTCGCTCCTTTATCACATTTTCTTTATCTTCCTCCTCTTCGTGACCGGCCTCGTTATATTCGGGAAGGATCGGCTCCTTCTTGGAAACAGCGATCGTGAGCTGTCCCTCAGCATTTCTTTTCACCTCTACCCGGCACAAGCACAGTTAGAATCGTACCAGACAGAGCTAAAGCGTTGTTCCCGTAACGTTCTTCTGGACACCCTATTTGCTTTCAGTTTCTTAGGAGTGTTCACAAGACCGTCCATTCTGTTTGCTTTTGTGTGTCGTGGCGTTTTCACTAAATGACTAGAATTTTATACAAGAACTCTTTCATCTCCTCCCACAGTCGGGGGTGAGAGACACGCCTCACCCCTAACCCTATAGGCGGATAGAGCGATAAAGGCATACCTCGGGGGCGTGAGTATTGTTAATGGGGCGTGATAGGTGTCCAATTTACGATAGACCCACCCTAAAAGGTGTGGTTTAGAGATGATCAATTATGACGGTGGTCCAACCCCCCGGGGCGGGGTATAGTTCATATTTTTATATTTACATTATTTTTATATTTTCATATTTGGGGGTGGGGCTTAGTCATAAATCAATCTAACACCACCTTTGACAGTTGCTTTCTGTATGTACTATTACTGGCATCTGTACATGAACTTCTATTTTAGCAGCATTTTAGCTGAAAATATCAATTGTTTCAACGTTCAAGGCTATTTTTATGAATAATGTTGTATTGCTGTAAATTTATAATGGCACTGAAAACTTACTTTACATAGCGTTAGTATATCTGCATAAGGAACGCTCCCTTTGCGGCAGCACGCATTGTTCCTGATGTCTCCCACACCTTTGTAATGTGAGAAACAGGAACTTCATGATGGCCAGCAAGCTCCAATTTCTGTAGGTGCTTTGTTATTATGGAAGCTGATTTATGTTTTTTTTAGGGTGAGCCAGTATCGCACCCTCCATCACAAAAGCAACCTTTCCTTTTCCAATAGACAACATGGAATGATTCTACTAAAACAATTTTTATCTGTTGATGCAATTTTAATATTTATGTGCCTGACTGCAAAATGATTGGAAGCTGAGTTGCCAGTCATTTAGCTCTTAAACAACTTTGTGAAAAATATTTATCTGTAACTTAACTAAACTTGTTTTAGTAAATATACTGTAGATTACCGGTTAGTGACTTGCTGTAATATTACAGTTAACATGTAAAAATTCGGGAAATTAGTCATTTAATAGCATTGTACTGCAACATCACAGTAATCTGGACCACAAAATTCATGTGAAATCACGGAATGGTTCAGTATTTTGGTTATAATATACAATAATCTGCTACAGTGAAATGCACTAGAAGTAATTTATTGTAAATGTCCAGTCAATTTTTACAGTGTAATGAACATGAATGCATGATTAACATATACTGATTGATTGAAAGTGCACATTTGAACCCTAATTATCAAACACGCGAACAAAAGTGATTAGGACTGCTGTGTAGGAAGAAAGTATTTCTAACATCTGCAGAATGCTAAAGATGGTACAGAAATACAGCTGCAGCTGTTAGTACACGGACAGAGAAACACACACATCAGATACCCATATAAAACATAGATCCACGCATTGCTGACCCGCAAGCTTACCATTTTAATTCCGTGATCGTTAGAAAGAGGCATAGCATTAGGCTCAGAGATCAGAAACGGGAATAACAGGAACCTTTTCTTGGTCATAGAGATGTGAAGCATAGCGACGTTTGAGACTGGCAGAGAGTAGTGCTCGCTTTTTGCCTTGATCACGCCAACTAATGCCTTCAAGAAAGGTGGAACGCATCGCGATTTAGTGAGTGCGATTGGGATAGCGAGCGGCGCAGTTCACCGTAGCCAGCGGTTCAGTTCCCCGGTCCTACCTGCTTGGAGTTTGCATGTTCTCCCCCTGTTCGCGTAGGTTTCCTGTGTGTGTGTGTGTGTGTGTGTGTGTGTGTGGCACCGTGCCCGGGATTGGTTCCCTGCCTTGCGCCCTGTGTTGGCTGGGGTTGTCTCCAGCAGACCCCCGTGACCCTGTGTTCGGATTCAGCGGGTTGGAGGAGATGGATTGGGACAGCACTTTTCTTATATCTCAGACAGATATTGTATTTTTTTTTTTTTTGTTCTTTATTTCGCCTTATACAATTTCTTGTATTAGGAATGTTAGTTTTCGCACGGTGGCGCAGTGGGTAGCGCTGCTGCCTCGCAGTTGGGGGACCTGGGTTCCCTTCCCAGGTCCTCCCTGTGTGGGTTTCCTCCGGGCACTCCGGTTTCCTCCCACCATCTAAAGACATGCTTGTTAGGTGGATTGTCGATTCTAAATTGGCCCTAGTGTGCGCTTGATGTGTGGGTGTGTTTGTGTCCTGCGGTGGGTTGGCACCCTGCCCGGGATTGGTTCCTGCCTTCTGCCCTGTGTTGGCTGGGATTGTCTCCAGCAGACCCCCGTGACCCTGTGTTCCGATTCAGCGGGTTGGAAAATGGATGGATGGATAGTTTTCGCATACCCCTTGGGGTCAGAGCGCAGGGTCAATTGCAGGTTAAGAGTCTTGCTCAAGGGCCCAGCAGAGTAGGCAGTGACGGGGATTCGAACCGGCAACCTTCTGAATACCAGCACAGATCCTTAGCCTCCGCCCTAAATTATGTTACTATTATTACTGCGTAACACGGTGTCGCATTTGTAGGCGTAATTTTATTTTAAGCATTTATATTAAAATAGGCAAAGCAAAATGTTATGTATAGTCGTTAAAAAAAACAAAAAAAAAACTGGTGTGAATCATCTATTATCGCTTCCCGGGTACTCAGTGTGGAGAGTGCTTTGAGTAGTGAGAAAAGCACTATATAAATATCATTATTATTAAAATGTTACTTAACTACACCTAAAATCCTGCCTTTGATTATACCTTTACATTTGTCTTATATATAACATTATAGTAACATGCCCACCTTGGCGTTTTTAACGTTAAGGGCCAGCAGAACACAACTCTATTTTTTCTTTGTGCCAGATGCTGTTTCCATACCATTGTGTGTGCGTACACATGTGAAATCTGAACTTTCCAATTTAGTGATGGGACTTCAAGGTCAATCTAAAATGAAGCTCACCTGTCGTCGGTTTTTTATTAATCATGTATTCGCATTTCTGGTTTGAGCTTTTCCTAGTCAAGGCCATAAGCACATGTGAGCAAAGAGGTAGGAAAAGGCTAGTACCATTTGCTTTATTAATAATAATAATGTCAATAAACACCCAGTGATGCACAGTGTTATAAAGTATTTAGTGTTCATCTTGTTCATATGTGAATTCTGAGAGCCAAGAATTATGCTTGGACATTCCAACATTTAACATTTGGTAATCTGGCCCTCAGAAAAAATAGTGGAAGACCCCTGGTGTACATCCACATATACTCACATTGTGCGAGCTGGGGATGTCATTTAATTTTAACTCAAGTCAAGTCATGTAGCTTTATTGTCTTATAAGCCATAGACAGAACTGCAGCACACAATGGCAGTTCCCAAAGATGGCAGTGCAACACATACACAAAGGGAGGAAAAGTGCAAGACCTATACTGTATTATATTTTAAATAAATAGGTAAGTGAATAGGTAGAAATAATTTGAAATAGACAGTAATAAATAAACAAATAATAACAACCAACAAAAAAAAAAAAACACTAGTAACAAGTGTAACAAATCTACTGCATATAATAAGCCCCAAGGAGCAGATCTGATCGATAGATCAATATTAGGAATACAGTATTCACTACTGACATTACAATGCTGTGTATCTTGATTTTCATAGCCACTGAGGAGGACTGCACTAAAATTGAAAAATCCATCAAGCAAGCTTTTCAAGGAAGAAAGTCCGTGGTTTAATGTTTGTTTCAAAAAAGTGCATAGAGCAGGTAAATTATGTAGAAGATTGTTCTTATAATTGTTTTCAGGCCTTACACTGAAAAGTAAAAACCAGGCACCACAGCAGTTAGTGCTGCTACCATGCAGTGTGTGTGTAGTATGCATGTTCCCTCCATTTTATTGTGGCCTTTTCTTTTAAACATCAAAGTCATTTAAATGTAAAGCTGAGGTGTTGCCATTTATAGCCAGTAGATTTTCCTGACCATCAGAAGATTGCAAGGCACTCACTTAGTGTTTAAATCTGAACAGTAATTAATGGATTTTGTCAGATGTCAAAAGGTGTCAACAGTGACATGATATCAATTGAGACAGAGCAGACACCAGCATCTCAATGATTGATTTGTTTTATGACATCAAAAGTGCATGAAATTGCATGTTTCACTTGTCATTAACAAAGGAGGTACACACATTATTAGTTCAGTATGTTGATATTTACATTAGAGAAGTTTGTACACATATATGTCATGTGCAAAAGTACACCCTTTGAATTTTTTTTACATATCTGGAAATACCAATATTTGATTTTTCATTCAAAAAGTATCCTTAGATAAAGGAGATGTAATTGGGAGGGGAAAAACACAAACTGAACTTGCAAAAAAATATTCAGTGAAAAATGAACAGATATGCCATTTCTTTCTGTGGAAAAAATAAGTCCATCCTTGGCTGTAATAGCTAGTATTGACTTCTCAAGTCGTATAACTGTCTGCCATACAGCAACTTTCCAGCTCTGTGATGTTTGAGGGGGTATTTTGCATTAAAAGCCTGTTTCAAATCCCCCACAGCATCTTAATGGTATTCAGATCTGGGCTTCGACTTAGCTATTCCAGAAGCCCCCTTTCAATCTTTTCAGTCATTCCTTAGTGGATTTATTGGTGGATCATTGTCATGTTTAAAGGTCCACTTCTGACAGATGGTCTCATATTATCCTCAAGCATACTCTAGTGAAATCAAATATGAATTCTTTATTTAACATAGTGGAGGTTGTGATGTTGTCCAGGCCCTGATGCAGAAAAGCAGCCCCAAGCCATAATTTTTCTACCACTATGCTTTAAGGTTAGGATCAAGTTCTTCTGGTCAAATGCTGTCTTTGGTTTTCACTAAAAATGTTTTTGGTACTATGGACAGATATCTTTATCTATGTCTCAATTGTCCAAAGCACATTCTTCCAGAAGTCCTACTGTTTGTTTAGGTATTCATGAGCAAATTATAGCCTTTCCTGGATGTTCCTTCTGGACAGCAAAGTTTTCTTCATGGCACACTTTCCATTTTATATCATTTATATTGACATCCACGGTGACAAGAGGTACCTGTTGGTCCCGTGATGAAACTCTGGGCTTCTTAGTGACTTCTTTTAGCATCTTGCATTTTGCATTTAAGCTAAACTTGCTAAATGCAAAAGCGTTGTGCATCGTGCCCTTGACAAGTCTGCAGTTGTTTGAAATTGTTCTCCATTTGTCAGTAGAGAGGAATCATTGATTTCAAATTGTTTTGGAAATCTTTTTTCCCAGACTCATAGAGATCTGAGGCCTACAGAAAGAAGATTACTGATGCCTTTCAGTCTAGGCATGGCAATAACACACCCCTCAACAACAGAGCAAACCAAACTAAATTTTGCGCCTAAAGAATCCCGATCTTCGTGGCCGCTCTGTTACGCTTTTGTTTCGATTTCTCGGGTGATTGACAAGCAGCCCTGTGCAGCGATTGGTCGAGTCTCTCTTGTTTCGAAGTTTTTGTAAACTTTGACTGGCTGGATCGACATTGCATTTTGATTTCTGTTCTGAAAGACCCGCCTCCCCGCCTAAAAGCGGCAATGTCATGTTTGGAGTTTTATCTTAAAGTGAGCCCGCTGGTACTATAAATATGGAGCTATTACTGTTACTATTAGTACACAAGGATTATAGTGAAGTGAAATAAAACATCCATCCATTTTCCAACCCGCTGAAACCGAACACAGGGTCACGGGGGGTCTGCTGGAGCCAATCCCAGCCAACACAGGGCACAAGGCAGGAACCAATCCCGGGCAGGGTGCCAACCCACTGTAGGACACACACAAACACACCCACACACCAAGCACACACTAGGGCCAATTTAGAATCGCCAATCCACCTAACCTGCATGTCTTTGGACTGTGGGAGGAAACCGGAGTGCCCGGAGGAAACCCACGCAGACAGGGGGAGAACATGCAAACTCCACACAGGGAGGACCCGGGAAGCAAACCCAGGTCCCCAGATCTCCCAACTGCGAGGCAGCAGCGCTACCCACTGTGTGATATTTAACATGGGCGGCACGGTGGCAAAGGTTAATTTGAAAAAAATTGGTGCAGACTACATGGAGGTTGTAACCTATTAGTTGTTCCCTGAAGGCCAATTTGTAATATTCTGAAATTTATTTTAATGTCAGTTTTTGGTAACCTAAACTTTAAATGTAAATGTCTGTCAGTTTCCTGTGGATCTGTTTCAGGTCGCTCATTGCATTCCAGCTGGTTAAATTTGAAGAAAAACTTGTGCTGTAAAACTTTGGAATGGAACTGTAACTTTCTCTTGGTTTATCTAATTTATTCAGCTTGAACCCTGTGCCACAGTTCCGCCACGAGACCTCCGGCGAACTGACCCTCAAGGTCTCCGCCGAGGCGATCCAGGTTGCCAAGGCAAAAGGCCTGAGTGGCTTTGTGCCGTTCAGGGTCAAGTCGGCCGAGAAGGTCAGGGAGCAGGCCAGGAGACAAGTGCGGGCAGCAGGTGGTGACCCCGGGGACTCCAAGCTGGTGCGCAGCAAAGATGGCCAGGTGTCGGATAGCCTGGTGGCAAGCAATAAAAACACCCTGGAGTCCTATGCCTGGCTCTTTCCCGACGTGAAAAAGGCCATCCGTCATCGACGGGAGAGAGATGGGTCGGCCAGGACTCTGGAGGAGGGCAAGAGGCTCGTCGGCTTCGGCCAACACGGACACCTGACGTTTGAGGCCCTTTACGATACAGAAGATCGGGAGGCCAAGAGGTGAGAGACTTTTGGGTGGGGTCCGAGGGGAAGGGCACAACAACGTAGTTGGGACCCTGCTTCCATTTGTTCACCTGTTACCGTTCCTGCTGTTGTACCCTAATGCAGTTACACCAAATGGCTCCGGCACCAGACCACCAAAGTCGGGTCCAAGATGCATGCGCTCCAGCTATATGTGTGGCAGAGAGACAAGGCGAAGGCAGCAGCAACCTCCTCCCTTCCCAAAACCACCACTTATGCCCCCACCGCCTCTCTCTGCAGCAGCCTCCGTCGTCGAGATTCCCGATGACGTGATGTTGTCGACCAGCATGGAGTTGGAGGCTGGTAAGTGACAGCCACCCATGGAAACCGGTGGTGGCGCCTTCACTTTTTCTGTTTAACCTGTTATTTGTTTGTTAACCTTCCCCAGCATCTACCTCCCAAATTCAGTCTGCAACCAGTGGCGGGCCCATGGCATCCCAGCGCTCCCAACTGATGGCTGATCCGGGAAAGCAGTCTTCGCAAACGCTGTCTGTAGCCAGGAGAGAGGTGAGTTAAAAGGATGTGTTTTTTTGAATTGCATTGCCGGGAAAGGACCCGGCCCTGTCTCTTTTTGTTTATTTTTCTGTTGCTCTCGCTCTGTTTCTGTCTGTCTCTCTCTCGCACACACAGCTACTTTTGCCCGAGGGGTGGAGGACTACACTACCAAAGGAACAGCATGTGTGGTTGTCGGGTCCTTTTCACCAGGGGCAAGGATGGAAAGCCTGTGCTGACCTCCAACCTTCGCCTTTGGTGGCATCCTCCTGGCCCCCGCAACGTGCACCTACATCGCCCGACACCTTTTTTTCAGTGCCCATTCTTCTTGTGGATGCCCTACTGCATGTGGGGCTACAAGCTCTCGTGCACAGTGTGCAGCCACAGGTTGTCGGGAGCCGGACTCTACAGGACTGTCTGGAGGGTCTTGGACACACACAGATGGTACTTTATGGCCACAGAGTACTTTGGAGTGCCGGTGCTGCAGGAAGAAGGTGGCAGGCTGGTCACAGGATGTCTTGGATCAGCTGCACCACACCCACCGTAATGACTTTCCAGCTATCCTGACTTACAGGTCAGACAATGAGTCTCCAATGGCTGGGTCAACTCTCCACAGGTAGACAGGCACACACGGGCAGTCCTAACGTCTCTGTTCTGTCTCTAACACAGGTTATCCTGCGACAAAAAGTTCATCGGGCAGATGCGTCAGCGCACACTGGGCAACAGGGCCAGACAGCTGCGCAGATATCTGCTCAAGGAGCACACCAGGTCCTGGTTGACGCGGTCCAAAAAGTTCATGTTCACGGTCACCAAGTTCATCACATTGGGTGCCAAGCCATCTGCCACTCCGCCTCTACCACCACGGATGACCCTGGTTCCTGGTGCAAAGTGGTTGCTGTCCATCTATGCCAGGGAGGTGGCTTCGAGGCTAGAAGAGACCAAGGCCTGGATCACCTCCATTTTTGGTCTATCTTAAAGAAGGACTCAACCAAGAAGGTGAGAGATCGCCATCCCCTCCTTCCTTTCCTTCCAGCTTGGTCACCTGAACAATGAAAGGGAAAACTGACTAAAACTCGCTGGTGCCGCGGAAGGAACGGCAGTCTGGGTGACCAACGGGGGGAACGAGCACGGTCAGATATTGATCAGCGTCCTCACTGCAGCCGAGGGCGCTGGCCTGCACCCCATGGCCACCCGGCTGATGCAGCGATACCGTGATGCCGGTGTGTCCCCGCCTCTGGTCCTCTATGTAGACCGAGACTGCTGTTCCCACGGGGGACCGTGCAAGGTGTCCCTCTTATTCAACCAGTGGGATCAGCTAGTAGTGCGGATCGACGTGTGGCACCTGATGCGACGCTTCACAGCGGGTGTTAACACGGAGAGCCACCCACTATACAGCCTCTTCATGGCGCGTCTCTCGTTCTGCATTTTTAAGTGGGACCAGGGAGACGTTGCCCGGCTGCGACAGGCCAAGGCTGGCGAGGCGGGGAAGGATCCCAGAGGCTCCGGCTACGGAAATATCCCGTTAAAGGAGCTGGCCCGCCACTGCTGCCGCCGCACACGTGGGGTGGAGGAGACTGGCCGGCTCATTGACGAGATTCTGGAGGCCTTTGGGGACACCACCGACACCATGGGTTTCCTGCTTTTGGACCGCGAGAAGATCCGGGAAATCTGGAACACCGAGGCGCCACCTTCACTGCATCTAGGACCCACCCGGCATGCACCTGTACATACAGATCGGGCGGCTGGTCAAAGGGGGGGGGATCACACTGCCGGTGTTCAGGTGTGCGTGAGGTTCAACTTCCTTAGTCGTTCACCTGCATCTGGACCGCTTCATAGCTGGTAACAGTGACCAGAAACTTTTTTTTTTTTTTTTTGACAATTACACCCAGCCTGCGAAGTACACTGGTGAGGCGGGCGTCGAGCCCTGTCAGTCTGTCTCTCACTCTCTCCCTCCCCTCCCCCCTTTTCATTTTAAAACCGTTCCCTCTTTTTCACAGGTGCGCTTATTGGCATCCAGTACATATTTTCGCAGACTGGTCGAGTGCTGGAGGAAGTGATGGGCAGGGATCCCGACGCTCCGGATGGGACTCGTACAGACGACGAGGGCTTCCAAGAGGACGAGGTAGAGGAACCTCTGGACAACACACTCTTTGGCCTTGAGGAGGACTTCGCCCGACAACCGTTGTCGTCTGACAAGTCCCAGTTACGCCCTGCCATCGGAGCCTCAGTCTGGGCCAGCCGACCAGGAGACCTCCCCTGGAAACGAGGCCATTCAAAGGGTGTCCCACGAGCCGGTAAGTCTCTCTCGACGAGTCGTGGTATACCTGTGGAATATCTGAGTGCTCCCCTTTCTCACTTTCGCTCTTTCCCCCCCAACAGAATAGCCTTGGACAGGACACTGGCCCAGGTTACCAGCACGTGGTCAACCTGGCCTTAAGTCTCTTGAAGCTGTGTCACCATCCCTACGTGACACAGCAGCAAGTGGTGGAGATCGTCGCCCTCTGGGAACGATTGCCGGAGGGCGACAAGGCCCCAGTTCGCTTCCCGCCACGCCACCAGGAAAGACTGGTGAAGGGGAGGTTCCGATGCAAGCACTCGCAGACCAGTGTCACACTGGGAGTGGAGAGCTTGCGATGGTAGGTGCTCAACCTTTTTGTCATGGCCTCTTTCCTTTTGATCGGATATCGATGGCAGGACTGACTGACTGACTCTCTCTCTCTCAAAAACCCCTGAATTTTGTAGGTGTATGGTCGGCCAAGGCCTGTCAAGCCGCACAGATGCCAAACATCAGCCGCCTTGTGGAGACCATTTGTATAGAGCTGTCCAGGATTCACCCCGAAGGAACCACCATCAGCGGCGTGGGGGTGAACCACTGGGCAGCTGTGATGCGTGATTATATCTGCATCCAAGAAAACATACTGACAAACCCGGTACTCCTGGCCCAGACACGTATCCAGTTATTCCCCCTCAATCGGTGCACAATGTTAAGTACACACTGCACAAGTGGGGTTCACCATGCCCCTCTCCTCCCTCCAACCCTGACTTACTTTGCTTTGTCTCTGTAGGCACTATGCTCGAACCAGGGAGCTGGTACGGCGGGCTCTGGAGATGGCCATGCCATTGTGAACCAGCTCGGCCTTTCTTCGGAGCCCGCCCCTGTCATACGACCCACGGGCCCTTAGCAGTCCGCTGCAGAACAGTATCCGTACCCAGACCCACCTGACCTGTCTGTTCAGGCAACGCAGCGACCTAGGAGCCCCGTGGATGTGGCACCGCAAATTGTGGCACGCAGGGGAGGGGATTGCCCAACAAGAAGCACCCACCACCCAGCCACTCCTCCTGCCGGCTGACACTGCCGCTCCTCCACTTCGGTACCCCGCACCACTGCCTGGTGGCGGAAGAAAAAGCAGGAGGCGGACGAGCTGGCACGACAGCAAGGAATCTTCCCCCAAACAAAGACAAAGTAGAGGCCTATGTTTGCCAGCTCTATAGCCAACCAAAAACAAGAGTTTGGCCACAGCTGCTTTTAAGGGGGAATTCTTTTGCTCCACCTCAGGCAGCAGAACAGTCCAGGAGTGGCTGGAGGAGGGAGAGAAAATTGTGCCGGGGGGATAGCCATTAAAGAATTTTATTTATTTTGTAGATGGGCCCATACAGTGCTTTTTTGTTCACGAGGAGGCCTGCTACTGCCTAGCACTTTGTATGTTGGCAGAAAGGGAGGCCTTCTTTTTTCAAGCTTTTTTTTTTTTTTGGGGCAATCTTTGCAAATGTCTGGCACTTTATATGTTGGCAGGCCTCCTCCTCAATTTTATTTTTAATTTTGGGCTTCAACTGCAGGTTGGCTTTTTTTTTTTTTTTTTTTTTTTTTATTGGAAAAATTGTTTATGTATATAGTTCCTTGGATTGTTTGATTTTTATTTATTGCATGTTGATGGATTTCTATTTATATGTATATATTTCATTTTATAAACCTTGTTGATTTGAATTGTTGTCTGTCCTGCTGCCACTTTAAGGGTTCTCTGTTTGTTTACCTTCCCGTGACCACATGGCTAATCGGTTTTGCGTCCACCCTTTTCACCTTTTACGGACCCGGCTCTGCAGAGCAGGTGGCCTTCTTCCGCCACGAAGATCGGCTCACATTTTAAGAACATTCTTCCATTCTTCTCTGCAGATCCTCAAGCTTTGCTAGTTTGGATGGAAACAATCAATGGACAGATATTTTCATGTTTCTTCAGAGATGTTCAATTGGATTCATTCTGAGCTCTGGCTGGCCACTCGAGGATATTCCACGAGTTGTCCTTAAACCATTAATGTGTTGTCTTTGCTTTGTGATTCCTTTTGGAAGGTGAACCTTTGACCCAATCTGAGGTCCAGAATGCTCTGGAGCAGGTAGTCATTACCTGGTCCATTCACCTTTCTCTTGACCCTGACTAGTCTCCTAGTCATCAATGTCACAGTATGATTTTGCTACCACCATGCTTCACCATTGATATAGTATTTGCACAGGTTATGAGCAATGCCTGGTTTCCTACAGACATGACACTAATCTTGGTTTCATCATAGCAGAGCATCTTCTTTTTAAAAGCCTTTTAGGTGTTTCTTTGTAACTTCCAAGTGGACTTGTCTTTTACTGAGGAGTATTGCAGTGATAGCTCTCCTTCTGGAAGTTTCTCCTTTCTCCACACAAATTAACTGGAGTGCAACTAGAGTGACCAACAAGTTCGTTGACACCACCCTTTGCACGACCCTTCTCTTCTGATTGTTCAGTTTTCCTGGGTGGCCAGCTCTAGACAGAGTTGTAACTTTTCCAAACTTCATCCATTAAATAACTATGGAAGCAACTGTTCTCTGGGGAACCTTCATTTCTGCAGATTTTTTTTTTTTTAATCTTTCTCCAGATCTGTGCTTTGACACAATCTTATTTCAACTGCAAGTAATTCTTTTGATCTCATGGTTGGGTTTCTGATCATGATACGCATTATCAACTGTGAGACCTTCTATGAACAGGTGTGTGCCTTTCCTAATCATTCCCCCCAATTAAATTGCCCACAGGTGGGCTTGAAACAAGGAATAGAAACTTCTTCACGACGATCAATTTAATAGGGTACACCTGAGCCAAATATGAAACATCAGAGCAAAGGGTCTGAATGCTTGTGTCAGTGACATATGTCAGTTTTTTTGTACTGTATTTTTATTGTATGGTGTGGCATATTGGTGCAGTAGGCCGCATCAATCCTGGGTTCAAATCCAGTATCTGTTTTGTGGAGTTTGCATATTCTTCCTGTGTGTTTTTCTCTGGGTACATTTTGTAGTCTTCCTTACTTATCCCCAAGGACATGCTGGCTAGAATAACCAGTCAAGTTAAATTGTCCATATCTGGACATATGTGAGAGTGAGCCCTGCAATGAACCTCTTGATTTGACAGTGTTGCCTCTGACTCCAAATTCTATTAAGCAGATTTTAAGAATGTTTTGTTGCTGCCATTTTTGAAGTAATGTTTTTTCCATTAGCCTTATTAGCTGAAGTTTCATGTAGTAACTCTACTAGCGGTGGTGCTATTACTGTGTGTACAGAGTACAATGAAATTCTTACTTGCATGTCTGAACAACATGAAACACATCACTACTCTACAGCACCAAGATACACAAGCCTGTTTGATTAGCTTTGGATTTAATTCATAAGCTGCTTTCAAGTGTGAGCAGTTTCTGTTGTACAGACTTTGGTCCCTTCAACTAACGCAGACTTCTGAGGATACCTTAATTCCCACTAGCTCTCTGTTAGAAGACTGCTGGAGTTTTTGTTCATCCAGAAATTACTGAGATAAAACTCTTCTAACACCAACAATGGAATTATTTACACACCTCTGATTTGAACTGCAAGGATAAATCTGTGTGTTTTAAATCTAAGAGTCGATGTTATAAAGTAAAACCTGGAGAGACACAAGTCACAGGACAAATAAGCTAAAACTTTACAGAAGGTGATCAAGTCAGAAGTTTTGTTTTCTATTTTATAAGCAATGTTCATTAAAAAAGAGGGATGAACAACCAAATATGAAAGGTGCAGACCTCAAAATGAAAAAGTCTTGAATATGCCAGTGCCCCAGCCCCAATTCACAACATTAACTGCCTATAAAGTAAAGTCTTCCAGCAATATATCAAATATCGCTCCTGTTTTTTCCAGCAAAATGCCAGAAGGATCTTATTAGCTGAATAATTTAATGAAATTAGTACCCTTTTAATGGTTTGAAAGGAGTACAAAGTAAAACCCAAAAGTAATAAAAGCTATAGAGAACAAGGAATACAAACATTAAAAGCAAATGAAAAAGAAGTAGAGATGTAGGACCACAAAAATGAGGCAGGCAGGAGGACAGAATCAGTACCTGTGACCAAAGGGGAAAAGCCAGAACTGAGTAAAAACCCTTGTCCAATAGGAAAAGCTATTAATATTTAACATAATTTATTAATATATATAGGAAATTAAAAACTTCAACTATTTATACAAAATTCTAAATTACCAAAATTGTAAAATTAGCAAAATTTTACTTTAGGCAATTCAATAAAAAATAAGTCCAAGTCCACTAAACCAAGAGCCATAAAACTGGAAAGCAAGAGCTAATCCCAAACACCAGAAGATCAAACAAAAAATTGTCAAAACACCAATTTCATGAAAGGATATCCACAAAACTGAGCCAATAACACTTGAGAATAAATTAGCCAATGCCACTGGACTTAGCTTATGGCAGCAGGTGCCTTAAATAGGGCTTTCAGGTAATACCTGAGCAGGTAATTATGGGGAAAGGCACCAAGCAAAATTATCAAAAACTCCAAACATATGCACAAAAAGAAAAAGAAGAAAGTATGTGTCTGACATCAGGTTTCTTCTACAAATATTTCTAGGCCTTTAATCATATTCTCATAAATAAAAAGCAGTACATTATATAAAGTCAGTCATTACGTTCCAATTTTAAGTTGCAGAAGTCCTTGCTGTGCATTTTCATGTATAAAAGAAATTCCTCTGACATACTTGTGTGCCATTCATCTTGGTCCTACTTTGCAATAATAATAGCGACGAAGGGAATTTCTATTCCGGTTTGAGGAGGAGGGCCAAAAATGACAGTGGATGACTTTGGAGCAACACTGACTGACATCATGCCAGATGAGAGCAAGTAAAAGCAATCCTTTACTTTTCCAGTAATTGTTTAGTCAGAGTAGATATTCAGGATAAAAGAAGGAGATGTTCTACAGATTGAAGTCTTTAAGTTGAAGGAGGCTCTGAAAGTTGATTCTGCTCATGTGGCATAACTGAAAGCCGGCATGAGCACCACAGCTTGGCCGTATACATTCGTTATCTTAGCAAATAATTTCCAAGTGTAACTAAGGAATCTAACAGGAAGAAAGAAGCAGCAGTCATTTATATGGATTCATAAAGTTGTCACAATTTATGTATGAATGCTGTACTCGGAATAGAACAAAAACAAGTCCAATTTCAGCTTTGTTGTCTGTAGGACTTGGAGAGTTAGCTCAACAAATATCGTACTTTTAACCAAGACCTTGATACCTAAAGCAACAAAACATTATTAGTATGATCAATTCATTCACCAAACCTCTTTAATATGAATGTAGAGCAGTGGAAACTGAAGCTGACCCCGGAAATAAAGGCCAAAAAGCAGGAACCAACCCTAGATGTTGTGTCAGGCCATTACGAGGGATATGTGGAATCTCACTGAATCCAGGGCAATTTCAAGTTACAAATTAACCTAACCTTAACATTTATGGAATATAAGGAAGGAAGATTACCAGGAGGTAAAGGGAAAATAAGTCAATTGCCACAGAGTCAGCAAGTTTGAATCTGAATCCTGGAGTTATCAGTATGTAGCAGTAACCACTGAACCAACATGTCGTCCTTGTTGTAATAATGATGATGGACACTTTTTGAAAAGTTTTACTTCCCAGAAAATTTTTGGTAATTATAATAGACAGCTTTAAGTTGAACAGAAAGTTAATTGTAGAATGCTGTATCACTCAGGAGTTTGGAGAAACATGAAATTAACTTTTTTTTTTTTTGATTCAGCATCCTCCGCATCAAAAGGAGTCAGATGAGGTGGCTTGGGCATCTGATCAGGATGCCTCCTGGACGCCTCCCTGGTGAGGTGTTCCAGGCACGTCTAACCGGGAGGAGACCCGGGGAAGACCCAGGACACGCTGGAGGAACTATGTCTCTCGGCTGGCCTGGGAACGCCTTGGGATTCTCCCGGAAGAGCTAGAAGAAGTAGCCACGGAGAGGGAAGTCTTGGCATCTCTGCTCAAGCTGCTGCCCCTGCGACCCGACCTCGGATAAGCGGAAGAGGATGGATGGATGGATGGATGTTTAATCTCTTAAGGATGTTGACAGTTTGCATTAGTTCAACTGAGCTAAAAATGCTTTGCTGCTGATTTTTATTTTGTACTCAGCACCTGACACTTGTCATCTCAGAGTCCAACAACAGTTGACCAGCACTGACTAATTCCACCTGTCCTGATACTGTTTTTTTATTATTGCAATATCCTGGTGAAAACTTTCACCATGTTCATTATTGACTGAACTGTACTGTACTGAAGTGTACTGATTTTACAGCATGTCATTATCCAGTTGGGCGTAGTTTGGTATTCTGTAGTTGCCAACAACACTCTTAAATACCTTCCATGTGATTTCCTTCAGACCCACTAGCAGATCTTCAGATATCTTTTCATTGATGACATGTCTGATTTGAAGACCAACAAAATGCATTCTGAAATCTTACCATACCATTCTCCAACCCGCTGAATCCAAACACAGGGTCACGGGGGTGTGCTGGAGCCAATCCCAACCAACATAGGGCGCAAGGCAAGAACCAATACTGGGCAGGGCGCCAGCCCACCGCAGGACACACACACACACACCAAGCACACATTAGGGGCAATTAAGGATCGCCAATACACCTAACCTGCATGTCTTTGGACCATGGGAGGAAACCCACACAGACACGGGGAGGGGAGAACATGCAAACTCCATGCAGGGAGGATCCAGGAAGCAAACCCGGATACTCTTTACTGCGAGGCATCAGTGCTACCACTGTGCCACCGTGCCACTCATTCTGAAATCTTGGTATTAGGTATTTAAGGAAACATCTGTCTCAAATATTGAAATCCTTCACAAAATTCATCAATTTCACAACAGTTTTTTGTCATTCTAGGTTTAATATGAAGAGGCAATATTAATAACTTTGTTTGGTTAAGAACTGTCAAAGGAGGTGTTAGATTGATTTATGACTTTAAGCCCCGCCCCCAAATATGAAAATATGATTTATGAAAATATAATTTATGTAAATATAAAAATATGAACATTTATGAAACTATAAAAATATGGATTACGTTATCATACACCTTCATTGGCAACCATGGGTGAGGAATATAAACCGGACACTTGCCTCAAGGCAATTTTTCATCTTGTAACTCTGAGCTATTGTGTGTTTCATTGACGGCAAAACAACCAACTCCAATTCCCACTTTGCAACTCCCAGAGTTAATTCATCCATCCTTCAGTTTGAACTTGATGCTTTCAGGTTCTATGATGTGGCTACAAGCTCGGTAAGATGGCTGTGTAGTCATAGTTAAGGCACATCCATGTAGTGGGGGGTTAGGGGGGGATGTTTTTGAATGGGTATCACTTCATCTAGAAGGCTGGTTTCTTGTATGCTTTCAGATCTTCATTACTTGTACTCTGAAGGTGACATTGGCTTCTCAGGCTACTGACTCCTTGAACAAGGCCTGTTCTTATGTACCTGGACTGAGCCAGTAAGTTCTGCAGCATTAACTTGTCTAGAATCCTACTTCTAAACATGTCTGACAGTCATACCTTCTTGAAGGTGGACATCTGTAGATGGCAGTGACCAGGTATGCAGTTGCTGTGATACCAACTGTGTTGCTAGCATCCCTGGAAGGAAGAGAGCAGAGAAACTTAAACCAAGACCAAGGAGGAGTGGTAGGTGTCTACTGCAAATATCCTTTTGGAGATGATGCATATGTGAAGCTAATGGCTTGCTCATCTCTTAAGCCCTAACCATACCTGCTGAGTGGGAGAAGACCCTTGTTGTGGGCCCCCTATTCCTGGAAGGGCAACGTCAACCTGTGGTGTCAGAACATCTGACTGCAATGGAAGCACAACCATCCGGTGAGCTCTCAAAGTTGAATCTCCAGTGAGGTGGAATGTATGGTATCTAATGGCTAATCAACCTCTGCACCATCTCTAAACTGATCACTTCTTGGATGTACAGTATAATGACCTTGCTATCAAAGCTAGTCCTATGTATTTTAGCAGTGTGTTCATTGACCTTCTCTATTTACAGGTTCCTCTGTGCTGATCCTGGGTTTAGTGTTGGGGGTATTGGCTCTGGTATGTTCTGCTTTCCTTGGTTTCTTGTACCAGAAACATTTAACTTCTAATTAAACTGGCTGGAAAAACCTTTTTGTGATTAATTTGTAATATGTGTAAGAGGTTAAACCTTGCAACTACTTTAAGAACCAAGTTTTCCTCCATCACAAAATTTAAGTGGTGTTTAGGAAATAACTACCCTTGTCAGATTATCTTGTATTGCTGCTTTGAGAATGAAAGGGTATAATTTTAAGATAAAGAATCTGGAGTGCTTCAACTTAACTTCTTTTGCCTTAGTTTTAATCAACTCGACTCAGACCCCTTAGTTCTTTTTATTTCCTTAATTAACATCCCTGGTAAACTTTCTAGGGGTGACTCTACAAACCCTAGATCAAGGGTACTGTAAATGGCCCTTTGTAGATGACCTGCATGCTTAACACTAGAATTCCTGAAGCCTATGAAAACTCAATCCCAGCCCACCTTAAATCCTTTCGCACCCCTCCATCGGCATAGGACAGCAGGCAGCTTGATGCATTTGCAACAAAACTATCAACCTCCTTGATGGAGCTCAACTCGGGCAATAACTTCTCCCTGCTCAAGCCAAGGCTCCTTATCTGTGTTTTGAGGTCAGGTGTTATAGGGTAAATATACCAGTATAAGGTTATTTGGAATACAGGTGTGTTCTGTCTACAAAAACCTGGATAAGTGTAGGATGAGAAATGCTGAACACATACCTAAACTAGAAACTTTTTTTCCATGTTATACTAATGAGACTGTATGAATTTAGTCTAAATATCAAACATGTATATACAAGAATATAACAAAAAAACATTGTTTACATGTGCCTCAGTTACTTGAGCTCCAATGTCAATCACCAGGGAGTTTACACATTCTTGAATGGTGCAGAGGTAAGAACTGCTGCCTTTATAACCCGAAGGTCCTGGGTTTGAGACTAAGCACTGTTTGAGTAATGAGCTGCTATTTCTACAATAGACTTGAGTAACACCCAGTGTAAATTTTTAGCTGCTTGTAAGAGGTGTGGGTTTTATGATATTTATATGGTACAATAAACTTGCCTTCCCTTCTGTGTTGATGGAGATAAATACCATTCTTAAGAGCAGTGCTGTGGCTGAAACTTGCTCAGAACTATTGTACAGGCAAAGATGTGATGTCCTATGATTGCTATCGGACTGGACAAAGGCCGGGCCATAGCAACAGCGTACTTTTGCCAGCTAATAGACTGCTGCAATGCAACTCTACTTGGCACCATAAGTAAAATGGGACTTCCATCTGAAGCTAAAGTCACTTCAGTCCATGACCATTTCACGGTTTAGTGTTTGGATCTGACAGGGCCGTGTTGCGTTTGTGCCCAACCTTTACATTGGCTGTTACAATCAAAGGCTTTTTGGGTGTAGACAGTCAGCATATGACTGAGAGCTAAATAGCAGTGTGGTGAATTGCTCATGTACTGAAATGACTGCTTGGCACCATAAACTAAAATGGAACTTCCATCTGCAGCTAGAGTTGTGTTGCAGCAGTCTATTTCCTGGCAGAAGTGCTGTGAAGAAGCAGTCTGTTGCTATTGTCCTGCCTTTGTTTAGTTTGATACCGGTCACAGGATATCTGATTGCCAGTACAATACATCGTTCTGAACAGGCATCACACATAGCGCTGCTCTTGTGAAAAGAATGGAGATAAATGCCATCAACTCGGTGGGAGAGGCAAGTTCATTGTACCATGTCAACCTCAGAATAAAACAAGGGCTAACTTTTAGTTAGCAAATTTACAGTGGGTGTTACATTTGATTAGTCTATCTTATTGTAGAAATAGCAGTTCTTACCTATGCACCATTCACGAACATGTACAAACAGCCTCTGGATTGACATTTGAGCTTGAGGTTTAACTCCTTAACAGCCACATGTAAGTTTGTTTTATATATATATTTTTTTTTTACACTGCTTATATTCTTGAATAAAAGCACATGTATTTGATATTTGGACTAAAGTCTTCACACATTATACACTTCCAGACATTACATGGGAAGTTTCTGCTTTAGGTATGTGTTTAGCACTTTTCATCTGTGGACGAAAGGGCGAGACAACAGCAGCCAGACACCAATTCAAATAAGCAGAATTCTTTTATTTCTTTAAACTTCTTGATGAGCAGAGAGGTCCTTGCCTTTACAGAGCCTGTCAGCTTTTTTTCTCACTGACTCTTCTGAAGTGCAAAAGCCCCATCATGGGTGGGGGGGGTGAGTTGTATTTTTATAACGGAGATCTTCAAAGAAACGGTTTAGAAAAAATAAACTGTTTCATCCAAAGGTCACAGAACATTCTTACACAATTTGTTGATTACAATGGAAAGCAGAAATTCTAATCTTTTCTTATTTTTAATTAAGCTTAACAGAAAACTTGTCATACGTTTAGCATCTTAATTGGACGATAACCAGACACTGCTGAGACAAGCCGGGAAGTAGCCAAAAACTGCATTCCACGCTGGCAGCCCTACTCCATATAAGCACGCTTATTTATCTGTTATAATAATACCTAGCCACATAAAGAACATGCAGATTTTCATACAGAAGCTAGCAATAGATTTTAAATTCCATTCCACATTCCCCCCTTTTTAAACTTAAAAGTTTAATGATAAGAGGGTTTAAGCTAAACAGTCTTAATCGAGGAAAGACTGGGAAGAGAATTGGGCCTGGGGAAGAAGATGCATGCGTTCTGTGTGGAGGAAATAAGCTTTAGTTATTGAGGCAGTGAAAAACTTTTGGATAAAATAACGGATTAACGGAATTCCACAACAGCAAATCAAAAGAATAACAGGTAAAGCAACTAAACGGGAAGCAAAAATCGATTTGAACCGTTGGCCCCAAGAGCCAAAAGTGGATATAAACCATTCAATCTCCATTTGTCTTGTTCCATTGCTCCCTGTGGGTCCAGTGGACAAAAGTCAATCTGGAATGAGGCAGTTTTCCCTATTTGGAAAGTTAACGTGGGAAAGTCCCCATGTATTTGCTTCAATTGGTGAGTCAGATGGTCACCACCTGTTTGTCCTTGTCCTAAAGTCAGATGGATAGAAAAGATTAGGACTAGCAGAGCTATGAATGCCATTTTTTGCAATGTGACACGTGAATCCAGGCAGGAAGTCCTTCGATTTTAACGGTGTGAGGTGTGGATAGTAGCACTTGGAATGGTCACCTCCAGCGAGGTTGATGCCAGTGCTTCCTTCGGGTGTCTCTGACCAGTATCCAGGTTCCCAAGGGAATCTGTGACTCCGTTGCTGGAGGAATAGTTCGCCAAGCCTGGTTAACCTGCTCGTGGACCTCCTTCAGGGATGTTCGGTGACCTGTAAGACTGGAAACAAGATCATTGTCCACAGTATGCAGATTGACATTGCCAATGACCATGCTGACAGGCATGGGTCGTCCAGTTAGAATTTCGAACGGCGACAGTCCCAACTGCCGGTGTGTCCTCCCTCTCAATCCCATTAAGGCCAGGGATAAAGCCTCAGGCCAGGTTAAATTCGTCTGCTCACAGATCTTAGCCAATTTAGATTTCAGGGTGCCATTGCACCTTTCTACTATACCTCCGCTTTGAGGGTGGTACTTGCAATAGTGATACACGTTAATTTGGAGCCAGGTGGTTAGTTCATTGATTACTGAATTCACAAAATGGGTACCATCATCAGTCTGCAATTTTTGTGGTATTCCCCATCTTGGAATGATTTCTTTTATCAAGGCTTTTGCCACAGTTTTGGCGTCTGCATGTTTGGAAGGGAAAGCTTCCACCCATCGGGAGAACACATCGACAATTACCAAGCAGTATCGGTACCCTTTAGATGGTGTTAGTTCAAAGAAGTCCATTTGAAGATGTTCGAATGGACCCATTGAGTTAGGTATGACGGCGGGAGTTACTGGGGTACCCTTTCCTACATTAAATTTTTGACATGGCGCACATCGCCTGCAGAATTGCTCTGCATACGTAGAGAAGCCTATGGCTTCCCAATGTGTCTCGACATCTTGAATCATGGCATCATTTCCGGCGTGGTCCAGCCCATGTGCGATTTTTGCCATACCTGAGGAAGAAGCTTTTGGGAGGAAAGGTTTGTTATTTTGCTTGTGAATCCAGACCCCATCAGGGAGGGATCCTTCTTCGGACCATTTTCTCTGTCCATGGCTGCACTATGTAAAGAGATAATTTGATTATCAGGGTCTTTGTCATCTTTCTGTTGAAATAAAAAGATTGGTGTGTTATTGTAGGCAGCCTGTTTAGCAAAGTGATCAGCCAGGTCGTTTCCTTTGCTGACAGGATCTTGTTACCCAGTGTGGGCCTGGCATTTAACTATTGCCAGTCTTGATGTTTTTATTATAGCTTCGAGGTGAGATTCGGCTAATTTCTGATGTTGGATGGGCTTACCAGTACTAGTTTTGAATCCCCTTAATTTCCACAATGCTCCATGATCATGGCAGACTCCAAAAGCATACCTGCAATCTGTATAAATAGTTACTGCTTTCCCTTCTGACAGCTAACAGGCTTGGGCGAGAGCAATTAATTCAGCTGCCTGCGCACTTAAACTTGACGAAATTCGGTTTGCTTCCAGAAGGTGGTCACCTTTGACCACTGCATAGCTGGTTGAGGGTGTTCCATTATCCAATTGCATGGAACATCCATCTACATAGAGTACTTCTCCTGTTTCTAGTGGAGTTTCCTGCAGGTCTGGTTTGGGTTTTATGACCTTAGTTATTTCATCATGACAGTTGTGTGGCTCCCCTTCTTCTTCAGTTGGAAGAAGAGTAGCTGGATTTAGAGTGAAGCATCTTTCAATTTTGACATTTAATAGAGTACAGAGTACGTTTTGATAGTGTACTGCCCTAGCAGTAGTGAGAAGTGAAGTTTTGGCCTGTACTAAAATGGAGTGTACGGCGTGAGGCACCTTTACTGTTAGGGGGCTCATGAGCACTATATCTGTACTGGCTAGCACGGCTTCTGTTGTGGCTGCTACTGCTCTGAGACAGGTTGGAAGTCCCTTAGCCACTGGATCCAATTTTTTCGAAAAATAGGCTATTGGCCTTTGTTTTTCTCCATGGAGCTGTGTTAGTACTGCATTCATATATTCCCCCTTTTCATCCACAAGCAAAGTGAATGGACGAGAATAGTCAGGGAGCCCTAACGCTGGCGCAGAGTAGTGCACTTTTTAAATCACATAGAGCCTTCTCATTCCATTGTATGCGACCAGAAAGAGGAAGTTCAGCAGCGTTAGCTAGATTTTGTAAAGGCTGTGCTCTTTCAGAAAAATTTAAAATCCATTGTCGACAGTAACCTAAAATGCCCAATACAGACATAACCTGTTGTTTTGTGACCGGTCTGGGCAGGTTTTGGATAGTGGTTATGCGGTCTTTTGACAGAGCTCTGGTACCACAAGTGATGTCATGCCCCAAATATTTGACAGTGGTTTGAATTAACTGCAGCTTGGCCTTGGAGACCTTGTGCCCATTTTCTGCAAGATACTTGAGCAATAATTCTGTATCTTGTGTGCATGCTTTCTCTGTTTCGCTACAGAGTAATAAATCGTCGACGTACTGTATCAATGCACTCCCACTGTCAGGCCAGAAACCTTCCAGGTTTTGAGCAAGCACATGGCCGTATACACAAGGAGCCTCTGTATAACCTTGTGGCATAACGGTCCATGTCCACTGGCGGTTTTGAAAAGTAAAAGCAAACCAAAACTGAGAATCAGGATGTACAGGAATAGAAAATAAAGCATTTGCTAAGTCAATAACTGAGAAATAACGTGATTTACAGTTGCCCATGTGGTGCCCAGCTTTCGGTGGAGCACCTGTGTCCACTCTGCAGCATTTGGTTTATACATGTCATCCAGCTGCTGTAACTGCTCCACAAATTTCAGTCCACCGACCGCTTTGGGGTCGGGCAGTTCAGACACCACATCTTTTAATTCTTGGAATGTCCCAATTTCGGTGAATCATTACGGTAGTGGGATTATTATTGCCTGGGGGTTCTGTGGGATCATGTCGTGGTTTGGGGAAGTAAAACCGCCCATAGGTTTAGAGCGGAGGGTCTGACTTCTCGTGCGCTGGGAGACAGATGACTCTTCTGGTTTCTGCCATTGCAACCCAGTAGCACCTTGTGAATGATCAGAATCATCTTCCTCAGGGTCAATATGTAAGGACGGGTCATAATGATATTGTTTATCGTAAAAACCTGCTCTGGACAGTTCGTCTGTTAACAGGGGTGCAGTTGGAGGAGGGGGTGCAGGAGGTGGAGGCGGGGGAGTTTGGTAAGGAGGGGGTGGACAACAACAACAACAGCAACATTTATTTATATAGCACATTTTCATACAAAAAGTAGCTCAAAGTGTTTTACATAATGAAGAGAAGAAAAATAAAAGACAAAATAAGAAATTAAAATAAGACAACATTAGTTAACATAGAAAGGAGTAAGGTCCGATGGCCAGGGTGGACAGAAAAAACAAAAAAAAAACTCCAGAAGGCTGGAGAAAAAAATAAAATCTGTAAGGGTTCCAGGCCACGAGACCTCCCAGTCCCCTCTGGGCATTCTACCTAACATAAATGACATAGTCCTCTTTGTAGTTCGGGTTTTCACGGAGTCACTTGATGCTGATGGTCATACAGACTTCTGGCTTTTAATCCATCCATCATTGTTGGAACATCATGGTGCTTTGAGTAGATGGTGGTGGCGCAAGCCGCCACCACAAAGAAACCGGAAAAAGAAACAGAAGAGAGAGTAGGGGTTAGTACGGATTTTGAATGAATAGTTATTATAATGAATTGGATATACAGAGTATCAGGATTAAATTACAGTGAAGTTATGAGAAGGCCATGTTAATATAATGTGTTTTCAGTAGTTTTTTAAAGTGCTCCACTGTATTAGCCTGGCGAATTCCTACTGGCAGGCTATTCCAGATTTTAGGTGCATAACAGCAGAAGGCCGCCTCACCACTTCTTTTAAGTTTTGCTCTTGGAATTCTAAGGAGACACTCATTTGAGGATCTGAGGTTACGATTTGGAATATAAGGTGTCAGACATTCCGATATATAAACCGGGGCGAGATTATTTAAAGCTTTATAAACCATAAGCAGAATTTTAAAGTCAATTCTGAATGACACAGGTAACCAGTGTAGTGATATCAAAACTGGAGAAATGTGTTCGGATTTTCTTTTCCTGGTAAGGATTCTAGCAGCTGCATTCTGCACTAATTGCAAACGATTGATGTCTTTTTTGGGTAGTCCTGAGAGGAGTGCGTTACAGTAATCTAGCCAACTGAAAACAAACGCATGAACTAATTTCTCTGCATCTTTCGATGATATAAGAGGTCTAACTTTTGCTATGTTTCTTAGGTGAAATAATGCTGTCCTAGTGATCTGATTAATATGCGATTTAAAATTCAGATTACAATCAACGGTTACCCCTAAGCTTTTTACCTCCGATTTGACTTTTAATCCTAATGCATCCAGTTTATTTCTAATAGCCTCATTGTATCCATTATTGCCAATCACTAAGATTTCGGTTTTTTCTTTATTTAATTTGAGAAAGTTACTATTCATCCATTCTGAGATACAGGTTAGACATTGTGTTAGCGAATCAAGAGTTTTGGGTCATCAGGTGCTATTGATAAATACAGCTGTGTGTCATCAGCATAGCTGTGGTAGCTCACGTTATGTCCCGAGATAATCTGACCTAATGGAAGCATGTAGATTGAGAAGAGCAGCGGACCCAGGATAGAGCCTTGTGGAACACCATATAGAATATCATGTGTCTTTGAGTTATAATTACCACAACTAACAAAGAATTTTCTCCCTGCCAGGTAGGATTCAAACCAATTTAAGACACTGCCAGAGAAGCCCACCCATTGACTAAGGTGATTCTTAAGAATATTATGATCAATGGTGTCAAATGCGGCACTCAGATCTAAGAGGATAAGAACAGATAAATGGCCTCTGTCTGCATTTACCCGCAAGTCATTTACTACTTTAACGAGTGCAGTTTCTGTGCTGTGATTTGTTCTAAAACCTGACTGAAATTTATCAAGAATAGCATGTTTATTGAGGTGCTCATTTAACTGTATAATGACTGCCTTCTCTAGAATTTTACTTAAGAAAGGCAGGTTAGAGATGGGTCTATAATTTTCAAGAGCAGAGGGGTCGAGATTATTTTTCTTAAGTAGGGGTTTAACTACCGCAGTCTTAAGACAGTCTGGGAAGACCCCCATATCTAATGACGAATTTACTATGTCAAGAACATTATCAATAAGCACGCCCGATACTTCTTTGAAAAAATTTGTTGGTATTGGGTCAAGGGCACAGGTGGAGGGTTTCATTTGAGAAATTATTTTATGTAAATCAGGTAAATCTATCCTAGTGAAAGACTTTAATTTGTTTATTATGGAGTACTGGGGTTTAGGAGGATCCTTAGTGTTGGGGAGATATACTATGTTATTTCTAATATCATTAATTTTTTGATTGAAAAATACAGCGATAGCCTCACAGGTTTTACTGGAAGTACTTAGGAGGCATTCCTTTGAGTTACCTGGGTTTAACAGATGATCAATTGTCGAAAATAAGACTCTGGGATTACTAGCATTGTTTTTTATAATCTTAGAGAAATAGCAGCGCCTCTCAAGACGGACTGTGTTATTGTATTCTGTTATTTTAACTTTTAATATTTCATAGTCAATAGTTAGTTTAGTTTTCCTCCATTTACGCTCAGCTCTACGGTATGTTCTCTTTAAATCAGACACTCTTTGGGTCTTCCATGGTATAACAATGCTAGAAGATTTTTTAACTGTCTTTTCAGGTGCAACTAAGTCAACAGCAGCCCTCACTTTAGTATTAAATCTTTCCACCTTACTATTTACATTCTCCTCGCTATTATAGTTGGCACTATAAACGGACTGATTGGTTAGAATGTTTGTAAGTTTTAAAGCTGCTGATGAGTCAAAGAAGCGTTTTTTAACAATATGCTTCTCATGAGTGTTTTCTATCATTATTTCTATATTAAAAAGTAGAAGAAAATGGTCTGATAGACCCGTATCAATGACCTGCTTTATATCAACTTTTAGTCCTTTAGTAATTACTAAGTCTAACGTATGACCTGCTTTATGTGTAGGCTGATTAACGAGCTGTCTCAAATCAAAAGAGTCCAGGAGGTTCATAAATTCTTTTACTTTTTGGTCACATTGATTATCACATTGATTATCTATATGAAAATTAAAGTCGCCGACTATTAAGAGTGTGTCATAGTTCGTAATTAAGATTGACATCAAGTCAGAGAATTCCTCAAAGAAAGACGGGTTGAATTTTGGAGGTCTATACACGGATAATACTAGAACGTGAGAATCTCCCTGAATAATAATGGCGAGATACTCAAAAGACTTCAATTTACCAAAACTGATATTTTTACATTTTAACCTGCTTGAGTAAATGTTTGCTAGTCCTCCACCTCTCCTTCCTTGGCAATCAGCACGAGTAAAACTGTAATCCAGAGGCGCAGATTCGATTAAAACAGCTGCGCCATCTGAGCTAAGCCACGTTTCACTTAGTGCAATAAAATCTATTTTTTTTTATCACTAATAAGATCGTTGATAAAAAACGTCTTGTTAGTTAAAGCTCTAATATTTAATAGTGCCATATTCAATGTTTCGGAGGAGCAGAGATGAATACTATGTGCGTTATTGATATATGGAACAGGAACTAAGTTATTTTTATTAGCGCCGATCTGTGTGTATTTTTTGTTTAATCTATGATCTGTTTTTACAGTTTTAATACATTGTTCATCTAAAGTAGTAACTTTAATTAAATTATTGGTGTTTATGCCGTATTGCCTAGATTTTCTATGTGCATTAAGATTGGTTATTACAGTATTTATGTTGTGCACTTTTATGGAAGATTTTATTAAACAATTATCATGACCAAGCACAGGAGTGGCATTTCGGAAGGGGTTAAAAGCAGAGATAGATAGTCAAGACAAACGAATTACCTTGGATATGTTTTCGGAGAGGACCCGGGCGCCAAAGCTGTTCGGATGCAAGCCATCTCGCTTGAAAAAACGCGGTCTTTCCCAAAAGAGGTCCCAGTTGTTGATGAACCCGATGTCTTGATTCTTGCAGAAGCCCTGCAGCCAGTTGTTTAAACCAATCAGACGACTGTAGTACTCGTTTGATCGTCTGACGAGAGGGAGTGGACCCGAGATGAATATCTTTGCCGATGGGGTCCTCTCCTTTGTGTCTTTAATTAATGCAGTGAAGTCTGCCTTGAGGATCTCCGACTGTCGGTGCCTTATGTCGTTTACGCCAGCATGTAAAACAATTCCTCCAACTGCCCTGTTCTTGTAGATCGCCGCCGCACGTCTCGTCACATCTCGGACACGAGCACCGGGAAAACAAGAAACAAAAGATTTTTCTATTAGGGCAAGTGATATTGAGGTTCCTAACAATAGAATCACCTACCACTATTACATCACCTGGAGCTGAAGGCGAACTGGGGACGCTTAGAGGGTCAAACCGGTTCTGCGTTACGATGCTTGCCTGTGCCGATGGAGGTGTTCTGGCCTTGAACCCCTGCCTGCATAGCTGAAATACACCAAGGTCATCATCGGTGTCGCTCCTACGAGGCGCGGGGGTGAAGTTGACTTGAGCGGCACAACGCGGGGTTGATGTTACACTGATAACAGATGGCGAGGACGGTTTATCCAACAGCCGAGCCTTCAGATCTCTGAGGTATCTTCGTCTGGACAGAAGTTTCTGAATCTGTTCATCGAGTGCCTGGAGTTCCTCGACTACAATTGCAACGCGATTCACCTCACTATCGGCCATTGTCCTCTTCTGTTTCTGCTTCCGCTTCCGCTTCGTGCCCTAGGAAGAATGAGAGAGAGAGATAGGTTAGAGTCGATAGACTAAGACTATCAAGGAGTTACAGATTACGGGGTATAGGGGGTCTTTCTTTTCAGTCTTCTTTCTTTTACTTTCAGGCTTGGGCTCTGTCTCTACCTTCGTTTTCTGCAACGCTAGCAATAACTCTTCCTTTTCTTTCCGTGTTTTGACCTCAGCAGCCAGCAGCTCGTTACGCTTCTGCGCCACTTGCAAGGTCCTATCCTTTATCACCAATTCCCATCTATCAAACATGTCCATTCGATACGGACCTTTGTTACAACATCCTCGTGCGTTCCTACATACTATTTTCCTTATTTCTTGTATTTCTGATATGTCCACAGTCCCATCTATAGGCCATCTGCCACCACTCAGTTTATTTCATTTTTTACATGCTTTATTAAAGTCTAATCCGGTTTTGTTTTCTATTAATTTTCTAGGTGAATCCCCGATTGAAAGCTCGTTTCTGAGACACTTTCCAAAAATAATCCTTCTAACAGAGACTTTTGATTTCCCAAGGGAGTCTCTTTGACCGGTTTACTATTTTGCTTTCCCATAATGAATGGCACTGGACCACAGTAGAACAATTCAGCCCCTGCGGCGTTCTGCTCCCAGTCCTGTCCCACTCCCGGATTAGTACTCAAGTGGTTTCGTGTCCATTGTTTAGCAGAATCGTACAACAATATTCAGCATGGAGTCTGGAATACAAGGTGCGCTCAACACCAATTCCTTCGTCAGACGCCTCCTATGTGTCAAACTGCTTGTGTATGTCTCCACCACAGAGCAACCCGTAGAAGCAGGATTATGACCAGACGTTAGGAACAGAAAACTCGTCCACCCACTCAGTGTTTTTCCCAGACACTCAATTCATATACTATTCTTTTCTTACTCCCATTCCCCTATTTAATAGGAGTGTGCCACTCACCCCTTTCTATTCCACTTCACAGGGAGTAACTTACTAACGTACTTGTAGTATCTTACACTGTCCCCCGAGGGACCCAAGTATTATTCTCTATTTTCCAGTTTTACCATCCACTACGCTAGTGATACAGTATTTATTTTCCTTAACTCCCCGTAAACCGGTCAAATCCCTGAGCTATTTCATTCACTCAATCGGACTCCCTCGGTCTACTCACCAAGAAGTTCATGACCTGCTAGGGAAATCCCAGTTGGTTCGAAACCTCGTATTCGGTCAGAGGAGGCCAGGGACTTCTCACGCAGGATACGTCCGAGGCAGGCCAGTCCTAAGTTTTGCCGGAGCTGGTCCTCCCGATCCGACCGGAATCGGTCCTCTTACCGGTCCTCTGGACGATCCCGCTCGAGGAGTCACCTGCCCGTCTCTGCCCCACGTCTGGGCGCCAGAAAACTGTGGACGAAAGGTCGAGACAACAGCAGCCAGACACCAATTCAAATAAGCAGAATTCTTTTATTTCTTTATACTTCTTGATGAGTAGAGAGGTCCTTGCCTTTACAGAGCCTGTCAGCTTTTTTTCTCACTGACTCTTCTGAAGTGCAAAAGCCCCATCATAGGGGGGTGAGTTGTATTTTTATAACGGAGATCTTCAAAGAAACGGTTTAGAAAAAATAAACTCAGTTTCATCCAAAGGTCACAGAACATTCTTACACAATTTGTTGATTACAATGGAAAGCAGAAATTCTAATCTTTTCTTATATTTTTAATTAAGCTTATCAGAAAACTTGTCATACATTTGGCATCTTAATTGGATGATAACCAGACACTGCTGAGACAAGCCGGGAAGTAGCCAAAAACTGCATTCCATGCTGGCAGCCCTACTCCATATAAGCACGCTTATTTATCTGTTATAATAATACCTACCACATAGAGAACATGCAGATTTTCATACAGAAGCTAGCAATAGATTTTAAATTCCATTCCACACATCTTACAATTACCCAATCTTTTGTAGACATGGAACACCTGTGAAATGCATGTGTTCCAAATAACAATACAGTATTTACCTTATACAACTACAGATCTCACACCAATAGGAACCTTGGCTTGAGCTGGGAGAACTTTTTGCCTGAGCTGAGCTCCATCAATTGGGGGGATGATATAGCAGGCTGCTTGTGCTGATCAATGCATTTACAACACAAGAGGCTGATGGAGAGTAGTGAAGGGATGTAAGGTGGGCTGGGATTGAGTTTTTTTCATAGGCTTCAGGAATTCTAATGTTAAAGGGTTTCCCTTCAAGGGCTAGAAATTCCTTCATAACTTCTACTCGTGTCTGAATTGTTCTTTCATTGTTATGAACAGTTTGAAGTAAACACTCAAACTCCGACACCACCATTGGTAGCCATACATAAAGGCTTGGGTGATGAGATATAAATCCTTGGATGTAACAGTGTGCATTGCACAAGTATTTGGACAAATGGGTTTTTCAAACCCTGAATGGCTTCTATGTGGGACTTGCACAGATCTTATTGTTTTAAATTGCTATTTTAGTGCTGTGCCTTAACCACAGGGGAAAGCTATTTGTATAGACATCACTGCCTTTCCAAGAAAGTGACAGACCCAGGCTAAAGATGTTTAGTCACTTATACTAAATAGATTTGGAGGAGGTCAGGGGCCATACTCAAAGCATGATCAGTATTGACCAGTCTGTCAGTAAAGAAAAATTATAATGGGAGTAAAAGCCAACAGCTGTTGAGAAGAAACCAAAAGAGCAAAGTGGATTACTAGTGGGTGGTAATAGCCTAAATGTGAGAATCTCCCAGGAGCCTAGCTCAATGCCTAAGGCACATTTATGTGGCCTGTAATATGTTCAGGTTGGCCAGTCAACAAAATGTAGACATGTTCACCTGCCAAAAATGCATCATTAGTTGAAGGAAATGCATACGTTGGAGCAATCTGATAGCAATTAGGCAAACTGAAATTGACTCGGTAGGTTAGGACAATTAGGCCATTTCTGGTTTGCCTTCAGTCTCTCTAGGCTCCACTGAATTGAGTGTGTGGGCCAAATCAGCGGCTCCCCTTCAACCACAGGGGTACATGCGTAACAGACGGGAGTCAAGTGTCGAGATTTACTTCCTCAGCAGCCAGGCCCAGATTCAGACTCTAGTTTGTCAGCAGCATGGTTGTCAATGCTGAAAACAATGAAGTAATACTAATTGGTGGCTACTTCCTGTGGAGTGTTAGAATTATTAACTCTCAATCCAGTAATTGAAATGAAATGCCTCCCAAAGGCAAATGCATCTGCGTTAGGGGCTAAATTGGACTTTCTGGCCAACAATGAACTGTCTGCCTTATTGTTGCATGTTGGAATGAGTGATATCTGTAGGAATCATTCTGAGGTATTAAACAGGAACTTCATAGCGGTATGCACCAAAGCTAAAAGAAAAGGTTGGAATTTGTCTCCCCCTTACCAAGATTATATAGAAGGGATGTGATTTATAGCAATCTACATTTCTTTCACTGCTGGTTAGAAACATGGTGTGAATATAAAAGCATAGCCTTTCTAAGTAATTGTAATGACATTTGGGAAAGACCTGGGCTTTTCAGGTGCGATGGGTAGTTATCTTAAGTTCAGGGGATCTTATTTTATCCCAAAATAGGACAGCAAAACTGCATCATTCACTGAGCAGAGCATCATCCTGGCCACAGTGTTGTGATCTTAAACCACAGGCTGTTGTTCATCCCACCTGTTACTATCCTGTAGCTGCTACCCAGAATCTCTGGTGTGGTGTATCTTAAATTTAGTGTTGAAGCAAAATGCATAATTAGATCAAGAGTTAAAATCAAATCTTCCACTAGGGTTACCTGTATTAGTAATTTCATTCAAATTAAAACAAAATATAACAGTAGTATAAATGCATCCTTGCTCCTTAAAATTCTATTTATTAAACATTCTCTCTATTGGAAATAAAGCTACCTTGGTAAATGATATTAAGTACAAAATGTGATTTGTGCATTATGCACTGAAACCTGGCTTACTCAATCTGACACTATTCCTGTAGCCAAGGCATCACCAAATGGTCATACATTCCTGCATAAAGCAAGAGATACCTGCCAAGGCAGTAACCTTGGCCTAATTCTAAGTATTAAACTGTAACCCTCCTCTAAAAATGCTGGCAAATTTTTATCCTTTGAGGCACTCCTATATTAAAGCAGAGTCTTGGACGATTGTAGCACTAGCCTATAGACCACCAGGGCCATATTCAATGTTCATGACTGTATTTGGCAGCCTTTTATCCTATTTAGCGGTAAGTTATTTTCAACTTGTGTTGATGGGGGATTTTAGTATACACATTAATTTGGAAACCTTACTCTTTTAGTGCAAATTACTTATTGCTTGAACTCAGGGTTTTGCCAGGTTGTCAATGGCCCTAGTCATAGTCATAACCACACGTTAGATCTAATTATTACTTATGAAGTTGAGACTCAAAATTGAAATATTATTCCTTTAAATCACTATTTAATCTGCGAGTATACTGGTAAGGGCAGAACCAAGTCAAACATAATTAAATCAAGGAAAGTGTGACATCTAGAGTACGATTCTGTATCTAAGATGGTGGATATTTTGAAACACTCGAGCATAATTGTTGAAATCAATCTGGATCAACTAACAACACATTGTAATAAGACTTTGAAATGTGCTTTTGATACAGTAACACCCATTGAAACAAAAGTGATTTAAAGTGCAGAGAAACGTGGCCTGGTTTAATGAGAATACTCAAGCTCTTAATTTAGAAAGTGAAAAACTGGAATGCACATAGAGAGCAACAAAGCTGCAGGTGTCCTGAAGTGCATGGACAGAGAGTGTTATAACATATAAAAATGTCTTTGAAAAAATCCATTCTGGCTCACACACTGGTGAAGTATAGAAATAGAATATCACAACACATGTTGGTGCTTATATCCTCTAATAAAGGAAATTTCACAGTAATTGTGCTATTAGTTTAAGGGTGTAGCATTTGACATCATTGACTATTCTACTTTACTACACTAGGCTGAAAAGTTACATTGGGCTCACTGGTACTGTGCTTGCCTGGTTTAGTTCTAACTTAGCACATTTCTGTCTGTAAGGAATTGATTTGATGACAGTCCTCCATTATACTCATATTTTAAATATGGTGTACCGCAGGGTTCAGAGCAGTCTCTCTTTTCTCATTTCTGTCTAAAACATTGAAACATGCTGTTTCTAGGCTTTCCTATACAGTAGAGACTGCTTGATTCAAATTGGTTGGGCTTCGAGAAGGGTCATTCCACTGAGAGACTCAACTTACTGTGCTGCTGTCGAAACGATACAATAGGCTAGATCTACCAAAATGTCATACGTCCTCATCCTGCTCAATCTCTCCTCTGCCTTCAACATGGTCAACCAACAGATCCTCTTTGCCACCCTCTCTGATCTTAGCTCTTGACTGGGCCATATTCTCCAGTCCCATGGTTTTTCTTTCCAATGATATGCAGGTGCACCTGTCATTTCCTCCAGAGGAACACATGGAAGTAGCTAGAATCTTAGCATCTCCCAGATATTGCAACCTGGATGAAGAAACACCATTTCTAGGTCAAGCAGGCAAAGATGGACCTTCTTCATATCCCATTGCCTGTTCAGCTTGGATCACTAACACCCACCAAGTTACTTGGGGTGGTTGGCGCCGAGCGGGTGTGGGTATACTTATTGCCCCCCGACTTGGAGCCTGTACATTGGGGTTTACCCCGGTGGACGAGAGGGTCGGACTTGCGGCCACATGTCTTGGACACTCGGGTGAAGAGAGGGGCGGAGCTATCAACTGATCACCACCTGGTGGTGAGTTGGCTTTGATGGTGGGGGAGGATGCCGGTCAGGCGTGGTAGGCCCAAACGTGTTGTGAGGGTCTGCTGGGAATGTCTGGCAGAGCCCCCTGTCAGAAGTAGCTTCAGCTCCCACCTCCGGCAGAACTTCGACCACATCCCGAGGGAGGTGGGGGACATTGAGTCCGAATGGACCATGTTCCGTGCCTCTATTGTTGAGGCAGCTGACCGGAGCTGTGGCCGTAAGGTGGTCGGTGCCTGTCGTGGCGGCAATCCCCGAACCCGTTGGTGGACACCGGCGGTGAAGGATGCCGTCAAGCTGAAGAAGGAGTCCTTCAGGACCCTTTTGTCCTGTGGGACTCTGGAGGCAGCTGATAGGTACCGGCAGGCCAAGTGGAATGCGGCTTTGGTGGTTGCTGAGGCAAAAACTCGGGCGTGGGAGGAGTTTGGGGAGGCCATGGAGAATGACTTTCGGACGGCTTCGAGGAGATTCTGGTCCACCATCCGGCGTCTCAGGAAGGGGAAGCAGTGCAGTGTCAACACTGTATATGGTGGGGATGGTGCGCTGCTGACCTCGACTCGGGACGCTGTGGGTCGGTGGGGGGAGTACTTCGAAGACCTCCTCAATCCCACTAACATGCCTTCCAACGAGGAAGCAGAGCCTGGGGACTCGGAGGTGGGCTCCCCCATCTCTGGGACTGAGGTCACCGAGGTGGTCAAAAAACTCCTTGGTGCAGGGCCCCGGAGGTGGATGAGATACGCCCGGAGTTCCTCAAGGCTCTGGATGTTGTAGGACTGTCTTGGTTGATACGCCTCTGCAATATCGCATGGACATCAGGGACAGTCCCTCTGGATTGGCAGACCGGGTTGGTGGTCCCCCTCTTTAAGAAAGGGGACCGGAGGGTGTGTTCCAACTACAGAGGGATCACACTCCTCAGCCTCCCTGGAAAAGTCTATTCAGGGGTCCTGGAGAGGAGGGTCCGTCGGATAGTCGAGCCTCGGATTCAGGAGGAACAGTGTGGTTTTCGTCCTGGTCGCGGAACAGTGGACCAGCTCTATACCCTTAGCAGGGTCCTGGAGGGTGCATGGGAGTTTGCCCAACCAGTCTACATGTGTTTTGTGGACTTGGAAAAGGCATTCGACAGTGTCCCTCGGGGAATCCTGTGGGGGGTACTCCGAGAGTATGGGGTACCGGCCCCCCTGATAAGGGCTGTTCGGTCCCTGTATGATCGGTGCCAGAGCTTGGTCCGCATTGCCGGCAGTAAGTCGAACCCGTTTCCAGTGAGAGCTGGACTCCGCCAGGGCTGCCCTTTGTCACCGATTCTGTTCATAACTTTTATGGACAGAATTTCTAGGCGCAGCCAGGGCGTTGAGGGGGTCCGGTTTGGTGGGCTCAGGATTGGGTCACTGCTTTTTGCAGATGATGTTGTCCTGTTTGCTTCATCAGGCCGTGATCTTCAGCTCTCTCTGGATCGGTTTGCAGCCGAGTGTGAAGCGGCTGGGATGAGAATCAGCACCTCCAAATCCGAGACCATGGTCCTCAGCCGGAAAAGGGTGGAGTGCCCTCTTAGGGTTGGTAGCGAGATATTGCCCCAAGTGGAGGAGTTCAAGTATCTCAGGGTCTTGTTCACGAGTGAGGGAAGAATGGAGCATGAGATCGACAGGCGGATTGGTGCGGCATCCACAGTAATGTGGGCTCTGCATCGGTCTGTCGTGGTGAAAAAGGAGCTGATCCGCAAGGCGAAGCTCTCAATTTACTAGTCGATCTATGTTCCTACCCTCACCTATGGTCATTTACTATGGGTAGTGACCGAAAGAACGAGATCGCGAATACAAGCGGCTGAAATGAGTTTCCTCCACAGGGTGTCTGGGCTCTCCCTTAAAGATAGGGTGAGAAGCTCAGTCATCCGGGAGGGGCTCAGAGTAGAGCCGCTGCTCCTCCGCATCGAGAGGAGTCAGATGAGGTGGCTCGGGCATCTGATCAGGATGCCTCCTGGATGCCTCCCTGGTGAGGTGTTCCGGGCACGTCTAACCGGGAGGAGGCCCCGGGGAAGACCCAGGACACGCTGGATGGACTATGTTTCTCGGCTGGCCTGGGAACGCCTTGGGATTCTCCCGGAAGAGCTAGAAGAAGTGGCCAGGGAGAGAGAAGTCTGGGCATCTCTGCTCAAGCTGCTGCCCCCGCGACCCGACCTCGGATAAGCGGAAGACAATGGATGGATGGATGAATATACTTGTAAATTATATACTGTGTGTGTATATTTGTATATAATATAATATAATTTTGTTTGTCATACAAGTATACATGGGAGCCAGCTAAAGGGCTCAAATGAGGTTAATTCCATGCCAGATCAGGGTGTGGTGAAATGCACTAACCCTTTCTCTATTCCCCTGGTTCTGATGGCATCACTTTTGGTTCAGGGCACCAATGACGTCAGTTCCTCTGCCTGACTTTAAAACCGTCATTTTTTCTTGCCCTATCAGTTCTGTATTTGACTCAGTGTTGCAAAGATCTGCCTGTTTTGTTTTCTTTGAACCTGAACTTCAAGTATACAGGTTGGCTAACCTAAACCTTTTTTGTAGCATTTTGTCCATATTTTGACAGTGGCATAGTCAGCAGGATGATTGGCACTATGATGTCCAGGAGCAGGACCTGAAACATCTCTTTGGGGAACTACCATCTATAAATGACCAGGTGGGAGAGTACCGTTTCCGAGTATGTGGTATGTGTCGCTGTTCAGAAAGGTCCAAAGTTGAGGCTATTTTTTTGAGCAAAGATTTTGCGGGTCTGACCAGAGGAGGGGTTAGGCTCGCTATCCTTCCATTGTTTCAGCAGGTTCACATTATAAACCTGGTCACTCAGTTGATGATTGGGCTATTTCACCAAATAATTGACAAGCCCTTTCCTTTCTTTATCTTCATAAGGGCCTTGCCAATGGGCCACCAATCAGGATTGAGAGGTAGGAACAAGAACCATGACACGCTCTTCCAGGCGGAACTCCAGCAGAGACGTGTCCTGGTCATAATACCGGGCCTGTGCTGCTTGAACCTCTTTCATGTGATGTTTTAGGATTGGACAAATCTTTCTAAATCTGTATAACTGCACAACATACTCTACTATATTTGTGGAGGGGAGTGCCTCTTCCTCACATATATATATATATATATATATATATATATATATATATATATTTTAATATTGTCACACACATTCGCATAGCAGGCAGCCAACAAGCCCTAAGGTGAGTGATATACCACAAGATGAAGGGTTGATTTTGGGTACTAATCCCGCTAGCTCTCTTTTCCAATAAGAAGAAAAATAACAATCTTATAAACTTACCTCCAATACTTCTGATTTCACAAAATGGCCTCTCCACAACAATCCCGGCTCCACCATGATGGTGTTACTTCCAGCTCCTTGTGATGACGTCACTTCCTGCTCCGCTATGATGATGTCACTTCCGCCTTCCATAGATGACATCACTTCTGGCTCACTACTGATGACTTCACTTCTGGTTCCACCATAATGACATCACTTCTGTTTCTCTGCATTGGTGTCATTTCCTACCAAATAATTTCATTTTGCCATTTTGTATATAAATCCTCATGTCAACTATGTGTTTTGTCAAATGCTTTGGTTTTTTTGATCATTTCTCATTCAGATCTTCACAACGTCTGATGGACATTATACAGAGCAATGCCCCAAATCTTTGTGGAGTTTTCCAAGTGAATTTATTTATTTACATTGCCGTTGTTGGCAGGATTTATTTTGTTACAGAATGTCAGAGGAGCTTGATATCACTACCGTCCAAGCCACCATGATGACGGAGCTCCAAACCCTAAAAATCCAGATGGGGGAAACCAGAACCCAATTGGTGGAGTCGAAATCTCAGGTGGCGACAGCAGTAAGGACGGAGAATGCTCGGTCTTTACCCCCTTAGCTGACTTACTTAACTGAGGGGGATGATGTAGAATCTTACTTTCTGATTTTTGAAAGAACGGCTGAATGCAACGTCTGGTCGAAGTCGGAGTGGGCCTACATTCTGGTCGAACTCCTGGCTTGCAAGACCTTTGTCAAGGCCCTACCTGACCAACTTGCCCAGCAGATGTGCAAAACAAGAGTAAACCTCTGTGGATGCCTTCATCGAGGTGGTGGAACAGCACTGGGCGTTTTCAAGTGTGGAGGGGTTGGACACATTTTTCCTGCATGCCCAACAACGAAACCGATGGATTGTTCTCACTGCAAGGGAGAGCGTTACTGTGTTCTAATTATCCCTTTGTCTCTCCCTTATACGGGAGTAGTAATTATTAATGGATATAAAGTGACCGCTATGTTTGACTCCGGGAGTAACATTCCTGTTGTTGCTTGCCGTTTTGTTTTACCGAGACAGTGGCTTAAAACCAAGACCAGTCCCAGATGTATTCACGGCAAAACCCGTTATTACAAGTCCGCCTCATGTGTCATCTAGGTTGACAACACTATGAAAAGTTTGGTCGTAGTGGTGTTGACTGATCCACCTTATCCAATGATACTAGGGCAGGACTGGTCTGACAGAAACAGCAGTAGTAACATTATTACTCCTTGTAAACAAGTGGGCTTGTTAATGGATGGTGATAATACTGATCCAGTTGCCTCCACGCCATGTACGGCCTCTTGGACCCATATGTCTACAGTGTGACAGAGTAGAAGGTTCCTCAGGAAACCTGGAAGTCACCCCAACAACCGGAGAGCCTGTGTTGTCTGAAACTCTGCCCATTGAGGTCACAAGGGATCCCATTCAAAAAAACCTATGCAGTTTAAAATAACGCCGTCCTCCTTTAAAAGTGAGCAATGAAACTATGATTCCTTAAAATTTGCAAGAAATGCAGTAGTAGTTAATGGTCAAGTGTTCCAAGATCCTACATCACAAATGCCCTACTTTGTGGTTAAGAATGATCTCTTGTATTGGGTGGCAGAACATGAGGAGGAGGTGAGGACACTGTTGTTAATCCCATGTACATCTGGGAACTGAAAAAACCCTAGAACGAATTAAGTTGCAGTTTTATTGGCATGGAATAAATGAGAAGGTCAGACGGTTCTGTGCTTCATGTTGGGAATGCCAGCTTCGTCAGATTCCTAGGAAGGACCGCACTCCACTTATTCCTCTATTCCCTTTGAGCAGGTTGGCATTGACCTTGTAGGACCATTAGAGCCCTCATTATGTGGCCGTAAATATATTTTGGTCATCATGGACTATGCCACTCAATTTCCAGAGGCTGTTCCTTTGTGCTCAGCGACTTCTAAACTTATTGCACAGGAATTAGTAGGGATGTTCGCACATGTTGGGATCCTCAAGGAGGTGTTAACAGACCAAGAGACTCCCTTCAATTCGGAGACGTTCAGGGAGGTTGCTAAGTTACAGCAAATTAAACAACTTAAAATATCGGTCTATCACCCTGAAACAGACAAGCTGGTAGAACGATTTAACCAAACACTTAAGCAGATGTTGCACAAGGTAGTTAGCGAGGATGGAAGAAACTGGGATCAAGTGCTTCCCCTTGTGTTAATTTCCTATCGGAAAGTGCCGCAGACCTCTACAGGTTTTTCTTCTTTTGAATTACTGTACGGTAGACACCCCCGAGATCTATTGAACATGCTAAAAGAAGAGGAGAAGAAGAGGTCCTTCTCTCATCTATATTTTGGAATATATCACTCAGTTACGCGATAGATTGGCAATAATTAGACCCTTACTCAAAGAATATTTAGGGAAAGCTCAAGTAGCACAGGCACGATATCATAATAGAAACACAACCCTCTGGGAGTTTCTCCCGGGAGATTGTGTTATGGTGCTCATACCTACTTCTCATTCTAAATTGTTGGAATATTGGAAAGGCACTTATGAGATTAAGGAACGAAAAGGACTTGTCAATTATTTGGTAAAACAACCAAATCATCAACTGAGTGAGCGTTTATATCATATAAATCTGCTGAAACCGTGGAAGGACAAAGAGATAGATTCCTTCCTCTGGACAGCCACATTCCCTGTTCCTGGAACATCTTCACCTTATTTTCAGAACTGACATGACCTGGAAACAGCGACAGGAGCTGGTATCAGCCATCTGTCGATTCTGGTAGTAGTAAGCGAGCAACCTGGTTGCACTGTACTGATTGAGCATGACGTCATTACTGACCCAGGAGTGATTGTTAGGGAATGCTAATATTGGCTTCCTGAAGCAAAGAAAACAGAAGTGGAGTTTATTTATCTGCTTCACAAAGCTTATTCCCAGCAGAACAAAGCTGGCAGCATTGTGAGGCTTATGGTTTACAATTTTTTCAGTGCCTTCAATACCATCCAGCCATCTCTGTTAAGGGGTCAGCTCAGAGATATGCAGGTGGATGAGCCTGTGGTGTCCTGGAAAATGGACTCAAGGACTGTGTGAACAACACTGGAGCAAAATAAGAACAGTTTTCTCTCCCTTTCTCTTCACTTTATGTATCTCCGAATATACATATAACACCAGGCCATGCCACTTTCAGAAATTCTCAGATGATTTTGAACATACAAGTTAGGTGGAGACGTTTGTGTTTTGGTGCAGAAAGAATTGTCTGCAAATTAACATCATTAAAACCAAGGAACTGCTTATTGACTTATGCTTCACCAAAGAGCCTCGATGTCTGGTTACTATTCAGGGAGTAGATGCAGAAGTGGTGCACTCCTACAAGTATTTGGGGTTCACATGAATAACAGGTTGGACTAGTCTCACAACACAGAGGAACTAGAGAAGAAACTGCAAAACAGGCTGTTTTTTTCTTAAGAGCCTTCATTCCTTCATTATGGATTTTCTACTCTGTGGTTTGCTGGGCTGGTAACACCACTTCAGGAGAGGCCTACCAAAACAGAAAGCTAATTAAAAGGACAGGCTCAGTTATGGGATGTACTCTGGACCCCCTGCAGGCAGTAGAGAAGGAGAAAATTCTGGTGTAAGTTCACATTTTTAGTGAGATTGAAGGAGTTGATCTTTCTCAGTTTAGTAAATGGAGATTAAGACGTGACATGGTCAAAGTGTTTAAAATTATGAAGTGAAGTCAATCCCAGCTGTTACTTAAAGATAAATACTACAACAAAAGCATGGCCACACAGTTGAACACTTGCTAAACGGCAAGTTTTGCACAAATGTTGGATTTTTTTTTAATGCAAAGATCCATAGACACATGGAATAAATGACCATGTAGTGTGATATAGAAACTAGGACATGAGGTAACCTTGTTACCTAATTTCTACATGGGGTCAATAATTGGAATTTTCTATAACTGTTCCTAAAACACTCTCTGTTCAGCTTCCTCAGTAATAGTCCTTCCTCACACCATGTCCTATATTACTCTTTCCCTTTCAGCATCGATCCTTTGCTTGCATTCAGATTTCAAGAACACCTATGGAATGAAAAGAAGAGCTTCAAATCTAGTAACTACTGCCATATATGCCCTGGAGATCTCCTCTGGGGTCCCAGGCTCCAAGTAGATGTGTTGAAACTGTAAGACTTGACCTGCATCTACTGGCCCCAAGTGCTCCTGCACTTCCATGGCATGACAAACCATAGTCATGGATAGTGTGTCCGTGAAAAGAGCAAATTGCTGATAATATTTTATTTTTTCTGTATGACAAACCAAAATTATGTTGTACCAAATTATATTGCAGAGTAATAAAGATGTTTAGTATCAATTACATTCTATTTTCAGCTCTTTGCTATCTCAAAAACATAAATATAACTATTCACCAATCAGCCACAACATTACCTAACTGCTGTCTAATATTGTTTAATCTCACGCATCATTTTAATCTTTTTCTACTTGCAGTTCAAAGGAATTGGCAAACAACAGTACATGCTTTAGCAACAGTCCACACCTATTATCAGTTCGACAGAAGTCAAATTATTATCAGTCTTCACAATGCTTTTCATTCTGTCCTCTATGAAATGAAAAACTTGCAGTAAATCCAGAATAACAGGATATAATGGAATTTTAATTTCAGCTTTTTCTGACAATATGTCAGTATAATTATTCTTGTGACACCCCGTGTAGTGTGGAAGATGAATGTTCTCTTTGTTCCCTTGTACTAATTCATGTCTGAGAAGTAAGCTTTACGAAACCATACATTATTTAAAAGCATTCTTTGCTGAGCAAGCAGAAAAATATTTGTCCAAAGGACTCAAGGTCTAAGCATTCCACACACGAGTCTGCCTTATCACGTTTTCCCTTTGTTTACATCTGAACGCCATAAAAAAAGGGCCAAGAAATCAAGTTGCACAAGGGGCGTTGAAGGGGCTCAAGGATTTAGTATTTACAGTGCTTAAATCATGTATTTTGATTGCTGATTTCTAATTTTTCTTTATTGGTGCTAATAATTGTCAGTAAATATTTTCAGGTCTTCAACCAAAAGTTAATATCATTTAAGTGAACAAATAACTACACGAAAAACCATTTTTACTTATGTCATTTATGGAATGAACAACTGTAAAGAGTCAGAATTCCAGCCTTGACTGTCAACTTAGATACTACACCACACTTACTCCATTGAACAATATTATTATGGCACATAAATATACATCGGTTTATTAAATTAACCCTTTTATTCCAGTTCAAGGAAGTGGAGAGCCAGAATAAATGCATATAAATATTACAGCTTTTCTGCCTTTTAAATCACATTTTCAAAACCTTTCAAACAGTTAGCAGCGGTCACTGTGGACTAAACTGTAGATCAGTCCTCATTGCTTTCACACAAAATGATTTCAATGACTATACGCTTCAAAATTCATGGATTCTTTTCTCACTCAAAATCCACCACCAACATATCCTCATGTATTTTGAGGCCATTTTGCAAAGACTAACATAATGTTTTCAAAACTGTTAACAACATATTCAAAACTGAATTACTGCAGTTTGCTACATCAAAACAGAACAGAAGTCTAATACTGCAAAGTAAAAAAAAAAAAAATCAGACCAAGCACCGCTGGTCCCATGTCAACCAGTCACCCAACCAGATATTTTGCTGATCTCGTTAACATCCACATATAGAGGCCATCTTTGATCAGAGCTGTAAAAGGTACTCAGGAATGATACTTCAGTAAAAGTAGAAGTACTTCATTAAAATTTTATTGTCATTGAAGTAGTGAGTATTTCTGTTAAAAAATACTTGAGTAAAAGTTAAAAGGTATTTGCTTTCAAAAGTATTTAAGTACCAAAAGTACTAGTAGTAATAATAATAACAACAATAAACCATGCCTTTGATCAGTACAAAACTGCAGTCAGAGGAGTTAGCAATATATTTGCCTTCAAATATATATTTTATAATTCATAAACAGTAGGACTTTTTGTTTAGTATAAGTAGTAGCTGATCCATAGAAGGTCCAAATTCCATTCCAAAAAAAAAAAAAGATAGTCACCTTTACCAATGCCCAGTACGCAATGATGAAAAGAATTAGTCGAGTGAACCGAGACTGTTATTTTAAAATGAGTTCATCAAGAACACGGGGACACAGTTGGAAACTTGTTAAGGGTGAATTTCACAAAAACATTAGGAAGTTATTCTTTACACAATCGAACTATCGAAGGAAGATTGGGGGGCACACGCCCCTAATTGTATATGTAAAGAGTTTCACTGTAAAACGTAAAAAGCTTCATGTTTGAGTGTTTGGAGACCCTCGTGTTGTACTGGATTTGTACTGTAGAAAAACATAGCATAAATTACTGTCCAGCATGCTTAAATGTGTCTTTTCTTTTCTGATTGCTATATGGCACTTCCATCTTGGAACCTATAAACAGTTTCAGCCAATCAGTGCCTTCCAAACATGCTTCAAGACAGCGTGAACCTGCATTGTTAGCAGTGCAGCCTCTTCATTTCATTTACTTATATTGAGTTGTTAGACTATTTACTGTTAAGTGCTGTTTGAGCTACCGTTTAGTATAACAGGTGGCTTACATAGTTCTTAAATTGATATTGAAATGCATGCAAAAGCCTCCTAAATTACTTATTGAAACGCTTACGTTTACAGTGTCCATTTTAGGAAGTCGTAGTTTTTATTTGTTCCCATTATTATGCTTTATAATATTTATTAGTTTAAGGCATCTGATTGTAATTAACCTGTAACAATATAATGGTCCATAGAATGGCCAAAGTATTCCAAATACCATAGCTGCTTTAGCATTGTTACTCTCAATGCACCACTCGGAGTATTTTTATCACTGTATCTGAGTGTGAAATCACAGCTGTACAGCAGCTAATCGGAAAGAGAATTATCAGGGTACAGCTTCTAGCACACTCTGCCTCAGCCATGCACACAGTCTCTTTGAACTTCTCTCATACGGCAAATGCTTCAAAGCCTTTCCTGTAGGGACCTTGCGGTTTAGAAACAGGTTCATCCCAAGAACTATAGAGGCACTCAATCAGTCCATCAAGTGCTCCTTGTAGAACTGTTTGTACTTATAAGTACAATTACCTCTCTGTAAACTTGCACTACAGTTATAATATTGCATAACCTGAGCCACTTTATTAAGCACGTATGTACATATGATGACGATATCATTTTTAAGATGAAATGCAGCAAAATATGTTTATTACATTAAACAGATAAAATTTTAACATCATTTAAATAATCTATATTGTTAATAATTAAACATGTGAAGACACGGTGTTGCAGCGCTAGCGACAAGTTAACGTCCTGATTGTTCCTGCCTCGTGCTGTTTTCTTGCTGGGGCTGGCGCAACACTGGAAATATAGATGGATAGAAAAATTAAACATGTGCTACAAAAATATTTCAATGTTCCTTAAACGTTTTGAAAAATTGTCATTCTAAGCTTACAGATGGCTTCACAGAGCTGATTGTGTGGCAAATGGGTACTTGGAGAAAGAAAAGAAAGGACAGGAATTGGGGGTTACTACATTTGAAAGAGACAGTACTGCCGCAATAAATTATTTCATCGAAGGTCGTGCACGGCGCAGCAAGTATCTTGCGGGGATGCAAGAACAATCTCTGGACAGGGTGCCAGATCGGCACTATTACTGCACCACCATATTCCTATGTTTAATAACATGCTTTAATTCTTATCATCCTGAAAATGATATCAAGTATACATTTCAGTTTTTTAATTATTCAGAGAGCTGTAATATCACGAATGTAAAGGATTCTGTGTCCTATCAGAGGAAGAGAAAGCCCATTTAAGAAGCACGTAGTGATTTACACACATAGAGCACATAGAAGAACACATACAGAACAGCATTTAATGTGCTACTTTACTTACGATGGCATTTGAGAAACTAGTAAATTAAACAATTTTAAGATGAAGTTTATGATATTCTACTTTAATGACAAAATAAACTACGTGATTTTGGTGACTAAGGTGGAGCTGATTGGCGTGGCTGGCCATCTGCTCGTCTCGCTTATCTATGTTATAACTTAGTTTTTATGTTTTAGTTTATCTCAATGGCCACTGTCCTATCATCGTGATTCTTCTTTAACATATTTTCTTGCTTGCTTTCCTCTCAATTTTCCTCTCCTGATGGGATATTATGTGAACCTCCACCTTTGTTTTATTCATCTCCTGACTTCTTCACCTGGACACCGGTGTTCACTTGTATCAATGAGTTGAATGCCTCTCGGAGAGGCAAACGCACCGGCTGCTGCCGTGGAAAAAGCTGTTAAACAAGTCCCAGAGCTTGGATTCCCAGTGCCTGTGAGTCTTCTCCTGCACAGGACTCCATCCCTGGCCAATGGGTGCTGGAAACCCGATTTAATATCTCCTTCTTAAGGCAGCATCACTCTTCCTCTGTGTGCTCTCGAGGAGTAAACACTGCTAATCTTTGCACGCTCACCCGTGCTCATCCCGCAGCGAGCTCTTCTACTTCTATCAAGGCTGCTCTCTTGAACGGGATATCAGTGTCTAATAAAACTTTTAATCTGCAAGACTTTATTATCTTAAATAAACTGGATTTCTTTTTCATCACTGAGACCTGGATTGTAAATAGTGACTATTCATGTTTTAGTGACTTGGTACCTCCAGGTAATTTATTTTTAAACTCTCCTTGGTTGACTCGTCATGGTGGGGGCATTGCCACTGTTTTTAAAAGTATGTTCTTGTGTTGGAGCCTTACAAGGGGTCCGTTTAATAGTTTCGAACTGCAACTTTTCGAAGTGTGCAGCTCCCCTTCTTTGTTGTTTGCTGTGGTTTATAGATCTCCTGTAATTAATGATATCTTCATTTGTGAATTCTCTGATCGCCTGGCTGATATTACCCTCTTCCATGACAAAGTATTTATTGTTGGTGATTTTAACATTCACGTATGTTGTCAATCGAAACCTTCTGGTTAATGACTTTTTATCACTATTGGACTCATTTGAGTTTATCCAGCATATTAATACGCCAACTCACTCTTCCAGTCACACCATTGATCTCGTTCTTACACATGATATTTCAATTAATAATATTGATTTACGCAATGTTTCTTTTACTGATCACTTTTACAGTCATATGAAAAGTTTGGGAACCCCTCTCAGCCTGCATAATAATTGACTCTACTTTCAACAAAAAAGATATCAGTGGTATGTCTTTCATTTCCTAGGAACATCTGAGTACTGGGGTGTTTTCCGAACAAACATTTTTAGTGAAGCAGTATTTAGTTGTATGAAATTAAATCAAACGTGAAAAACTGGCTGTGCAAAGATGTGGGTCCCCTTGTAATTTTGCTGATTTGAATGCATGTCACTGCTCAATGCTGATTACTTATAACACCAAATTGGTTGCATTAGCTCGTTAAGCCTTGAACTTCATAGACAGGTGTGTCCAATCATGAGAAAAGGTATTTAAGGTGGTTAATTGCAAGTTGTGCTTTCCTTTGACTCTCCTCTGAAGAGTGACAGCATGGGATCCTGAAGGCAACTCTCAAAAGATCTGAAAAGAAACATTGTTCAGTCTCATGGTTTAGGGGAAGGCTACAAAAAGCTATCTTAGAGGTTTAAACTGTCAGTTTCAACTGTAAGGAATGTAATCAGGAAATGGAAGGCCACAGGCGCAGTTGCTGTTAAACCCAGCAGGTCTGGCAGGTCAAGAAAAATACAGGAGCGGCATATGCGCAGGATTGTGAGAATGGTTACAGACAACCCACAGATCACCTCCAAAGATCTGCAAGAACATCTTGCTGCATATGGTGTATCTGTACGTCGTTCTACAATTCAGCGCAATTTGCAAAAAAAACATCTGTATGGCAGGGTGATGAGAAAGAAGACCTTTCTGCACTCACGCCACAAACAGTCGCTTGTTGTATGCAAATGCTCATTTACACAAGTCAGACTCATTTTGGAACAAAGTGCTTTGGACTAATTAGACAAAAATTGAGTTATTTGGTCATAACAAAAACGCTTTGCATGGAGGAAGAAGAACACCGCATTCCAAGAAAAACACCTGTTACCTACTGTCAAATTTGGTGGCGGTTCCATCATGCTGTGTGGCTAGTTCAGGGACTGGGGCCCTTGTTAAAGTCGAGGGTCAGATGAATTCAACCCAGTATCAACAAATTATTCAGGATAATGTTCAAGCATCAGTCACAAAGTTGAAGTTATGCAGGGGTTGGATATTCCAACAAGACACTGACCCAAAACACAGTTCGAAATCTACAAAGGCATTCATGCAGAGGGAGAAGTTCAATGTTCTGGAATGGCTGTCACAGTCCCATGAATGAATATCATCGAAAATCTTTGGGATGATTTGAAGCAGGCTGTTCATGCTCAGCAGCCATCAAATTGAACTGAACTGGAAAGATTTTGTATGGAAGAATGGTCAAAAATACCTCCATCTAGAATCCAGACACTCCTCAAAGGCTATAGGAGGACAGCGTCTAGAGGCTGTTAGATTTGCAAAAGGAGGCTCAACTAAGTATTGATTTTATATCTCTGTTGGGGTGCCCAAATTTATGCACCTGTCTAATTTTGTTATGATGCATATTGCATATTTTCTGTTAATCCAATAAACTTAATGCCACTGCTGAAATACTACTGTTTCCATAAGGCATGCCATATATTAAAAGGAAGTTGCTACTTTGAAAGCTCAGCCAATGAGAAACAAAAATCCAAAGAATTAAGAGGGGTTCCCAAACTTTTTCATATGACTGTAAGTCCTTGATCTTTTGACAAGTAGGTGACCGGAGGCTGTCCTTTAATTGGTTACTTGCAGATTTTTCTGGGGATGCAGCGCCACATTTGTTTCCAGTGAATTAGTGTTGTTTTAGGTTTTTTTTAATTTAATGTGATTGGATGACTGTCGATACACTATTTCCTGTTTACATTGTCACACCCACCATTAAATACAGATGAGCAAGCGCAACTTTAAGGACATGGCAACTTCAAGTGAATGTTCAGAAATCAAAGAAAATTAGTTTTTTTCTTTAATGAAACACACCTTCACAAATCGTTCAATTGAAAGATAAAGGAGCTCGGACTGAATCGACCTGATTTAAGAATTCAGCAGCAGGCAAGTGATCAAGGACGAGCTTACACACAGACTTTTTGACGCTCTTGCTGTGACAGAGTTGCTTAATTGGGTGTGATGTAAGTAATACATTTTTTGCTTTCCCTGTTTGTTGTTTGAAAGTGTCAGGAATGGTGTGCTCTTTCTGAGGTTGATTCCTGCCAGTGTTGCTGGGATTGGCACAGAGTCCCAAAGGCTATGAATCTGGATATGTGAATTTAAAAAAAACAATCAAGGGATGAGTGAGTGAATAAATGAATGAGAACAAAATGTGTAAATGGCATTTTTATGATATTCTTCAAAAATTTAGAATAACTGTCAACTGATGTTGGATATAGCCTCTTGAGTTTTGACTGAGAGAAAATGATTTGGTTGACTTATTGCATTTTTTTCTCATGCTTTAAATGCTTCATGTACTTCAGTACATAATGTGCAACACACAGGTTGTAGTTTACATTAGAAACTTTCCAAGCATGACTAAATCAGTTTATAAGTCTTAAATCTAAATCTAACTTATTTAATAACAATATAAATGGCAACTGTGAATGAATCAGAATGCGATTCAGGCTTTAATAGGCTGGTCATTTGAAAATAAAGTTCTGGCATACTTACAAATAATTGTTTTTAATCTGCTCCACAGGCAATTTAAAGATATGAATTGCAGTTGTTCACTATGACATCTCACATCTACATTTATAAGGTAATTTAGTGTAATTTGTTGTAAATGTAGTATATATTGGCTGGCACCCTGTATTGGTGCTGTTCCTTCCTTGTGCCCATTGTAAAAGAATGCACACAGCAAAGTGAAAGGTTTGGGGATTGTTTTGTTTTGGTAGAGTATAATATTGCTCTACTTTCCCCTTTTGTATTATTAATATGTAGCCTTTGTTAGAATGCCTCAAATCTCACAAACTGACCACTGTTTAAAATGTATTATAATATATAACTTCTACCCACCTTTCCTTCTAGATCTATAACCTCAGGCAATTTGGTGTGGTAAAAGACAAGGAGGAGTTAAGTTACAATTTAAATAATGTATTTTTGGTAATATTCATATTTAATAACAATATGCAAAGTACATTTGAATGTTGGCAACCATACAACTTGATAAATGGTGATGTATAGTTTCAGGCGGCACACAGACTTGTTAGTTACTTAAAAATGTCTTTAGTTAAGGCACCATTGGTGGTCAGCTTTCTTCAGAACAGGCCACTTGCCTGTCTCAATATGGCTGCCGAGCTGTGCTCTGTGCTCTTCATTGTGTTGTCCTTTTCAGTTTATGCATCAGTTTGGTAAGAGAGAGAGACGGTGAGATAAAGCAAGCAAATTTACGGGTTTTCTGTCCAACCCCTACAGCCAATAGGGCGTCATGGTACTTAAAGGCTTTTGATACACGCCCAATTCCAAACTGCCATGCTTCAGACCAATGGGACAAAGAACAACTTAACACCTGCCATCCCCCAAAACCGTATGTTAAGGGAAAGCTTGGCAGTTAGGCAGCCTGGCTTTGTATGGGGGTTGAGAGATTTCAGAGAAACATTTATCAAACTTGTTTCAGGCACTTTCCCCAACTCTATCATAAAATTCACTTTCCTGACTTAGTTTTGCCTAATTTACAAATAGTGACATGAAAAATATTTATCAACTTACAGTGATCCCTCGCTATATCGCGCTTCGCATCTCGCGGCTTCACTCTATCGCGGATTTTATATGTAAGCATATTTAAATATATATCGCAGATTTTTTGCTAGTTCGCAGATTTCTGAGGACAATGGGTCTTTTAATTTCTGGTACATGCTTCCTCAGTTGGTTTGCCCAGTTGATTTCATACAAGGGACGCTATTGGCAGATGGCTGAGAAGCTACCCAACTTACTTTTCTCTCTCTCTCTCTTGCGCTGACTTTCTCTGATCCTGACATAGGGGGTGTGAGCAGGGGGGCTGTTCGCACACCTAGACGATACGGACACTCGTCTAAAAATGCTGAAAGATTATCTTCACGTTGCTATCTTCTGTGCAGCTGCTTCCTGAAGCGACATGCTGCACGGTGCTTCGCATACTTAAAAGCTCGAAGGGCACGTATTGATTTTTCACTGTTTGTTTTCGTCTCTCTCTCTCTTTCTCTGCTCCTGACGGAGGGGGTGTGTTCTGCCGCCTTCAACAGCTTTGTACCGGCGGTGCTTCGCATACTTAAAAGCCAAACAGCCCTATTGATTTGTTTGCTTTCCTCTGTCTTGCTGACAGTCTGTGCTCCTGACGCGCACTCCTTTGAAGAGGAAGATATGTTTGCATTCTTTTAACTGTGAGACAGAACTGTCATCTCTGTCTTGTCATGGAGCACAGTTTAAACTTTTGAAAAAGAGACAAATGTTTGTTTGCAGTGTTTGAATAACGTTCCTGTCTCTCTACAACCTCCTGTGTTTCTGCGCAAATCTGTGACCCAAGCATGACAATATAAAAATAACCATATAAACATATGGTTTCTACTTCGCGGATTTTCTTATTTCGCGGGTGGCTCTGGAACGCAACCCCCGCGATGGAGGAGGGATTACTGTATATGCAAAATATCACATTACAACAGGGATCCACCCCATATACTTGAAAAAAGGTTGGTTAGGCAGGTCTTTACAGATGAGAGCTGCCATGTAGAACTGGTATGGGATGGTGGAATTCTGTGAACTGGAAAATGACATCAGATGGAGGTGATTAGGATCGGAAGAGGAAGGGATGTTGACTGACTTCTGAGGACTGGAGGTGGCTTTAGGATGAGCGTTCATCGGTTGGTCTGCAGAGAAAGAGGAGAAATAATAAGAGGGCAGTGCCAACTCTTGGTCTGGCAGGAACATACAACTATTCGAGCCCATAAATTGTCTCCCAAGCACACATGTGTGACACCTATTATTCCTGGGATAGGCACCAGCTACCCCTGTAAGAGTTAAATTTGAACCCTGCTCTATGTGTGCACCTGGCATGTGTCTGAGTCTCATATCCTTCTGAGCTTATGCTTAAAAACTGACGCTGTTATTTTATTATTCACTATGATAAAATGTATTGTTTTTTATATAACCTCTTAAGAGAAGTGCAATATTTATGGCATAACCTTTCTTCTATAATACTGTTTCCTGTTTTGTACCCAGCTGGATTATAATATATACAGGCCATTTGTTCTTTTCTCTTCTTTGTGAAATTCAAACATCTCCTAAAATAAGAATAAAAATAATACATTCAAAAAGTCACATACATCCTAAACAAACAGGACTATCAATTAAATTGTGGTCATCAAAGGTATCAACATCTGCCTTGTACTGTTAGCAATTAGGTGTAACCAATCATGTTAAAGGTTTTCTGAATTTGTAATGAATTCCTTTTAAAGAATAGTGACCTAATCAATGGATTGTATAAATAGAGCGCAGAGGACACTTTTTCCTTTGCAAAAACACTGATATGATGCTTTTCGCCTCTTAGGAGATTTAGATAAAGAATAACGATTTACGCTTTCTCCTGCCTGTGTTTTATTGCTTAATCGGGGCATTCCAGTGGGGAGGGGGGTGTCTGTATTCATAATTTTCTAACAGATTTTGTAGCCTTAACGTGGGGCTCCGGGGTTCACCTGGTGAGGGGACCCCTTGGACCTGAAACCTCAAGAAAAAGAGACCAGAAAATAGTTAGCGTCTGGTAGGACCAGATCCGACAAACTTTGGGACTGTCCCGTTCCTGGTCCACTGCTGGGACCCAAGATACAGGGACTCCGGAGTCCGTGTTGAGGAGATTTGAACCCACAGTCAGGTAGGAGAACGTTCAATCTATATATTATTTAAAGTTTATGATAGGGGTTTTTTCTTTATCGGTTGTGCACAAGGGGGGAATACAATAAAAAATAAAAAATAAAAAAAAAAACTCAGCTGAGTAAAAGAATCCAGGCTCCTATCGGTGGACAGATATGACTGGTATCGGATTCAATCCCCTGTCGATGACTAGAAAGGGGTAAAGATTGGAGTTCCAGTGATATATATCTGTATACTGTATATTTAAAAAAAAAAAAAAATTTTATTATAATTTTTAAAAAAAATGTGTGTATAGAAATGAGGTTATGCTAATCTGGCATTGTGTGAAATAAATAGGTAAATAAAATATACATGTATATGTATGTATTTATATATATATGTGTGTACAGTAATCCCTCCTCCATCGCGGGGGTTGCGTTCCAGAGCCACCCGCGAAATAAGAAAATCCGCGAAGTAGAAATCAAATGTTTATATGGTTATTTTTATATTGTCATGCTTGGGTCACAGATTTGCGCAGAAACACAGGAGGTTGTAGAGAGACAGGAATGTTATTCAAACACTGCAAACAAACATTTGTCTCTTTTTCAAAAGTTTAAACTGTGCTCCATGACAAGACAGAGATGACAGTTCTGTCTCACAATTAAAAGAATGCAAACATATCCGTCAGAGAGAGAAAAGCAAACAAATCAATAGGGCTGTTTAGCTTTTAAGTATGCGAAGCACCACCGCAGAAAGTAAGCTGGGTAGCTTCTCAGCCATCTGCCAATAGTGTCCCTTGTATGAAATCAACTGGGCAAACCAACTGAGGAAGCATGTACCAGAAATTAAAAGACCCATTGTCCTCAGAAATCTGCGAACCAGCAAAAAATCCGCGATATATATTTAAATATGCTTACATATAAAATTCGCGATGGAGTGAAGCCGCGAAAGGCGAAGCGCGATATAGCGAGGGATCACTGTATATATATATATATATATATATATATATATATATATATATATATATATGTGTGTGTGTGTGTATATTTGTGTATATATATATATATATATATATATATATATATACGTATATATATATTCGTATATATATATGTTTATGTATATATATAAATATATATATATATATATATATATATACAGTGATCCCTCACTATATCGCGCTTCGCCTTTCGCGGCTTCACTCCATCGCGGATTTTATATGTAAGCATATTTAAATATATATCGCGGATTTTTCGCTGCTTCGCGGGTTTCTGCGGACAATAGGTCTTTTAATTTCTGGTACATGCTTCCTCAGTTGGTTTGCCCAGTTGATTTCATACAAGGGACGCTATTGGCAGATGGCTAAGAAGCTACCCAGCTTACTTTCTCTCTCTCTCTCTCTCTCTCTCTCTCTCTTGCGCTGACGTAGGGGGGTGTGAGCAGGGGGGCTGTGTGCAGCTGCTTCCTGAAGGACATGCTGCACGGAGCTTCGCATACTTAAAAGCTCAAAGGGCACGTATTGATTTTTTTTATCTGTCTCTCTCTATCTCTCTCTATCTCTCTTCCTGCTCCTGACAGAGGGGGGTGTGAGCTGCCGCCTTCAACAGCTTTGTACCGGCATACTTAAAAGCCAAAAAGCCCTATTGATTTTTTTTTTTGACTGCTTGCTTTGCACTCCTTTGAAAAGGAAGATATGTTTGCATTCTTTTAATTGTGAGACAGAACTGTCATCTCTGTCTTGTCATGGAGCACAGTTTAAACTTTTGAAAAAGACAAATGTTTGTTTGCAGTGTTTGAATAACATTCCTGTCTCTCTACAACCTCCTGTGTTTCTGCGCAAATCTGTGACCCAAGCATGACATTCTAAAAATAACCATATAAACATATGGTTTCTACTTCGCGGATTTTCCTATTTCGCGGGTGGCTCTGGAACGCAACCCCCGCGATGGAGGAGGGATTACTGTATATATATATATATGGTTGAAATAGTTTACTGTCAAATAAATGCAAAGAGTACGCGACACGTGTTTCGCCCTCATTCTGGGCTCATCAGGCGTACACACTCGAGAGGGAGTGCAGTGGAGTGTGTACGCCTGATGAGCCCAGAATGAGGGCGAAACACGTGTCGCGTACTCTTTGCATTTATTTGACAGTAAACTATTTCAACCATTCTATGATTTGCTCCTCACAAACTGAGGGCACCGTGGCGGATGTTAGCAGATTGCTGGCCAACCACAAGCGTTACCTGGTAGGTAACCACCCATACAATCAGATTGTGACACAGACTACGAATGCCGTGAATATATATATATATATATATATATATATATATATATATATATATATATATATATATATACAGTACTGTGCAGAAGTTTTAGGCAGGTGTGAAAAAATGGTGTAAACAAAGAATGCTTTCAGAAATATAAATAATGATTTTTTATTGTTATCAATTTACAAAATGCAAAGTGAGCGAACAAAAGAAAAATCTAAATCAAATCAATATTTGGTGTTACTACCTTTTTCCTTCAAACCAGCATCAGTTCTTATAGGTACACTTGCACAAAGTGACGGATTTTGTATGATTCTAGTCAGGTGTATGATCAACCAATTAAACCAAACAGGTTGTAATGATCATCAATGTCACACGTAGGTTGAAACACAGTCATTAACTGAAACAGAAGCAGCTGTGTAGGAGGCTTAAAACTGGGTGAGGAACAGCCAAACTCTGCTACCAAGGTGAGGTTGTGGAAGACAGTTTCATGTCATGGCAAGATTGAGCACAGCAACAAGACACAAGGTAGTTCTACTGCATCAGCAAGGTCTCTCCCAGACAAAGCTTTCAAAGCAGACTGGGGTTTCAAGATGTGCTGTTCAAGCTCTTTTGAAGAAGCACAAAGAAACGGGCAACGCTGAGGATCGTAGACGCAGTGGTCGGCCAAGGAAACTTAGTGCAGCAGATGAAAGACACATCAAGCTTATTACCCTTCGAAATCGGAAGATGTCCAGCAGTGCCTTCAGCTAAGAACTGGCAGAAACCAGTGGGACCCAGGTACACCCATCTACTGTCCGGAGAAGTCTGGCCAGAAGTGGTCTTCATGGAAGAGTTGCAGCCAAAAAGCCATACCTCCAACGTGGAAACAAGGCCAAGCGGCTCAAGTATGCACGAAAACATAGGAACAAAAATGGCAGCAGGTGCTGTGGACTGATGAGTCAAAATTTGAAATATTTGGCTGTAGCAGAAGGCAGTTTGTTCATCGAAGGGCTGGAGAGCGGTACAATGAGTGTCTCCAGGCAACAGTGAAGCATTGTGGAGGTTCCTTGAACGTTTGGGGCTGCAATTTCTGCAAATGGAGTTGGAGATTTGGTCAGGATTAATGGTGTTCTCAATGCTGAGAAATACAGGCAGATACTTATCCATCATGCAATACCATCAGGGAGGCATATGATTGGCCCCAAATTTATTCTGCAGCAGGACAACGACCCCAAACATACAGCCAAAGTCATTAAGACTATCTTCAGCGTAAAGAAGAACAAGAAGTCCTGGAAGTGATGGTATGGCCTCCACAGAGCCCTGATCTCAACATTATCGAGTGTATCTGGGATTACATGAAGCGACAGAAGGATGTGAGGAAGCCTACATCCACAGAAGATCTGTGGTTAGTTCTCCAAGATGTTTGGAACAACCTACCAGCCGAGTTCCTTCAAAAACTGTGTGCAAATGTACCTAGAAGAATTGATGCTGTTTTGAAGGCAAAAGGTGGTCACACCAAATATTGATTTGATTTAGATTTCTCTTTTGTTCATTCACTGCATTTTGTTGATTGATGAAAATAAATGATTAACACTTCCATTTCTGAAAGCATTCTTTGTTTACAGCATTTTTTCACACCTGCCTAAAATTTTTGCACAGTACTGTATGTATGTATGTATATATGTTGTGACAGATTAGGGCGTCGTTGACCCCTTGAACCCTCGGACACCACACCAGACACCAGATAAAAGTCCAGAATGACTTTATTAATAATAATAATAATGTGCACAAAGCACCCTCCACTCCACAATACTCAAATAAACAATACAAATACACAATCCTCCACTCTCCCAGACGCTTAGCCACCCTGCCTCCCAACTCAGCTCATCTGTTTGGGATCTCCCACAGTCCTTTATAGTCCTCGACCCGGAAGTGCTTCTGAACCTTCAGTCCATGTGATTATCCAACACTTCCGGGTCAGGTAAAAACTTCTCTTTTTCTTCAGCCCGGAAGTATATAATTTCTTTCATTCCTGTGACTTGGAAATACTTCCGGGCTAAACGGAAAATATAAATCCCTGGGCCTCCCTGCAGCGACTCCTGGCGGCCCCCATGGTATCCAGCAGGACTGTGCATTATAACTCCACTGTCCATGATTCCCTGCTGGTATTCGGGGCACCTCCATGCTGCAAGGACGGCTCCATCTGGCGGCCTGGGGGTATTGGCCGGGATGAATGGCCGGTCATATCTCACAATGTATATACAGTATATGTATATGTATATATATATGTATATCTATATATATGTATATGTATGTACAGCGGGGCAAAAAAGTATTTAGTCAGCCACCAATTGTGCAAGTTCTCCCACTTAAAAAGATGAGAGCGGCATGAAATTTTCATCATAGGTATACCTCAACTATGAGAGACAAAATGAGAAAAAAAATCCAGAAAATCACATTGTCTGATTTTTAAAGAATTTATTTGCAAATTATGGTGGAAAAAAAGTATTTGGTCAATGACAAAAGTTCATCTCAATACTTTGTTATATACCCTTTGTTGGCAATGACAGAGGTCAAACGTTTTCTCTAAGTCTTCACAAGGTTTTCACACACTGTTGCTGATATTTTGGCCTATTCCTCCATGCAGATCTCCTCTAGAGCAGTGATGTTTTGGGGCTGTCGCTGGGCAACACATTCTTTTTTGCCCCACTGTATGTATGTATATGTGTGTGTACAGTATATATATATATATATATATATATATATATATATATATATATATATATATATATATATATATTATATATACGTATATATATGTGTGTATATATATATATATATATATATATATATATATATATATATATATAAACAGTGCATCCCGAAAGTATTCACAGCACATCACGTTTTCCACATTTTTTATGTTACAGCCTTATTCAAAATGGATTAAATTCATTTTTTTCCTCAGAATTCTACACACAACACCCCATAATGACAACGTGAAAAAAGTTTACTTGAGGTTTTTGCCAATTTATTAAAAATAAACAAACTGAGAAATCACATGTACATAAGTATTCACAGCCTTTGCTCAATACTTTTTGGCGATGCACCTTTGGCAGAAATTACAGCCTCAAGTCTTTTTGAATATGATGCCACAAGCTTGGCACACCTATCCTTGGCCAGTTTCGCCCATTCCTCTTTGTAGCACCTCTCAAGATCCATCAGGTTGGATGGGAAGCGTCGGTGCACAGCCATTTTAAGATCTCTGCAGAGATGTTCAATCGGATTCAAGTCTGGGCTCTGGCTGGGCCACTCAAGGACATTCACAGAGTTGTCCTGAAGCCACTCCTTTGATATCTTGGCTGTGTGCTTAGGGTCGTTGTCCTGCTGAAAGATGAACCGTCGCCCCAGTCTGAGGTTAAGAGCGCTCTGGAGCAGGTTTTCATACAGGATGTCTCTGTACATTGCTGCAGTCATCTTTCCCTTTATCCTGACTAGTCTCCCAGTTCCTGCCACTGAAAAACATTCCCAGAGCATGATGCTGCCACCACCATGCTTCACTTTAGGGATGGTATTGGCCTGGTGATGAGCAGTGCCTGGTTTCCTCCAAACGGGATGCCTGGCATTCACACCAAAGAGTTCAATTTTTGTCTCATCAGACCAGAGAATTTTGTTTCTCATGGTCTGAGAGTCCTTCAGGTGCCTTTTGGCAAACTCCAGGCAGGCTGCCATGTGCCTTTTACTAAGGAGTAGCTTCCATCTGGCCACTCTACCATACAGGTCTGATTGGTGGATTGCTGGAGAGATGGTTGTCCTTCTGGAAGGTTCTCCTCTCTTCACAGAGGACCCCTGGAGCTCTGACAGAGTGACTATTGGGTTCTTGGTCACCTCCCTGACTAAGGCCCTTCTCCCCCGATCGCTCAGTTTAGATGGCCAGCCAGATCTAGGAAGAGTCTTAGTGGTTTTGAACTTCTTCCACTTATGGATGATGGAGGCCACTGTGCTCATTGGGACCTTCAAAGCAGCAGAAATTTTTCTGTAACCTTCCCCAGATTTGTGCCTCGAGACAATCCTGTCTTGGAGGTCTACAGACAATTCCTTTGACTTCATGCTTGGTTTGTGCTCTGACATGAACTGTCAACTGTGGGACCTTATATAGACAGGTGTGTGCCTTTCCAAATCATGTCCAATCAATTGAATTTACCACAGGTGGACTCCAGTGAAGCTGCAGAAACATCTCAAGGATGATCAGGGGAAACAGGATGCATCTGAGCTCAAATTTGAGCTTCATGGCAAAGGTTGTGAATACTTATATACCTGTGCTTTCTCGATGTTTTTATTTTTAATAAATTTGCAAAATCTCAAGTAAACTTTTTTCACATTGTCATTATGTGGTGTTGTGTGTAGAATTCTGAGGAAAAAAATGAATTTAATCCATTTTGGAATAAGGCTGTAACATAACAAAATGTGGAAAAAGTGATGCGCTGTGAATACTTTCCGGATGCACTGTATATGTGTATATATATATGTATATATATATATATATATATATATATATATATATATATGTATGTATGTATCATATTTATATACTGTATATATGTATATGTATGTATATATGTATTTATTTATATATATATATATATATATATATATATATATATATATATATATATATATATATATATATATATATATGTATCTATATATGTATATGTATCTATATTTAATTCACTAAGCAGCCGACCAGGGCACGCAAGAAACAGCACGCAAGGCTGACCATGTGATACGCACGACAGAGCCATGCCTGCCAACTCACAGAGCCCCGCCCACCAACACTTAACTAAGCAGCTGATCATGGCACAGAAGACAGAAACAATGGGATATGCACGACAGAGCCACGCCCATCAACTCACAGAGCCCTGCCCACCAACTCTAAGACCATGTGATACAACAACGACCAGGGCATGCAAGAAGCAGCACGCAAGACAGACCATGTGATATTAATTCACTAAGCAGCCGATCATGGCACGCAAGACAGACACCATGGGATACGCACGACAGAGCCCTGCCCACCAACAATTCGAGCGAAAGCATTTGCCAAGAATGTTTTCATTAATCAAGAATGAAAATCGGAGGTTCAAAGACGATTAGATACCGTCGTAGTTCCGACCATAAACGATGCCAACTGGCGATCCGGCGGCATTATTCCCATGACCCGCCGGGCATTCAACTGGGAAACTAAAGTCTTTGGGTTTTGGGAGGAGTATGGTTGCAAAGCTGAAACTTAAAGGAATTGATGGAACAGCACCACCAGAAGTGGAGCCTGCGGCTTAATTTGACTCAACACGGGAAACCTCACCTGGCCTGGACATGGAGAGGATTGACAGATTGATAGCTCTTTCTCGATTCTGTGGGTAGTGGTGCATGGCCGTTCTTAGTTGGTGGAGCGATTTGTCTGGTTAATTCCGATAACGAACGAGACTCCCTCCTTCTAAATAGTTATGCGACCCCCGAGCGGTCAGCGTCCAACTTCTTAGAGGGACAAGTGGCTTTCAAGCCATGTGAGATTTGAGCAATAACAGGTCTGTGATGCCCTTAGATGTCCGGGGCTGCACGTGCGCTACACTGAATGGATCAACGTGTGTCTACCTGTTGTCGAGAGGCATGGATAAGCCGTTGAACCCCATTCGTGATGGGGACCGGGGCTTGAAATTGTTCACCACGAACGAGGAATTCCCAGTAAGTGCAGGTTATAAGCTCGCACTGATTAATTCACTGCCCTTTGTACACAACGCCCGTCGCTAATACTGATTGGATGGTTTAGTGAGGTCCTCGGATCGGCCCTGCCGCGGTCGCTCGTGGCCTCTAGCGGAGTGCCGAGAAGACGATCGAACTTGACTATCTAGAGGAAGTAAAAGTCGTAACAAGGTTTCCAAAGGTGAACCTGCGGAAGGATTACTACCGATTGTGCCAACCCGTCATTGGACGGGTAGGACTCGAAACCTCTCGGGCACGCTTCCCCGCCCTCTCTCCGGAGAGGCGGAGGGGGCGGAAAGGGCGTCCTCCCTCGGTGTCTTTCCCCTCTACCCCGTTCCGCCCTTTGCGCCCGACTGCCATTCAGCCCCATCCCTCGCTCTGGGAGGTGGGGGCGCGGCAGCGGTCCTCCAGTTTTCAGTCACGGACAATTGTATGTTGCTCTCTCCAGAGTTCCATCTTTTCATTCACTTGCAGTCGTATCCTCAAACCCACCCCATTTGGACAACTGTGTCTTTCAGGAAGTGTTCACCCATCAATACATAATTATGCGGCGCGGGTTGGCTAATGTATATATGTGTGTGTTGTATGTATATGTATATATATTACAGTAATCCCTCCTCCATCGCGGGGGTTGCGTTCCAGAGCCACCCGCGAAATAGGAAAATCCGCGAAGTAGAAACCATATGTTTATATGGTTATTTTTAGAATGTCATGCTTGGGTCACAGATTTGCGCAGAAACACAGGAGGTTGTAGAGAGTGAGGAACGTTATTCAAACACTGCAAACAAACATTTGTCTCTTTTTCAAAAGTTTAAACTGTGCTCCATGACAAGACAGAGATGACAGTTCTGTCTCACAATTAAAAGAATGCAAACATATCTTCCTTTTCAAAGGAGTGCAAAGCAAGCAGTCAAAAAAAAAATCAATAGGGCTTTTTGGCTTTTAAGTATGCGAAGCACCGCTGGTACAAAGCTGTTGAAGGCGCAGCTCACACCCCCTCTGTCAGGAGCAGGAAGAGAGATAGAGAGAGATAGAGAGAGACAGATAAAAAAAATCAATACGTGCCCTTTGAGCTTTTAAGTATGCGAAGCTCCGTGCAGCATGTCCTTCAGGAAGCAGCTGCACACAGCCCCCCTGCTCACACCCCCCTACGTCAGCGCAAGAGAGAGAGAGAGAGAGAGAGAGAGAGAAAGTAAGCTGGGTAGCTTCTTAGCCATCTGCCAATAGCGTCCCTTGTATGAAATCAACTGGGCAAACCAACTGAGGAAGCATGTACCAGAAATTAAAAGACCTATTGTCCGCAGAAACCCGCGAAGCAGCGAAAAATCCGCGATATATATTTAAATATGCTTACATATAAAATCCGCGATGGAGTGAAGCCGCGAAAGGCGAAGCGCGATATAGTGAGGGATCACTGTATATATGTATTGTTCAAACTGAGAGATCTCTGAATTCAAGTGGAAAATATGATTAAGTGCAATGAAAAAAAAAAGTTTTAAAATAATGTGTACACTGCCTTCTTTAGAAATATTGGCCATACTCTTAAATTCTCTAGTAATTGCAAATTAAATTTAAAGTAAAACGAGACATATTCTTTAGGAGAATGAGGAAAGTGGTATTGAGCACTGGCTTTCAGTCTAGGCAGTGTTCCATATTAAGATATGCTGTACAAAAGGGAGGTTAAAAGAAAAAATAGATAAACGGGGGGAAAAAAAAGGGAATGTGGAGCTTAGTTTATATCGTAACTAGAAACTTTGCCCCTACTGCCAAGTGGTCTGCACAGGCTCCTAAACCTTTCCATTGATATGTGCATGTCAATTGCATAAGGGTAGAGATGTAACTATTAACACACACTCGCGTTATGTCATAACCATGGATTTTTTGTTTAAAATGTGAGGGTACAAGACCAGTAATGGCTATCCAATTTTATTATTTCTACTTTATTTTCAATGGTGATGGTTTTTCTCTTCTTCACTGTATCACCAGCACTTGCATCAGATTTGTGTTTCAGAGACATTCTTGAAGGGTGAAGACAAAAGGTTAAGATGAGCTCCTCTGCACAGCCCTGCATACGCTATCACAGCAGGAAGGCACCAGTCGTCAACACGTCTGATGTACTGACAAGAGACAACTTCCTGCTATGTATGTAACCGTACAAGCAGGCTTGCTATTGAGGATGAATGGGGGCGGCGAGGAGCGGTTCATCACCAGCCCACCTCACAGTCACCTCCACTACAGTATGCTGCTTGCAGCGTCTGCCCACCAAGAACAAACACGGTGCGGCCAAAGACAGGTAGTGAATCGCCCACCACCACCCACATTCAACAGGTAGCCATCTGAGGCACACTACAATGCTACCCCCTGCCACCCCATTCACCCTCAATGGCCTCCGTTCAGCCTCAACCGGGTCACCGCTTGCAGCATCACCAGCCGCCCACCGAGAGCGAACGGGGCAGCCGTGTGTGGTGGGTGGGCAGTGAAACTGCTTGCCACTGGAAGCCGCCCAAAGGACACTACACTGCGCAAGCAGCGAAATCGCTCCCCTCCAGCCACTGCTTGCAGCGTCCCCAGGCCAAAGATGATGGAGCGGTAGTTACTGAGGCACATGTGTCGCAGCTGCAGCCCCGATTGTAAGTCGTAGGTCGGATGTCTGTAACCCGGGGACTACCTGTATCACAAAACACACTTCCAAGTGTGCAACAACATCAACAATTTATTTTTTGTATAGCCCAAAATCACACAGGAAGTGACAAAATGGGCTTTAACAGGCCTTGGTTTTTTTACAGCCCCCTATCCTTGACTATCCAAGAAGAAAAGGAAAAAAATCCCTTGTAGGAAAAAAAATTGAAGAAATCTTGGGAGAGGCAATTCAGACAGAGACCCCTCTTCAGGTAGGTTGGGCATACAATGGCTTTCAAAAAATGGGGTAAATGCAATACAATACACAAAACAGAGCATAAGTTCTTCACAGATCTAGATGGCTAATCAATTATTGCCATTTCAGTAATAAAATACAATGTTACACTAGTAATAGTACAAACAATGCAAAATGCAAGAATAGATGGTATGACATAAGAGGATTCTGATTTGTTCAAAGTCCTGGAGACCTCGGCCCACAATCTGCCTCCCCCTACTGGTCATTCCACAGCTGAGTCAGTGCTCGGTTTACCAATCCGATGAAAGGATCCTGCTACCCAACGACACCAGTGCTCCTTTATCAGAGTTGACTTTTCCATAGGCAGGTAAGCAACTTGGTAGTACAGCAGTGGTACCAGGTGCCACATTTGAGTACCGAGAAGAGAAACAGAATAGGTGAGAGTTAGTAAAAAATTATAAATATCATATTACTTATGTGGCGGCACAGTGGCGCAGTGGGTAGCGCTGCTGCCTCGCAGTTGGGTGACCTGGGGACCTGGGTTCGCTTCCCGGGTCCTCCCTGCGTGGAGTTTGCATGTTCTCCCCGTGTCTGCGTGGGTTTCCTCCGGGCGCTCCGGTTTCCTCCCACAGTCCAAAGACATGCAGGTTAGGTGGATTGGCGACTCTAAATTGGCCCTAGTGTGTGCTTGGTGTGTGGGTGTGTTTGTGTATGTCCTGCGGTGGGTTGGCACCCTGCCCGGGATTGGTTCCCTGCCTTGTGCCCTGTGTTGGCTGGGATTGGCTCCAGCGGACCCCCGTGACCCTGTGTTCGGATTCAGCGGGTTGGAAAATGGATGGATGGATGGATATTACTTATGTTTTAGTACTAATGACTAACAACATAGATATATTATGTACAGTTAATCAGCAGCTCTAGGCAGGGTATGCTAAACTAAAGTAGTACGTCTTCAGCCGGGATTAAAAAGCTGAGGCAGAAATGGCACCTCTTATAGTAGCAGGCATTCCACCATTCCATAACTTTGGGGTCCTGTAACTAAAACCTTGACATCCCTCCATTATTTTATTAATCCTCGGAATCATAAGCAGGGTGGCATCTTAAGATCTTAATGTGTATTCTGGTTTGTAAGTAATGATAACTTCAGATAAGTAAGCTAGACCTTAGGCCATTTAAGCCTTTATATGTTAAAAGGAGGATTTTAAAATCTGCCCTAAACTTAACCGGTAGCCAAGGTAAAGATTTAAGAACTGGAGTTAATTGTTCATATTTTCTTATTCTTGTAATAATTAATTAACTGAAAGCTGTAAAAAGTACAATTTGAACATCCAGTGAACACCACATTGCAGTAGTCAGTCTTACTAGAAATAAATGCATGAATTAATTTGTCACATTTAGAAAACACCTTCATTTTGGAACATTTTTATGATTGAACAAAAATGTTTTGGAGAATTTTGTATGCACACTTTAAATGACATGCTAGCATTAAAGATAATGCCTCGATTGTGGGGTGATTCAGTAAAACTAATGGTGATTCCAAGTGAGTTAAATGATGGCAAAATATTGTTGCAATCAGCATCCTTCTTCTAGTAATTAACATTTCTGTTTTATCTGTATTTAATGACATATTATAATAATAATTCTTTACATTTATATAACGCTTTTCTCACGCTCCAGTATGAAGGAAATAGTTCTCATCCATCCACTTCTTTAATTCACTAAAACATCTAATTAAGAACAACATTGGAAACGCGTCATTTGGTCTAAAACAAAGGTATAACTGGGAGTCTTCTGTGTACTAGTGAAAATTAACATATTTTCTAATGATAGATACCAGTGGAAGCATGTAAAGTGAACACAGTAAATGTAGCAGTACTGAGCCCTGTGGGACACTATATTTAACTTCTGTGTATAATGTCCTGTACTGTCAGCACATTTCTGTACGTACTGGAATTGGTTTGATAAATAAGAACTAAACTATCATCTTGGAACTACACAGAAAAAGAGTCTGGATTGAGACTTGTTACCACACAGAGGCAGCATCACCAGACGCTATTCCCTGGCAGACCTAAGTGAGCGAGAAGGGGTCAAGTTGTGACTTTTTGAGTAATGGTTTGATGACTGACACTTTTAGTACATCAGGTACTGCATCATGTAATTGTGAGCTATTGATAATACTAAGAATAGGTAGTGCGAGAGCATCCATTGTGCTTTTTAGTAGTTTTATTGACACCAGATCTAGGAAACAAGAAGTATTTTTCTTTTTAGAAATTAAAATCAGGACTTCCTGATCTGTTAAAGGATTACAATTTCTACAGTGTTTAATGCAAGGTGGGGCAGGGTTTGACAAGCTAGTATAAGGTTTACACAGGTGTGCAAGCATAAAACAAAAATAAACCATCAACATGATCTAAAACGAGCAATAAAAATACGTTTTTAAATGAGATTTTAAAATAATAATTTGTGATAAGACTTAGTGGCACAGTGTTTAGAATATTTTCTACTAGAACAGACCATTCAGAGTTCTAAGATGCACCTCATTTTTGCTAAATAGAAACCTGAAATTCAGGTTCAAGTTTCATTGTGTAACACAACGAAATTACTTTTTGTGATAGCCCCAAGGTGCATTTAAAGAAAAGTCAAATAATTGCAAAAATGTCATATACAGTGTTAAGTGATTAAGTAACCAGAGCAAATTATTATTGCTCAAAGTACAGTAGCATAAATTGTTATTGCACCTGTTAATGAAAATTATGTTACATATCATATATTGTATTACATTAGTATATTGCACATTACCAATATAGCTTATTGCACATGTTCCATTAAAAATTATCTCAGACTAAGGAGATTCAGAGTTCAGAAAGTTTATGGCAGATGGGAAAAAGCTATTTTTTAGACTGTTTGTGTGAACACAGATTGGCCTAAAGCGTCTACCTGACGGGAGAAGCTCAAACAAAGAATGTCAAGGATGGGTTTTGTCCTTGAGAATGTTTTTGGCCCCATGTGCACAAAATGCAATGGAATTTTAATTTGCAAACACCCTTCAGATTGTCAGATTTTTGCAGGACATTTTTGACCATTTGAGTAGGTTATAATTACATAAGTTTACAGGAAAACAATTTTAGTACTAGAGTGTTGTACCGTGTTAGCCATTATGAATGTAGTGAGAAGTCAAGCAAAATGACACTTTTTATTGGCTAACTAAAAAGATGACAATATGCAAGCTTTTGAGACAACTCAGGCCCCTTCTTCAGGCAAGACGTAATCAACAATTGGAAATTTTGGAAATTTAATAAGTTAATTTCATTCTTTAATTTACTTATGTTTTGTAATAGACTTCTTTAAATCACATAAAGAAGAGTCGCCGCTATATAGTTTAGTCAAAAACTGCTTCGTTTTGGACAATTCCAAGATAATGGTGAGAACAAACCAACTTTTTGCAGTATATCCTGGATTATAAATATTACGTAATATAACGAAGAAAGAACTGCGTACTGGAAGAAAAAAGTACTAACGCTTTTGCTGCATCATCTCTTAATCTCCTATTGCTTAAACTGATTCAGGTCAGCTCTTTTAATGTTTCTTCATAACTCATCACCTGTAGCCCTGAATCAGCCTAGTCGCTCTTCTCTGGACCTTTTCTAGTGCTGCTATGTCCTTTTTGTAGCCTGGAGACCAAAACTGCACCCAGGATTCCAGATGAGGCCTCACCAGTGTGTTATAAAGCTTGAGCAGAACCTCCTTGGACTTGGACTCCACACATCAAGGCGCTATATAACCTGACATTCTGTTAGCCTTCTTAATGGCTTCTGGAACACTGTCGGGCAGTTGATAGTGTCGAGTCCACTGTGACTACTACATTCTTCTCCTAAGGTGTACTCTTGATTTTTCAGACCCCCCATTGTGTAATATATTCAAATCTAACATGTTTACTTCCTCTTGAGCATGGGAAAAGTGCTATATAAATAAAATATATCCATCCATCCTCCAACCCACTGAATCCAAACACAGGGTCACGGGGGTCTGCTGGAGCCAATCCCAGCCAACACAGGGCACAAGGCAGGAACCAATCCCGGGCAGGGTGCCAACCCACCGCAGGACACACACAAACAGCAAGCACACACTAGGGCCAATTTAGAATCACCAGTCCACCTAACCTGCATGTCTTTGGACTGTGGGAGGAAACTGGAGCTCCCGGAGGAAACCCACACAGACACGGGGAGAACATGCAAACTCCACGCAGGGAGGACCCGGGAAGCGAACCCAGGTCCCCAGGTCTTCCAACTGCGAGGCAGCAGCGCTACCCACTGCACCACCGTGCCGCCCCACCCTTAATTCTATCCTGATTATTACAAAATACTAAATTCTGGCAGGCTTCACCCTGTATTGGTGCTTTAACATACTATGTTAAAAAACAGTTAATGAGTACTTCTAAAAACTTCCGCTCTTGTGCTCCGCCATTTTCAAGGTTTTCCCAGTTAATATTTGGATAGTTAAAGTCCCCCATGACTATAATATCCCCCTGTAAACCTTTTTAATGTTACTGAAAAGATGTGTGTTGAAATAACTGTCTGCATTTGGTGGTCTAAAACACACTCCTAAAATAAAACCTCTTTCCCTGATGCTTCCTCACTAAGATGGGGCTCATCGTCCAAATGAAGAGGATTTAAATTTAAAATCTGTGTGACATAAACAGCAATCCCACCTCCTTTTGTGTTCTTTCTAAACTTCCTAAAGAAGACCACTTTGTCAGGTCTCCTCTGACCAACAGCCTATTCACCCTTCCAGGGAGGTCTCCCATATGTGCACCATGCAAAACACTGTGTAAGACTCTCTGACTCTGGACCATAATTGCGTTTCAGTCCCCCTACTACTACCTCTCTCTTTATGGGAACTATTTTTGAGGTGGCCAGTTGGGGCACATTATTCCTGCCTACCTCCTCAGAATCATCAGAGACACCGTCCAGCTCTGCAAGGACCTGGAAACAGTTTGACACTTCCAATTCTGGGGTTGATTCCGCAGACAGTGTGTACTGTTTACCTTGTCCCTTGTGACTTTGACCTGCTTACCTCTAACTCTCTGGTCTGGAATTTCCTCCCGCACCACCTTAGGGGTGCACACTATTTCTCTAAAGAACACCTGGGCCAGGTCCACCAATTCTCTACTGCAATGCAGGCCAGCCAACACCTCCTCCAGTTCTGCGACCCTGACCTCAAGGTGCTGGATCAGCTGGCATGTCCTGCAGGTGTAGCCCTCATAGAAGACTACAGGCTCCTCCAAGCCATCATCTAAAAAGTCCAGCATCCAACAGGACTTGCATTGCACTGGCTTCATTCTTAGAATTAGATTTAGGATTACTAAAACTGCCTTAAGGTTTTCTTTTTTATTATTAAAATTAAATGATTTAACTTAAATGATAAAGCTAAAGAATGAAGCCAAAGAAAATTAGATTGTAGAACTGCAACAGCTAATTTACACCTTCTGGATCCTTAAGCTCCTGTAATCTTCTCCCTCTAACTGCCTGCTGTTTGTCCTTCTATGAGGTTAACTTTACTTTTCTCTGCTTGCTCTGCAAAGTTTGCTATCCTCTTATTCATTACTTAAAAGCTCTCCACTCGCATTGTTTGTATTCCACCGTATTAATGAACCCTTACACTGTTGCCTACTTAATTACTCTACTTCTGAACTGCAGAAAAAGTGTTCAATCTAAAATAATTAAATATATAAAATGTGCTTAGTGAATATCTGCTTCTAGTTAATTTCTTACTATCTTACTGCTCCTACAACAGCTGAAATAAAATAATCAGAAGGCAAAATACAAAAAATGTTTACAAATTCTCTCTCTAAGGTTTTCCATTATGTAAAATTTCAATCTGGGTACAGAATGATTAATATTTTTAAAATGATGTTATCACGTCTCATTTAATTTACAAATCAACTATGTTAGCCCAGACTTCCCTGTTCCCCAGCTACAGATTCCATTCCAGTTCTTACTGGGGAATCTCCAGGTATTCCTGAGCCCACTGAGATATAGAGAGATATAATCCCACCAGTATGTCCAGGGAGCCTCTGCTCAGTTAGATGTGACCCGAAACAACTGCAAGGAGAGCCACATCCTTATGACAGGCCCCAACCACCTCAATTGGTTTTCTTTGATCCAGAGAATTAGTGACTCTAATGTGAGGCTCTCATCAATCAAAGAGCTTCTCATCGTGACGCAAAGTGTATGCCCAGCGACCCTGCAAAGGAACCTCATTTCTGCCACTTGTACTCATGATCTCATTCTTTTCGTCATTACCCACAGCTCATGACCATAGGTGAGGGTAAGGATGTGGATCATCCAGTAAACTGAGAGCTTTGCCTTCAGACTCTGTTCCTGCTTTACCACCATGGACCGGTACAGCACCTACAGAACTGCTGCTTATGCTCCATTTTTCAATAACTTAACTATGTCATTTGTAACATATAGTGACTAGTCCTATTATTGCATGGCTTGTGTACTTCTTACTCACTTAAACCCCAGTAAGTGTCTTTTTCTCATTGTTTCTTCAGTTCTTCTTCATGTATTTGTCTTTGGTCTTTGCTTGTGGTGTTTTCCTCTTTCTTTGTTCTGCTGTGTGGGCAGGTCTGCAAAAGGGAAGGTGACAAAGCAGTTTCTGTCCGTCTCAACTTCTTGATTGTGGACCTGGTGCCAACACTCAAACTTTGCTTCCAGGCATTCATTGCAACAGCTTGGCCACTAGTGCCACTCTACTCCAATGTTCTAGTTGTAACCTGGTCTCCTCCATGGATGTTACTCTGTCAATTGCCTTCACTATTGATTACCTGCACCAACCCTAAGTCCGTAAAAAGTCAAAATACAGGTAACACTGTTTCCAAAGTTCAGAAAACGTAAACAGTTAGAAATAACTATTTTCCCTTTCCAGTCTTCCTGCTTGCCATCACTGAGGGGAAAATGAATTCACAAGTTTATCAACAAATTCTCCAGGATAATGTGAGGATGTCTATCCATCAACTTAACTTCAGAAGAGGCTGGGTGATGCAACAAGACAATGACCCCAAACATCGCAGCAAATCCACAGCACAATGGCTTCAGAAGAACAAACTCAGCCTTTTGGAGTGGCCCAGTCAGAGCTCAGATCTCAATCCTATTGAGATGCTGTGGAATGGACTTGAAGAGAGCCATACACAACCAAAAAATATGGAAGAGTTAAGGTAGTTCTGCTGGGAAGAATGGGCTAAAATTCCCCCCATGCACGATGTGCAGGTCTGATCTGCAGTTACAGGAAGTGCCTGGTTGAGGTCATTGCTGCCAAAGGAGGATCAACCAGTTATTAAATCCCAAGGTTCACTTACTTTTTCCACTACCACTGTGAACGTTGAATGCGTTTGTGAAATAAAGACATGAAAGAGTAGAATTTTTTGTGTGTCATTGGCTTAAGCTCATTGTGTAAATCATCAGTACCAGTGACTTAGATGAAGATCAGATCACTTTTTATGACCAATTCATGCAGTAAACCAGATAGTTCCAAAGGGTTCACATACTTTTTACTTTGACTGTATATACAAAATTTCACACCACAACAGCATGTACAGCTGCCACAGGTCCTGGCACACGTCTCTTAATTGATGATGGATCTGCTGACGGCAGTGGTGCAATGAATTCTGAGATGTATAAAAACATCTCATCTGCTCAGGTTCCAGTAAATGCTTCTGGCTGCACTTCATCCTACAATAAGATAATGATCCAAACATATTGCTGAGGCAGCACAGGAGTTTTTCAAAACTAACAATTGGAAAATTCTAGAATGGCCTGCCACATGATGAAGAGAACAAGCAGGATCTGAAGATGGCTCCATTAGAGACTTGGTGCAGCATCACCAATGAAGTCCCTCGCCACCTGCTGATGTCTATGAATCACAGACATCAAGCAGGATATGTGAGAAAGTTCTGAATATGATGCCTTTAACAGACCTGTCATTGCTGTGCCCAGACATTATCATTGCCTGAAATGAGGGGGTCTTTTTTTTCATAATATTATTATTATTATTATTATTATTTTGTCCAACTGGAACACCATCCATGTTTAGTTTCCATCTTTGTTAATGCTAAGGATATATGCTACAGCATATATTGTACAAAATGAACAGAGGTTGGATGAACTGGTGGTTATAAACTGTGTCTTCCTGGTTAGTGCATTGTTTTAAAAAAAGTCAACACACACACTTTCTGTGGAGTTTCTGAATGTATTTGACCTTAATGAAACAACTAGAGCAGCAACAAAAATTGAATATTCCAGCACACCTCTATTCTGTTAGTCAAGATTCAGGTCTTTATTTTTTTCTTCTCACAGAAAGGCACAATGATAAGGTTTGTGCAAATAAAGAGTGACTGACACATACTTGGTACGTCATTTGACTTCTGTGAAAATGAGACAGGAGGGGATTGTTGACAAAGCTTCTGTTTTCTCACCTCAATTCACCTTGAATGTGAGACTTTAAAGAATTGCATAAAAAATCATTTTTTAACAACTTTTATTTTCCACAGCACATTTTCCACAGATAGTACAGCTCAAAGTGCTTTAGAAGAAGAAAAAAAAATGCAAGAAATAAAGAAAAAGGAAAAAAAAAAACAAACTACACATAAATATTTATTGGAATGAATTAATGAGAAATCTAGCATAGAATGCCCTCTCAGGGTTGGGAGCGAGATCCTGCCCCAAGTGGAGGAGTTCAAGTATCTCGGGGTCTTGTTCACGAGTGAGGGAAGAATGGAGCGTGAGATCGACAGGCGGATTGGTGCGGCATCCGCAATAATGCGGGCGCTGCATCGGTCTGTCGTGGTGAAAAAGGAGCTGAGCCGCAAGGCGAAGCTCTCAATTTACCAGTCGATCTATGTTCCTACCCTCACCTATGGTCATGAGCTATGGGTAGTGACCGAAAGAACGAGATCGCGAATACAAGCGGCTGAAATGAGTTTCCTCCGCAGGGTGTCTGGGCTCTCCCTTAAAGATAGGGTGAGAAGCTCAGTCATCCGGGAGGGGCTCAGAGTAGAGCCGCTGCTCCTCCGCATCGAGAGGAGTCAGATGAGGTGGCTCGGGCATCTGATCAGGATGCCTCCTGGACGCCTCCCTGGTGAGGTGTTCCGGGCACGTCTAACCGGGAGGAGGCCCCGGGGAAGACCCAGGACACGTTGGAGGGACTATGTCTCTCGACTGGCCTGGGAACGCCTTGGGATTCTCCCGGAAGAGCTAGAAGAAGTGGCCGGGGAGAGGGAAGTCTGGGCATCTCTGCTCAAGCTGCTGCCCCCGCGACCCGACCTCGGATAAGCGGGAGACAATGGATGGATGGATGATGGAGAATGATTTGTGTCCATAATTACACTGTAATTACTATGTAATAACTCATAGTTACAGTGTACTGATATAGGTAATTACTCCGTACTTACTGTGTAATACAAAGTAACGCTATAGTTAATTACTCAGTTGTCATTGTTATTCCACAGTTTATATAATTACAATGCAACTATTTATCACTGATCCAAAAAGAAGTGTTATTACATAGTTACACTGTATCTGTACTTGAAAAATGTAATAAAAACTTCAGGGTATGTAACTACAACTATGTACTGTAACAGATGTTCCACGCTCTGGGAAGTTTTAATGGATAATTGCAGTGATACCTGCATAGGTTTTCAATGATATTTCAAGATCTTTATTAAATGGTGAAAAACACATTTGCAAAGTGGTCAACGCTTTTGCCTCACGGATCCTTTATACTGAGATGGAATTCTGTCAGAATGTGTGAGAAATACGTACATTCTAGACATGTGTCTCTGTGTCTTCTTCATGAGTTTTTCTGCCACATCCCAAGGACATGTAGGTTGGGTTACATGGCCATACTGTATATGTGAGAGTGTGAGTGCTGGTGTGTTTGTCAGTGGGCCTTGCAATGGGATGGCTGGGATGTTTCTTGCCTTGTGCCTGATGATGCTTGTAATGGCTCTCTGACCCTGTGAACCTGAATTGGATCTTGCAAGCTTGGCAGTATTATGTTAGGAATGAGTATATTAATAGTCCAAAAAAATGAATCAATAAATAGTGTAACACTACTACAAGAATGTGACAAATGCTTGTTTTAGCAAAACATGTCAATGAGGTGCCGCTCTAGATTTTGCATATTTCAGCAATATGTAAGTGATTGTACCAGCAGAATTAGTGACCATAATATAATTACTCTTAGTCTTTTGCCAATATTACAGTGGAAAAGTATATTAAGGTGCATAAGAAATCACCAGCCATTTATGACTTTGTCTCTTCTTAAGATGCCATTAACAAAGCACAAAAACCAAAAGGGCCAGAACCTTACATACCATTGGAGTGGCCATCATTTCTCATGGACTTCTCAGAATCCTCACCAATTTAAGTAACAGTTACTAATCTCATGACATTTTATAGCAGTTGTCAGAACAAACTACACACTCTAGTGGAATGAGAGGTGCAAAACTATCCATAAGTTTAAGTTACCGGTAATCTTTCATGGAGCACTAAATAACAAAAGATAATGCAGGACATATAATGAATGCCTGCCTGTGCGATTTCTGACTGCAGTAACATATGGTAGGATGCACTGAACAAAGGATTACTCAGGGGGTTTTGGAGATGGCTGCAACATATTTGCAAGCAAATAAACATCTGATTTTTTCATCTTGATTTTCAAGTATTTTTGGTTAGTTATCTCAAATGTTGATACACATCCAGGTGAATTCATTTTTCCAAAAGCTGCTAAACAAAGGTAAAAAGTATACAAGCAGGGAAGCTCCAAACATAAAATGGTTTAAGCACATGTCCTAGTGTTTAGACTCAAAAAGAACATCAACAAGATTACTGAAAGTCAGGCATTGAAGGCATGTAAAACAAACAGCATAAAGAGGAACTGCAGGATTAGAAGAGAATTCAAGCACTCTGTGGTTACATAATACTCAGAAGGAATTTTCAGACTGGGAAGTTAATGTCAGTATGTTGTCCTTATACATTACTTACCTAGGAACCGCTTACTTGTCAAATGTAACTCCTTTGAGAACAGAATGTTCTTACCAAGTACTAATTAAGTACATACAGAGGAACTAACTATCCACCACCGGCAGAGTAGACGCCATTTCACCACAAGGCATACTTAACCAGCAGTTGTGCAGTTATTGAAAATACCAATACTAACTGTCATGTCTTAGGTTTATTGGTGAAAATCTGTATGTTGCTTCAAGTTGCAAGTGGAGTAATATGAGCTCAGGCGACTGCGCCATTATTTATTTGTTTTTTTTTGTTCTTTATTTCGCCTTATACAATTTCTTGTATTAGGAATTTGGTAGTTTTCGCATACCCCTTGGGGTCAGAGTGCAGGGTCAGCCATTGTACAGTGCCCCTGGAGCAATTACAGGTTAAGGGCCTTGTTCAAGGGCCCAGCAGAGCAGTGGCCTTTTGGCAGTGACGGGGATTTGAACCGGCAACCTTCGGGATACCAGCGCAGCTCCTTAGCCTCAGAGCCACCACTCCGCCCGCCATTATGAAGCGGTTGAAGTGCATTTTTTGTCGTAATCCTACATAATTTAGATACGTTTCCAAAATCTGCTACTCCATACTCATTACAATTAAAATAAACACATATTTGATTTTAAAAACCTTTTCTATTCAAAGTTCGCAACTGGTGAATTACAACGCTTTTCCCACCGTCAAGCTATGAAATGCATATGAAATACGCAATACGCGTTGCTTTAACCCTGTTGGGCAGAACTGTGTGGGTTTAGGAGATCCAAACAGTAAAGTAAAGTAAAGTAACACCTTTAGGATTGTTTAATAGAAACATATAAAGTCAAAGATGCTTTACATGCTTTACTGTTACGTACTACTTTAGAAATTGTGTACTGCAAGTATTGTACTTATTTCCCCTTAACAAAGTGTTATGTTAATTTCAAGAAGCAATTTAATAAAATGCCGTCTCTTGCCAATGACCTCAACACATAATTGTTTGGCGACGACATTAATAGCAATAAAAAGAAGTTTATTAGGTGCTTGCAAAGAAAAAGATTGCTATGTAAAAAAATGCGTTGCCAACTTTCTGGGCAAAGAATGAAACTGTCACATCATTCGGGTCGGGTATAGCCCTCTTTTTTTGTTGGGTCAGTTGCAGGGAATGTCTTATCCCTAGAACCTGTGTCTGACCAACGAGATATTGACAAATGTCAAATATTTGATGAAGACACTGTGTCTGATTATTCATCAGGAGGAGAGGTACGTTTTCCAAATAATGTTTGATCAAACTCCACTGTGATCAGTCCCATGTGCCCCAATCACATTTGGAAATCCTGGGTAATGAGAATGTTAGGCTGATTGTGAGATTCTTCATGGAACTGTGGGTGTTTTTGCCTGTGTATTACCTACATGCAATGGCATGAAACGGCTCTCTATATGAAATTCTCTTCTTATAATTTGCGTACCGATATCAATTGGTCGCTCATTCATGAACGGCGAAGCCATGACTGGATGACTTCCACGCACCGTCACTGATCACGTGTGTAAACTAATCCTTGTTTACGCAGAACAAACCTGCTCCGAGCAGGTTTGAGGATTAGGATGTGTTGCTATGACAACACTTCCAGCAAGAGTTTCGAAAAACCGACAGATCCAGGATCAGGCCAAATCGTCAACAATTACATCCGGCTAAACGACTAATCCACGTACAAAAAATACTCCCCACATCTCTGCCGCTTGCATATGTCGATTTCCCTTTCACTAAACAACAAATATTTTAATTCTCACGGGTACGCCTCTTCATTAACACTACTTTTCCCTGATGGTAACACGAATTAGATGATCTACAAGATTCCGACTTAAAGTTTAAATCCAAACAATATATTTGATCTCTTTTCGCTGTTCCGTTACTTCAAGGAGTAAAAATTTCTGTTTGCTTGCGCTAATGCGATCTTTGCTATCATTTTTTTGAGACTTTCGAATTTCAGTACTTTCATTATCTCTAACGACCAAGGGGTCGTCCACGTAACACCTGGCTGCGGCAGATAGAGGGTGGGACTGGACCGCGTGTCTGCCTGGGGGGTTGCAAACCAGGATCCCGAGTTGTTTCGTTGTGTAGTGGGTGCGGCAACGCACTGTACCAGTGCATGCTCCCCGACTTGACTTGACTTGATTATCTCTAATCTGCTCTGCATGTGTATCACGCCATAATAAATAGATGCCAGTATTATCAGTATATTTCTTCTGTTGGCCTTTAATGAAAACAAGAAAGCACTTCTTGAAACAAACATAATTTTATTTAACAACGGAAACCTGCCAAATCATATGAGAAATAAATGTATCTGTAATAATATTAAGTGTGAAGAATCTGGGTAGTATTAGCACATTTGGAAATGAGATGCTGACAATCGTTTGGCTTTACTCAATAAAAGACTGATAACCTTAATCATTTTAAAATGAATACTGTCAAGAAACAAAAATAAGGAAACATTCTGATTATTCAAGTCTATTTATTTTCATAGGTAACATTTTTTCCAAATAATAAAACCTATTCTCAGAGTAACATTTGATTCTCTAAGTCTATATAATATTTCTGATATCTCAGAAATATGAGACAAACTTAGTAAAAACTAAACACTTAACATTCATAATACAAATATGACAGAAATCAGATAATGACGTTAATTTTAATACACAACAACACATTACATACAAAAAGCGGTGGGAAAGCTCACTGAAGCTGAATTTGAAGAACGTCCATAAGTGCTTTGAACTGAAAGTGTGCCATTCACCTTCGGCTGTGCTATAAAGTTCACGAGGATCGTAATATTTACCTTTGGGACGTCACTCCGTTCTTCTATAATATTCTACTTACAGTAGCTGTATGAGAACTGAGATGAATAAACAGACGAAATCTGGTAAATTAAAAAAAAATCTCGTCCACTTTGTGTTCAGATGGAATCAGGTTGGGTGACCAGGCAGGCAATCAGAAATGCCCAAGTTCACAATTGTGTCTTTAGTCATTAGTTGTTACTTTTATTATAAAAGAAGGGATGTTGTACTGTATAGGCTTGTGAACAAGATAGAAAACGAAGAAAATTAAAATCTTTAATTCATTCATTCATTTGTATGTTTGTTTGTTTTTCATTACCATCTATGCAGTTTAGATATTGGTCCACATTGAAAATTTGAAGGTTTCTACAAATCAACGCCTTTACTTTTTAAACCTCTAACGTTAATAACGCACTCCACCTCAAGATGTCGTTTAATAAGTCTTTTAGTTCTTGAAAGAGAATTGAGATCCATTGTATTACTAGAAAGCAAACAGCACAATTACTTAATAATAAACCTATAGGAAGAAGAATTTGTGAGGAACGCCCAAAAATTAAAGGACTCCTCTCTTCCAGTCAACTTCCACTCGCCTGACTCCTTCGCCAGTTTCCCGCTCATCAGCGCTCTTTCCGACAGGTGCGCGCACACGTGCTTCTGAGGCGCGCAGCCGCGGCACCGACGGTATAAAATGACTGGGGTTCGCTAGTAATTTCATAGCATTTCTATGTTTTGGGGGAGTTTAATTATGGGGTGTAAGGTTGTACGAACGGTGCTACTTGCTGTTGGGCTCCTTAACTTGTATTTCTATGATGTTTCTGTTGCTTTCGGTTTCAAGAGGTTTCGGCATCCTTCGAAAGCACATAAGGCTGTAGTTATACAGAGTGAGGGCTGGGCGCAGCAAAGAGCGGGGTCTCCCCAATCGGTGTCGGCTCAATGTACAGAGACGGAGGTAATCGTGAGCATCAGTTCTGATCTGTTTGGTATTCGGCATCCTATTCAGCCGTCCGACTTGACATTAGGAGGGTGTGGCGTGACCAGCCAAGTGTCCGCGCCTCCTACCTTCGTGATCGAAGCACCGCTGCAGGGATGTGACAGTAACGTTACGGTGAGAATTTAAAGTAATAATGGGGGGGTATATTCCGTATTTTCTATGATATGAATCCTCTGCAACTGCTGTTTGCAGTTGTATATATTATATAAACTTAGCATACATATACAAAATTAAATCCAAAAATATGTAATTTAAGATTATTGCCTGGAAGTCATTCCTGAATAATCCCTTTCTTGGGGATGAATCCATCAGGGAGTGGGCTCAGTGGCCTATGAGTTTTACTTGAGCAGTGTGTGGTTCCCCCTGGGCTACATTAACAGAACTGTTCCCACTAAATTTTAAAGATGTCTTCTATATTGGAACAAGTAAACCTGGGGGTTTTGACCAGTAGCAAACCAAGATTAAATGGTTTTTTTAAGAATCTTTTTTTTTTCCCCTCTAGATGTTTACTGATGAAATAGTGTACAACTTCACCCTTGAGTACAACCCTTCCTCAATTCCTGGTATTCCCATTATGCGAACCAACCCAGCTGTAGTGCAGATTGAATGCCATTATCCTAGGTGAGATGTTTGAATTGGGACCTGCTTGCCGCAATTTTTTTTTTTTTTTTTTTTGGGGGGGGGGGGGGGAGGGAGTGTTGTGGAATGGAACCTTACCAAGTTATTTAAAGCACTTAAGGTGTCTGCATTTCAGGCAATATTATTCAGCTCTAGTACAAATGCCTAACAGCCATTTTATGACCACTTGGTTAAAGCAGACCTGCTTGCCTCCATCCTAGGAATCACAATGTCAGCAGTAATGCTTTGAATCCTACTTGGGTCCCCTATACCTCTACCATATCTGCTGAAGATATTCTGGGATTCTCTCTGGATATAATGAACAGTAAGGCTGTTGCATGAAATTTTCTAGCTTGTGTTTTAGTGCAGTCTGTCAAGGTAGTCCTTGTGTTCCATTTATGTAGGGCTAAGGTATTGCTATCTCCACAGGTGACTGGAGTGGTCCAAGTTCCACCAACACCTTCTACCTAGGTGACCTCATTAACCTTCAGGCATCAGTAGACAACACTAACCATGTGCCTCTGCGTATCTTTGTGGACAACTGCATAGCTTCTCCTGCTTCAGATGGTTCTGCCCCAACATACATGTTCATTGGCAACCATGGGTAAGGATTCTAAACCTGCACTTTATGGACCAGCCCACCTCCCCCCATTGAAGCATGTGATCCTCTTGTAAATCTGTTTGCAGGTGCTTTACTGATGCCCAACTGACCAACTCCAGTTCCCAGTTCATAACTCCCAGGGTTGCTTCATCTACCCTTCAATTTGAACTTGATGCCTTCAGGTTCTTTGATGTGCCTACAAGCTCGGTAAGTCTCAATGTTGCAGAGGGAACAATGATCAAGTGGCATCTGTTGAAGGGACAAAAAATGAGTGGTTTTGTGTGCTTACAGATTTTCATTACCTGTAATCTGACAGTGACCCTGGCTTCTCAGGGTATTGACTCCTTGAACAAGGCCTGCTCTTACATCCCTGGACTGAGCATGTAAGCTTATCCTGTAGGATTAGTCTAGAGCCATAGTGGCATTGTGGGTTCTGACAGACCTGCTTTCCTTAAGGTGGACCTCTGTAGATGGCAGTGACTTGGTATGTAGCTGCTGTGATACCAACTGTGTTGCTAGCCTCCCTGGAAGGAAGAAAGCAGGGAAGCGTAAACCAAGACCAAGAAGGAGCGGTAGGTGGAACTGGCCTCTGGAGAAGGTCCATTGTGTATTTGGGGGAAACTAAATGCTATCTCCATCTGTAGCCCTAACCATCCCTGCTGAATGGGAGAAGACCCTCATTGTGGGCCCCCTGTTTCTGAAAGGGAAACCTAGGCCTGTGCTGTCTGAACATCTTGCAGCTAAAGAAGCACAACCATCTGAGCTATTCACAGGTGAATGACAAAAGGAGTAGCTGGCATTAATGCCATTGATCACTTTTTGTGTTGCAGAGGTGCACTTGATTGCAAGGTCATTAAGCAGTGTACAACCAAGGCTACTATTGGTACTTAACACTTAAAACTGTACACTAACAACTGTTGTCCTTTTTGTCTCTTGCAGGTTCCTTTGTTTTGGTGCTTGGTTCAGTGGTGGGTGTATTGGCACTTGCTTGTTCTACTTTCCTTGGTTTCTTTTTGTACCGCAAACACATTTCTAATTAAATGGGTTGAAATATTTCTGGCATTCAATGGATTTATTTCCTGTGGAAGAGCTCTTGGGTTAATGTTCACTTGAACCTTGCATTATGTACAGCAAGCATGCTGTTCAGTTAGGCACTAAAATGATTGCATTCAACTTACCTTTCCTCTTTAATTCAGAAAATTTCAACATTGGTATCTGAAAGGCAATTTGTCACAGCTTGTTTCCACACAAGTGTAAGCATAATCCTACTTGTACAGTTTGCTTTTCAACATGTTTATAGCTTAAGACTTGGGAGGTAAATGCATGGCTTCTCTATACCCCTCCCTCCTTGTTGGGGTCGGAGACAATCCCACACTTCAAAAATAAAATTAAAGTACTAGCAGCTGTGGTTAATTTTTTACTGTAAAATGACTTTTGGTCTACAGTAACTTTTTTTTTTTTCTTCTATTGGAATGTGTTAAACATATTTTAACAGGGTTTCTAAGATGGATGGAATCCTTTTTGGGAACAAAACCTGAATGGAGGTGCTTTTAATGCTTATTTCTCTGTAGCTACTGGCCCAAGGTTAGGCCAAATCTGAATTTTCTTCCTCTTGCATATCCTCCCTGATCTTGAATGATTACTTAACACATTACAACTAAAGTTAGTGGTTTTTAAATTGGGGGGGGGGGGGGGGGGGGATTGCAAATCTAAATGTGGGTATATTCATATTCCCGTTCAAATTTAACATTACAATCGCACAACATATTAACTACACTATTGATGGGTAGGTGGGACAAGCAACACCTAAACCAATAGGAATACAAAGGCATATGTAACAATAGTCCTCCCTGACACATCTGATGAACGGTAGACCACAAACCACATCTTTAGGATGTGCAAATTTAATGCATTGACCAGAGTAAAAGCCTTCCAGACAGTAAGAGGTTGTTCAAAATCAATACAGTGTATCTGACTAGATATTGAAAAGGAAAATACACCTTGATGTAAACTTATTCACTGATCTTCCAACTACAGTACCAGGTGGGGGGAAATGCCTTCCCCTCTATTGTGGGGAACCCAACTCTCCATGTTTCAGCAGAATGGAGCATCTTGCTGTAATTTTTTTTTCAGTTGCTTTCTTCTGAAAGTGAAGACCAGCAAAAACAAAGATAAATCCATTCTGTGCCTCATGATTCTGTCTGGATCACTTGAACAAGTGTAGGGCTTGTTCTTTGGGTAGAACTACAATGTTAATGTGTTCTCTTCTCTCCCCAACTACATACAATTGTAAAATTAAATAGGCTGTTTATTGACAAACCTGAAGATCACTTCTGGACAATGTGCTTAGACTGAATACAAGACTTTGTAATATTTTTACCAGTACTGTGTGTGTGTGTGTGTGTGTGTGTGTGTGTGTGTGTGTGTGTATATATATATATATATATATAGGTTGTAATAAAAGATACTTTCACATCCCACAGAGTAGACTTTGTACCAAGAGGTCTAGCCCCACCTGGGGCTGGAAATAAGACGAATAGTAGATGACAAAGTAGAACATTGTGAATAATTCAAAAACAATGGCCTGATACACATACAGAGCAGGTTAGAGATCATGAAAGTACTAAAATTTGACAGTCTCAAAAGATTGCATTAGTGCTAACAAATGGAAATTATTACTCGAACTAATGGAACAGCAAAAAGAGATTGAATATGTTTTGGATTTAAACTTTAAATTGGAGACTTGTAGATCATCTAATTCATGTTGCCATCAGGGAAAAGTGTTTCTTCCCACTGAAGAGGCATAGCCATGAGAATTAATAGATTTGTTTGGTGAAAGTGAAATCACATACACAAGTGGCAGAGACACAAAGTGGTTAGGGTACAATGCAGGGTTGGCGAGCAAAGCCCCCTAGTACAAAAAAAAGATAATTACTGAATACCAGCTGTCAATTGTAAACTTCCAATTGACAGACTTTAAATGCTAACAAGTGCACTATCTATTGACCCCATGCATAAATAAAAGCAATCGATGAACTCTTTTGGACATTATCAAAGTTTTCAGTGAAAAATATAACCACAATATACAGGCTATAATATAGATAATAGAAAGTAAAAGAACTCCCACTAATTAGGAAGCTAGACCCTCTTCGGTAAATGTACCTTGTTGATTAAAATGTGCAAAGAGTTGAAAGAAGAGAGAGAGAGTGAGCATCAAAGGTGTGGCTTTTTCCTGTCATTAGTGAATTAAAAACCCACTTCAGGATTCCAGACAATAGATCTGGATCATGTTTTGCCCTTTGCAATGTCACACAAGAACCACACACCTCAATCTCCCTCCCCTAACCTCTCACCACCCAGTTTCCTATTCAAAGACACACACAGCCCTTGTGAATGTTGGTTCAGGAGTTTTCTCCACAGATGGAAGAGGTTCTCATAGGTTGAATCAAGCTGTAGAAAGATTATCTACAAATCATTGGGAATAAAAGAATTGAAAAATTCCCAAAAACCATCACCTAGCATTTTCAAGTGGGTATCCATGTAAAAGTGAAAACGACATGCACTACATTTACTGTTATTTATCAGTACGGATATAGTGACCTATGTTTTGACATACTCTTTAAGTATTAAAAGTTTTTATGCATCATTTTTTTTCAAGATTTATTGGGAATAATAACATGCTCCTTAAATTGCTTAGCAAACAAAGCTTACCAGCAGGTTATATATTATGGTATAGGGAAATTATGCTTAGATGTGAGTCCAATTAAAAATTACACTTGACTAAAGGTGATTATTTGTTTAATCACCTGTTATAATAGAGACTGTTATCAGCAAAATGAAGACCATTCAGAGGATCGTCATACACATTCTTTTCCTGAACTGTACTTAAGGTCTGTCTACTGCAGAACATCAAGTGAACACAGACAAAGCCAACACTGACTTATAAACCTGCAATTCTCAAAAACAAAATAAATAAAAACCCATATACAGTATATATATATATATATATATATATATATATATATATATATATATATATTAGGAGGCTTTGCCCCCTGCTAGCTGTACTCGCCAACCCCACCGGCCTGTGCTATGCGTCAGCCATTTCATATCTCTGACGCTTGCATATGTCAATTTCACTTTCACTAAACAAGAAATCTTTTAATTCTCGCGGATACTCCTCATCATTGGGAAAAAACACTACTTTTCCCTGATGGTAACACGAATTAGATGATCTACAAGTCTCCAACTTAAAGTTTAAATCCAAACAATATATTCGATCTCTTTTCGCTGTTCCCTTAATTCATGAAGTAATAATTTCCGTTTGTTAGCACTAATGTGATATTTACTATCATTTTTTTGAGACTTTCGAATTTTAGTACTGTACTTTTGTTATCACTAACCTGCTCTGCATGTGTATCGTGCCATAATAAATAGATGCCAGTATTATCAGTATATTTCTTCTATTGGCCATTAATGAAAACAAGAAAGCACTTCTTGAAACAAACATAATTTCATTTAACAACTGAAACCTGCCAAATCATTTGAGAAATACATGTATCTGTAATAATATTAATTGTGAAGAATCTGGGTAGTACTTAGCACATTTGGAAATGAGATGCTGACAATCGTTTGTCTTTACTCAATAAAAGACTGATAACCTTAATCATTTAAAAATGAATACTGTCAAGAAAGAAAAATAAGGAAACATTCTGATTATTCAAGTCTATTTTATTTTCAGTGTAACATTTTTTCCAAATAATAAATATAAAAACCTATTCTTAGAGTAACATTTGATTCTCTAAGTCTATATAATATATCTGATAGCTCAGAAATATAATGAGACAACTTAATAAAAACTAAACCCTTAACATTCATGATACAAATATGACAGAAATCAGATAATGACATTAATTTTAATACACAACAACACATTACATACAAAAAGCGGTGGGAAAGCTCATTGAAGCTGAATATGAAGAACGTCCATAAGTGCTTTGAACTGAAAGTGTGCCATTCACCTTCGGCTGTGCTATAAAGTTCACGAGGATCGTAATATTTACCTTTGGGACGTCACTCCGTTCTTCTATAATATTCTACTTACAGTAGCTGTATGAGAACTGAGATGAATAAAAAGACGGAGTCTGGTAAATCAAAAAAATCTCGTCTACTTTGTATTCAGATGGAATCAGGTTGGGCGACCAGGCAGGCAATCAGAAATGCCCAAGTTCAAAATTGTGTCTTTAGTAATTAGTTGTTACTTTTATTATAAAAGAAGGGATGTTGTACTGTATAGGCTTGTGAAAAGGTTAGAAAAAGAAGAAAATTAAAATCTTTAATTCATTCATTCATTTGTATGTTTACTTGTTTTTCATTACCATCTATGCAGTTTAGATATTGGTCCACACTGGAAATTTGAAGGTTTCTACAAATCAACGCCTTTACTTTTTAAACCTCTAACGTTAGTAACGCACACCATCTCAAGATGTCGTTTTATAAGTCGTTTAGTTCTTGAAAGAGAATTGAGATCCATTGTATTAATAGAAAGCAAACAGCACAATTACTTAATAATAAACCTATAGGAAGAAGAATTTGTGAGGAACGCACAAAAATTAAAGGACTTAACTCTTCCAGTTAACTTCCACTCGCCTGACTCCTTCGCCAGTTTCCCGCTCATCAGCGCTTTTTCCGACAGGTGCGCGCACACGTGCTTCTGAGGCGCGCAGCCGCGGCACCGACGGTATAAAACGACTGGGGTTCGCTGTTGATTTCATAGCAATTCGATGTTTCGGGGAGTTTAATTATGGAGTGTAAGGTTGTACGAACGGTACTACTTGCTGTTGGGCTCCTTAGCTTGTATTTCTATGATGTGTCTGCTGCTTTTGGTTCCAAGAGGTTTCGGCATCCTTCGAAAGCACATAAGGCTGTAGTTATACAGAGTGAGGGCTGGACGCAGCAAAGAGCGGGGTCTCCCCAATCGGTGTCGGCGCAATGTACAGAGACGGAGGTAATCGTGAACATCAGTTCTGATTTGTTTGGTATTCGGCATCCTATTCAGCCGTCCGACTTGACATTAGGAGGGTGTGGCGTGACCAGCCAAGTGTCCGCGCCTCCTACCTTCGTGATCGAAGCACCGCTGCAGGGATGCAACAGTAACGTTACGGTGAGCGTTTGGACTAATCATGGAGTATATTCCTTATCTATGTGATATGAATAATCTACAACTGCTGTTTGGATTTAATTTTGCAGTTTTATATATTAAATAAACTACATGTATTTTTGTATATGTATACTAAGATTATTGCCTGGAAATCATTCCTGACTAATCCCTTTCTTGGGGATGAATCTATCGGGGAGTGGGCCCAGTGGCATATGATAAAATTTAATTGAGCAGTGTGTGGTTCCCCTTCTAAACTTTAAATGACCTGGTCTATATATAATGAAAGCTCTCTTGGGATGTACTGGGCTACATTAACAGAGCTGTTCACATTAAATTGCAAGATTGTCTTCTGTATTGCTAGAACAAGTAAACTTGGTTTGCTACTAGTCAAAATCCCCACAGGCCCAAGATTAAAGACCTGATTTAAGGGTTTTTTTTTGGTTTTTTTTTTTAATAGATGCTTTCTGATGAAATAGTGTACAACTTCACCCTTGAGTACAACCCTTCCTCAATTCCTGGTATTCCCATTATGCGAACCAACCCAGCTGTAGTGCAGATTGAATGCCATTATCCCAGGTGAGATGTTTGTGCTAAGATTCCCGCAAGCAGGTCCCAATTCAAAGGAATATTGTGGAATGGAACCTTACCAGGTTATTTAAGACACTTAAGGTGTCTGCATTTCAGGCATTTATACTAGAGCTGAATCTTGCCCAAGAGCTGTTTTATGACCACTTGGTTAAAGCGGACCTGCTTTCTGCTTGCCTCCCTGCTAGGAATCACAATGTCAGCAGTAATGCTTTGAATCCTACTTGGGTCCCCTATACCTCTACCATATCTGCTGAAGATATTCTGGGATTCTCTCTGGATATAATGAACAGTAAGGCTGTTGCATGAAACTTTCTAGCTTGTGCGTTAGCCCTACATAAATGGAACACAAGGACTACCTTGACAGACTGCACTAAGGTATTGCTATATCCACAGGTGACTGGAGTGGTCCAAGTTCCACCAACACATTCTACCTAGGTGACCTCATTAACCTTCAGGCATCGGTAGACAACACTAACCATGTGCCTCTGCGTATCTTTGTGGACAACTGCATAGCTTCTCCTGCTTCAGATGGTTCTGCCCCAACATACACATTCATTGGCAACCATGGGTAAGGATTCTAAACCTAAACCTGCACTTTATGGACCCGCCCACCTCACCCCATTGAAGCACATGATCCTCTTGTAAATCTGTTTGCAGGTGCTTTATTGATGGCCAACTGACCAACTCCAGTTCCCAGTTCATAACTCCCAGGGTTGCTTCATCTACCCTTCAATTTGAACTTGATGCCTTCAGGTTCTTTGATGTGCCTACGAGCTCGGTAAGTCTAAATATTGCAGAGGTGACCATGATCAAGTGGCATCTGTTGAAGGGGCAAAAAATGAGAGGTTTTGTGTGCTTACAGATTTTCATTACCTGTAATCTGACGGTGACCCTGGCTTCTCAGGGTATTGACTCCTTGAACAAGGCCTGCTCTTACATCCCTGGACTGAGCATGTAAGCTTATCCTGTAGGATTAGTCTAGAGCCATAGTGGCATTGTGGGTTCTGACAGACCTGCTTTCCTTAAGGTGGACCTCTGTAGATGGCAGTGACTTGGTATGTAGCTGCTGTGATACCAACTGTGTTGCTAGCCTACCTGGAAGGAAGAAAGCAGAGAAGCGCAAACAAAGACCAAGAAGGAGCGGTAGGTGGAATTTGCCTCTGGAGAAGGTCCATTGTGTATTTGGGGGAAACTAAATGCTATCTCCACCTGTAGCCCTAACCATCCCTGCTGAATGGGAGAAGACCCTCATTGTGGGCCCCCTGTTTCTGAAAGGGAAACCTAGGCCTGTGCTGTCTGAACATCTTGCAGCTAAAGAAGCACAACCATCTGAGCTATTCACAGGTGAATGACAAAAGGAGTAACTGGCATTAATGACATAACTTTTGTGTTGCAGAGGTGCACTGGATTTTAAGGTCATTAAGCAGTGTACAACCAAGGCTACTATTGGTACTTGGCACCTAACACTGTATACTAACTGCTTTTTTTTTTTTTTTTTCCTTCTCTTGCAGGTTCCTTTGTTTTGATGCTTGGTTCAGTGGTGGGTGTATTAGCACTTGCTTGTTCTACTTTCCTTGGTTTCTTTTTGTACCGCAAACATTTCTAATTAAATGGGTTGAAATATTTCTGGCATTCAGTGGATTTATTTCCTGTGGAAGAGCTCTTGGGTTAATGTTCACTTGAACCTTGCATTATGTACAGCAAGAATGCTGTTTAGTTTATAGTCCAAAATGATTGGTATCTGAAAGGCAATGTTGAATTTTCTGAATTAAAGAGGAAAGGTAGGTTGAAGAGGAAAGGTAGGTTGAATGCAATTTGTCACTGCTTGTTTCCACACACGAAAAGCAAACTGTACAAGTAGGATTATGCTTACACAACACCGTGCTTATAGCTTAAGACTTGGGAGGTAAATGCATGGGTTCTCTATACCCCTCCCTCCTTGTTGGTGTTGGAGATAATTCCACACTTTAATTTTTTAAAGTACTAGCAGCTGTGGTTGCCAGAATTTTTTACTGAATTTTTTCTTTCTCTATTTGGAATGTGTTTAAACATTTTAACAGGGTTTCTAAGATGGATGGAATCCTTTTTGGGAACAAAACTGGAAGGAGGCTGATAAGTGGGTGTTTAAATTCTCTGCAGCTACTGGCAGTTATGCAGGAGGAAGCAAGATTTAGATTTGGCCTATCCTCCCAGCTCTTGAATAACTTTAGTTGTAATGTGTTTTAAAGTAGTAGTTTTTTAAAAGGGAAATGAACAATGCCAATCTAAATTTAGGTATATTCACATTCAAATGTAATTAACACTACTACTTTAATAAAGTTAATATACCTTTACATAACCATCAACTGAAGTCCATACACTGTAAAATATCAATCAAGATTAGACAATATCAGGATTAAACTCCTTTTTACAGTTTGCATCAGTAAAGTAACAACCAATTACTTGAATCATTTAATTTATATACATTGAATTCTAGTCAAAGTTCTGGCACATGGTCTGAAGTTTACTTGTATGGTGTCCTAAAACTTATGTCCTACAGTGTGTGTGTGTGTGTGTGTGTGTGTGTGTGTGTATATATAAACATAGGGAACTCCAGTTTCTGTATTACATCTTGCCTGCAGAAGGGGCTAGAGTTGCGTCCAAAGATTGCATATTGTAACCTTTTTAGTTAGCCAATAAAAGGTGTCATTTTGCTTGGCTTTTCTCCAGATCTGTAGCTAATTTTATTATTGATTTCCAAAAAGCAATGCGAGTAAAAGCGTATGCTGCATAACTAATCACATGTCTTTAAAACAGAATCCGCACCATCAACCGTGTCTCCAATTTTAGGAAAGCCTCGGGATTTCTGCGTTAATGAGAAAGTTGTAAAGAAACTTTGCGAATTCATACAGAGGTGAACATAAAGATCACTCAAGTATTGACAAGAAGGAGCAGCTGGATAAGCACATCTGGAGCCAAACCTTCGAAAAAGCACCTGACTTTGTCAGCAACATACTTTCCTTCTGAATGCATCTTATCAAAGGTGGGGGGGGCTGCAAAACAAGAGTAAATATTGATGTAAATAGAATTATTGAAAGAGTAAGCTTTTGTCGTTTATGTATTCTTAAACCATCTTCCAGTTCCACAATCCCCCGCAGTCAGTCACATTTAACGTTCCCTGCTCCTTACCTGTCTTGTTACCCAAAGCATCAACACTCGGTTTCATTCAAGGCTTTACCGTCCTTCCTTTCATAGACCGACATAAAATAAGACACATTTCCTCTACATATGTGTCCAATAATAGTAAACTGGCAAGAATGAGAAGAAGCACAAGATGGGAATATTCATGACCAGAGCCTCGGCATCAGGGTGAGGATGTGCCTTGTCACCCATTACGTGAGCTCGTCTGCCACCCCTCATTTGCACTGGCACACATACTCGGGGGGGGGGGGGGGGGGGAATGCAATTGAGAATACAGACACTGTACATCTGCAGAAGTGAAATCGACTGTATAAGTAGAACATTTCAGATAAACTATGAATTTTGTGAATCATAAACAACGCAACATAACTGACTTTTTATTTATTCTCACCAAATGTTACATATCTACATGGGTAATATGTTTATAATCCTTCTCACTAAAATACACTGTCAAAATATATTAATGAGCAAACCGACACATTGGCCTTTAGGAAATATCAGAAAGCTTGTGCGCTGTCATTTAGGACAGAATGCATTGTTAACGTCACGCACTCTCTAGTGACGTGATGTCACGAAGAAAAAGAAATGGCACAGTCCATGCAAACTCATATCCTCCTTGGTTTTTGACCTTATGATTAATTGTCAATATCAAATCAATAGTCATTTTAAGAAGATAAGTCTGCTGTAGTCAATTCAATTAATGTTCCTTTTAAAAAGTTTGCTTATACAGAATATAAAACAGAATTTCAATGATACGGGACTCGCGAGTAGTAATGAATAATATGTGACACTGAGAAATTATAATTCCTAATAACGAGAACAAGTAAAAACTATGACTTCCTGAAACGGACACTGTAAATGTATAGGCATTTCAATAAATATTTTCGGAGACTTGTGTGTACATTACAATACCAATTTAAGAGCTACGTAGGCTACCTGTTGTACTAAAAACAGTACCTCAAGCAGCACTTAACAGTAAATAGTCTAACAGGACAATGACTGACTGAAACGAAGATGCTGCACTGCTACAATAAAGGTTCACACTGTCATTCTGCATGTTTAGAAGGCGCTGATTGGCTGAAACCGTTTATAGCGAATTGTCTCAAGTTGGTAGTGCCGTATAGCGATCAGAAACGAAAAGACACATTTAGGCATGCTGCACAGTAGTTTGTTTTTCTACAATACAAATTCAGTACGACACCAGGGTCTCCAAACACACAAATATGAAGCTTATTACGTTTTACAGTGAAACTCTTTAGATACATAATATAATTAGGGACGTGTGCCCCCTGCCCGACTACGGCGGCCCAACCTTCCCTCGACAGCTCGATTCGCTCGCTATCCGTCCAAGCTGAAAATATTGTTAAATGGAGGAATTGAAAAAAAAAACTTTCACAAGTGGAGGATCAACAACGCGAACCCCTGGTGATTTTACTGAGAGACAGTTGCGATACCATTGAGCCACCTAATCAGGATAATTAACGAGCTTCGCACAACTGAACTACTACTACTGTTCTTACTGCGGCGGATGTGGAAATATGTTGTTTGACATATACACGTTAAATTGGTTTAATTGACACGAGAGTATCATTGTATTCTCCTACCGAAGACAAAAAAATGATATTTATAGATGTATACTATATGACGTAGGCCTACGATTTTGAACAAAATTAAGCGTTCCATAAAAAGGTTGCACGATTTACCTAATCTTTTTATATATATAAAGTTGATATATGACAATATATCTTTGACACTATGTATCAGACAAAGGAAATCACAGCAATCCACAAGAACAATAATTACTTCTCAACAACTACCTGAATTGTAGTTTAACTATATTAACTGAAGTGTGTGATGTCAATACGAATTACAAAATATAACTAGAGAGTTAAGTGTCAGATAGACTCTCAAAATATAGAGGTCAATGCCTTTGAGTGTGCTGAGGCTTCACAAAGATTCAGTAACCAGTGACCATGTCTGCTCGAGGCTTCGAAGCCCTATCATGATCCAATCTCAGTACTACGCATGTCTGAGGCTTCGAAGCCCCGTTCGAAGCTCATCATGACGCAATCTCAGCACTACGCATGACTGAGGCTTCGGATACCCATCATGATCTCAGTACTACGCATATCTGAGGCTTCGGAACCCCGTCATGATCTCAGTACTACGCATGTCTGAGGCTTCGGAGCCCCGTCATGATCTCAGTAGTACACATGTCTGAGGCTTCGGAGCCCCGTCATGATCTCAGTACTACGCATGTCTGAGGCTTCGAGCCCCGTCATGATCTCAGTACTACGCATGTCTGAGGCTTCGAAGACCCGTTCGAAGCTCGTCATGATGCAATCTCAGCACTATGCATGACTGAGGCTTCGGATACCCATCATGATCTCAGTACTACGCATGTCTGAGGCTTTGGAGCCCCGTCTTGATCTCAGTACTATGCATGTCTGAGGCTTCAAAGCCCCGTCATGATGCAATCTCAGTACGCATGTCTGCTCAGTGCTTCTAACCAAGCTTGACGATTCCAGTGTGCATGTCTGCTTAGTGCTTCGAATCATTATTCATCGAGCTCCCGTTTGAAGTACATACAGCATCAACAGAGTTCAAAAACTTGATAGAATTCCCATTGAAATGTTTGTGGATGATCCATACATGTTAAATGATTGTGCCCGATAATACTTTGTGGCAAAAAATAAAATTATAAATTATACATCATACAAATGCCAACTTGTAGAATGCATAATGCTGCAAAGAAGAGCTTTAGTAATACGGGTGACGACACATCTCTCACTATAATACTCTCATAAATATCCATTCTTCACCTCATGCAACACTGAACGTATGTCATATAGTATACATCTATATATAATTGTTTTTGTCTTCATTACATACATACATACATAAAAAACATACATTATATACATCCACCCTGATGAAAAGAGTACTGGTGCAGTGGTAGCATTGCTGCTCCATAATAAGGCTTGCATGGGTTCGGGTCCCACGTCCACCCATTGTGAATTGTGACCCAAAAGAGTGTTTTTCTTTTTTTTTCCATTTAACAGCAAATTCCACCGTGGACCGAGAGCGAGCAAGGCGAGAATACTAGTAAAGATATATCAAATGGAAATGGGCATCTTGTTTTATGTCTATAACAAAAAAAAATATTTGAGTGACGATTTCAACTGTTATTGTAGTTGTTCATGGCGGGTTTAGCGGTATAAATGTTTAAATATTAAATTAATAAGGTGGAATGTGTTCTTACTTTGAGTGTTGAGGGTGGGGGGGAGAGCTACACGGTAAATGTGTTAGTAACTGGGATTGCATCTCTATAACTGGAAGATTGCTTAGGAATGATACAGACTGGACAACTACAGTGCATCCGGAAAGTATTCACAGCGCATCTCTTTTTCCACATTTTGTTATGTTACAGCCTTATTCCAAATGGATTAAATTCATTTTTTTCCTCAGAATTCTACACACTACACCCCATAATGACAACGTGAAAAAAGTTTACTTGAGATTTTTGCAAATTCATTAAAAATAAAAAAACTGAGAAAGCACAAATACATAAGTATTCACAGCTTTTGCCATGAAGCTCAAAATTGAGCTCAGGTGCATCTTGTTTCCCCTGATCATCCTTGAGATGTTTCTGCAGCTTAATTGGAGTCCACCTGTGGTAAATTCAGTTGATTTGACAGGATTTGTAAAGGCACACACCTGTCTATATAAGATCCCACAGTTGACAGTTCATGTCAGAGCACAAACCAAGTATGAAGTCAAAGGAATTGTCTGTAGACCTCCAAGACAGGATTGTCTTGAGGCACAAATCTGGGGAAGGTTACAGAAAAATTGCTGCTGCTTTGAAGGTCCCAATGAGCACAATGGCCTCCATCATCTGTAAGTGGAAGAAGTTTGAAACCACCAGGACTCTTCCTAGAGCTGGCCGGCCATCTAAACTGAGCGATCAGGGGAGAAGGGCCTTAGACAGGGAGGTGACCAAGAACCCGATTGTCACTCTGTAGAGCTCCAGAGGTCCTCTGTGGAGAGAGGAGAACCTTCCAGAAGGACAACAATCTCTGCAGCAATCCACCAATCAGGCCTGTATGGTAGAGTGGCCAGACGGAAGCCTCTGCCACTCCTTAGTAAAAGGCACATGACAGCCCGCCTGGAGTTTGCCAAAAGGTACCTGAACGACTCTCAGACCATGAGAAAGAAACTTCTGTGGTCTGATGAGACAAAGATTGAACTCTTTGGTGTGAATGTCATGCGTCACGTTTGGAGGAAACCAGGCACCGCTCATCACCAGGCCAATACCATCCCTACAGTGAAGCTTGGTGGTGGCAGCATCATGCTATGGGGATGTTTCTCAACGGCAGGGACTGGGAGACTAGTCAGGATGAAGGGAAAGATGACTGCAGCAATGTACAGAGACATCCTGGATGAAAACCTGCTCCAGAGCGCTCTTGACCTCAGACTGGGCCGATGGTTCATCTTTCAGCAGGACAACGACCCTAAGCACACAGCCAAAATATCAAAGGAGTGGCTTCAGGACAACTCTGTGAATGTCCTTGAGTGGCCCAGCCAGAGCCCAGACTTGAATCTGATTGATTTTCTCTGGAGAGATCTTAAAATGGCTGTGCACCGACGCTTCCCATCCAACCTGATGGAGCTTGAGAGGTGCTGCAAAGAGGAATGGGCGAAACTGGCCAAGGATAGGTGTGCCAAGCTTGTGGCATCATATTCAACAAGACTTGAGGCTGTAATTGCTGCCAAAGGTGCATCGACAAAGTATTGAGCAAAGGCTGTGAATACTTATGTACGTGTGCTTTCTCAGTTTTTTATTTTTAATAAATTTGCAAAAACCTCAAGTAAACTTTTTTCACATTGTCATTATGGGGTGTTGTGTGTAGAATTCTGAGGAAAAAAATGAATTTAATCCATTTTGGAATATGGTGTAACATAACAAAATGTGGAAAAAGTGATGCGCTGTGAATACTTTCTGGATGCACTGTATATGTTTTAGGAAATGTTTTATTATAGCACTGTGCTGTGACTAAGACAACTTTTTACTGATCGCCTGTCCGGACCTTGAAGATGTGTTCACGAGGGAGGGATGCTGTTGTTAAAAGCAAATGCTTTTTCAGCAGCAGGTCCACATGTGTTTATCCCGCTGCTTTTTGTTGTTGCCTCAGCACTCAAGAGGATCTTTAATGCCGACCTTGATACGTGCAATGCTCACTTGATACATGCACTGCTCACCTTGGAGTATCTCGTGTGTATCTGTGTGTCTGTGTGTCGGTGACTGATCTGCGCCGTGTCTCTCAGCCTCTCTGATGTGCTCCGGATTGACACCTTTGAATGTTTGGTGCAGCAGAGCAAATTCAACCTGATCTACCACAGTGGGTTTGTTATCACCTTATTCAATGGAGGGGTTCATGGACGTCAAATGGCGATGAATAGAAGATGAATTAATGTAAATGCGTGAGCTGCCTTACGCAATTAGTCATTGGATTTTGATGGCGATTCTAAGTGGGGATGATTCCCGAACAGATCTCTTATGCGATCCTTCCACAGTATCTCTCAAAATTATTTAGTTCAGATTGGTTATAAAGGTTTCACTCGAGATTATTTTTTTAATTACCCTAAGTTCTTGTCTATAAGCCGGACTCATGTATTAGCCGGAGACCAAAAATCATACGAATTTTTAAAATAAAATCGTATCATAGATAAGCCGGACTCATGGATAAGCCGAACATACTATAACCTATAACTAATAGAAGGGAGGGAGGTCAGTGGTCTCACTCGCGCCCATTTAATTTCTTTAAGGGGGGAGAGAGTGTGAGATATTGCCGTCTCTCTCACTCCCCGCATGGCGCGGTTGGAGCGGCCGGAGCGCGTTCTTTCTGCTCTGGGCGTCGCCGAGTCAACACGAGCGCGTAGCGGTCATTTAAATTGTGATTTTATATGTAAGCATATTTAAATATATATCGCGGATTTCTGCGGACAATGGGTCTTTTAATTTCTGGTACATGCTTCCTCAGTTGGTTTGCCCAGTTGATTTCATACAAGGGACGCTATTGGCAGATGGCTGAGAAGCTAGATTGCTTACTTTTCTGTCAATCTTGCGCTGACTATCTGTGATCCTGACGTATGGGGATTGAGCAGGGGGGCTGTTTGCACACCTAGACGATACGGACGCTCGTCTAAAAATGCTGAAAGATTATCTTCACGTTGCTATCTTTTGTAAAGCTGATTCCTGAAAAGACATGCTGCACAGTACTTCGCATACTTAAAAGCTCGAAGGGCACGTATTGATTTTTGACTGAAAAACAAACTCTCCCTCTCTCTCTCTTTGTCTGCTCCTGACGGAGGGGGTGTGAGCTGCCGCCTTCAACAGCTTTGTGCCGCGGTGCTTCGCATACTTAAAAGCCAAACAGACATATTGATTTGTTTGCTTCACTCCTTTGAAGAGGAAGATATGTTTGCATTCTTTTAATTGTGAGACGGAACTGTCATCTCTGTCTTGTCATGGAGCACAGTTTAAACTTTTGAAAAAGAGACAAATGTTTGTTTGCAGTGTTTGAATAACGTTCCTGTCTCTCTACAACCTCCTGTGTTTCTGCGCAAATCTGTGACCCAAGCATGACAATATAAAAATAACCATATAAACATATGGTTTCTACTTCGCGGATATTCTTATTTCGCGGGTGGCTCTGGAACGCAACCCCCGCGATGGATGTATAAGCCGGACTTATGTATAAGCCGATATTCTATTTTTTCATTTTCACAACTTTTTTCCTTAGATAAGCCGCGGCTTATTGACAAGAACTTAGGGTATTATTAATTATGATGAGTCTTCAGTTCGGATCGAACTCAGGCTAACACTACACTCAGAATTTGAAAAGCAACCACCTTAGTTAATTGAGCCACTGACGGCTTCTTTTCTTCATAGCGAACTCATTCTCAAATGTGCTTACCTATATCATGGCAAAGTACAGGGATAAACCTTTATTTTCTGTCTACTCCGTTTTAATTAAGTCAGACCAAAGAAAACATTTAAGGCTATTAAATGTGATCTCAAGAAAAGATCAGGGTTAATTATAATACTAATAACAGGAGAGATTATAATGATACAGTGCAAAAAGTAAATACTAATTGAAAGAGCCGGGAATCCATGAGGTGAGGCATCTTATTTTGTTTAACTCTTGCTATCGTATAGTGCATTCTGCCTGTCGGCGTTAGTTATATTTATATTTTTTTTACATCAGACACTAGAAGCTGCTGACGAACCCTTCTCTTCGTTGTCAGTCTGTAGCTGCGAAAAAATAACAGCAATGACAGTTGTAACAGACATCATTGAAGTGCTTCGTAAGTTTGTGTAATGTTAATGAAAATGGCCAGGAGGTGTCACTAAAGAGGTGAGTGTCAAATGCTTCGAAGCTTCAATACGATTTCCGATACAATTGCTTCAAACGTGTTGATGCTTCGTGAGGCTTCACTCCGCCCATCACTACGTAGAGGTAAGATGGCGGTTTTAAGGACTTGTGGAGGAAGTGACATCATCAGAGGTGAGGAAGAGGGATTTCCCGAGAATGGTTCTGCAAGGGAGAGACAGTCAGCACACTCCGCCACCTCCTGGTCTGATGTAGTATTACACTTACTCAAGCCCTTTACTGTAGCTGTCTCCTAATCAGACATGTGTCACGATATGTATATATATATATATATATATATATATATAATGTGTGTATATATATATATATACGTGTATATATACTGTATATATATGTGTATATATATATATATATATATATATATATATATATATATATATATATATATATACATACAGTTAGGTCCATAAATATTTGGACAGAGACAACTTTTTTCTAATTTTGGTTCTGTACATTACCACAATGAATTTTATATGAAATAACTCAGATGCAGCTGAAGTGCAGACTTTCAGCTTTAATTCAGTGGGGTGAACAAAACGATTGCATAAAAATGTGAGGCAACTAAAGCATTTTTTTAACACAATCCCTTCATTTCACCCCGCAAGAAGATAAGGAGGGCCAGGAAGTGGCTGATCGGTCTGTTGACAAATTAATAAAGACAGACCGCAGTTTGCCGAAGGCAACTCGGCCCTCAGACAATAAAAACTCCAGTTCCTAGAAGCCACCGCGAGACCTGTCAGAGCACGTGCCAGCAGCGGGCGTGCTCATTGGCTCCCGGCCGGTAGGTGAGGTGAATAAGGAAGTAAGCTTGCCTCCGGTCGAAGTAGATAACATTTTGGACTTGCAGGAACTCGAGAAGTTAATCGAGTCCGGAAGTAGTTTCTTGCAGATCCTGACAAACATTGAGAGGATCATTGGAGAATTGGGAGCAGTGGCTGAAGTGCCGTTGAGGAAGGTGAAAGAATACCTGCGGCGGTTTGGTTTGGAGCCTCCCGTATTAAAGAATGCGATGATGCAGGTAAGCGAGACCCGTACCGTAAATAATAGAGGGACACAGAGTGAACCGGGCCCGCGATTGTTCAGTAGCGGGTGCCAATCCTCTGTGAGCCCTACAAAAGAGTCTGAAACAATGACCGAGTGGGCGGGGAAAGATCTGATCATACCGGAGCAGTTGAACAGTGCTGTCTTACAGAGTGAGGCGAATCTAAAGACGCCGCCACCGGTCGTTGTTAAATCTAAAGGGGTGCAGACAGGAAAGGGGCTCTTTTTTACTCATCGGGAGACCCAAACTGTGCACAAGCCCCAGATTAAACAGGAGATCACTAAAATTAAAAAGGGGTCTCCTGATAAATTGGACAGTTTAAGGGCAGCCGAAAAATCCTCCTCAGAGGAGAAAAGGGTGGGGCCAGATGTTCCAATGGGCTTCCAGTCTAACAGAGAGAGACTACCAAGGGGTCCGCGGCTGTGCTATGAATGCTGCAGGCCGGGCCACGGATGGAGAGGTTGTCCTAGGAGGACAGGGGACCAAAATAGTTACTTTTATACTGTTCCTCCTAGGTTTGCACGGGAGTGTCAACGAGATCCCTGAGGTCCGCCTTTTGGATTACCTTGGAGGAAGATGTCCCTCGCGGGGCTGGACACTCCAAACCATGGTTTTTCGCTGGGAGAAGGGTACTGTGACATGTGGCCGGCTGTTCATCCCGGCCAATACCCCCAGGCTGCCAGGTGGAGCCCTACCTGCAGCATGGAGGTGCTCTGAATGCCAGCAGGGAATTCTGGACAATGCAGTTTTTATCCCCAACCCTGCTGGATGCCATGGGGGCCGCTAGGGGACGCTGCAGGGAGGAACAAGGATTATTTGCCCTATGCCCCAGAAGTACATTCAAGTCACATGGACAGGAGGAATGACATGCTTCCGGGGTGAAGAAGAAAGGATTTTTATCTGACCCGGAAGTGTTCCAGGTCACGTGGACAGAGAGGTTGTAAGACGTCCGGGTTAAGGACTATAAAGGACTGTGAAAGACCAGAGCGTGGAGCTGAGCTGGGTGGAAGGGTGGCAACATGTCTGGGAGTGTGGAGGATTGTGATTAGTGTATTGTTTATTGATTCATTATATAAGTATTGTGGAGTGTAGGTGCTTTGTGCACTTTAATATTGTTCGAATAAATAATTATTGGACTTTTACTTGGTGTCTGAAGAGTGGTCAGAGGGTTCAAGGGGTCGAGAGGACCTCAAACTGTCACACTGTGTGTATATATATATATATATATATATATATATATATATATAATATACAAAAATGGATTACTATGTACCAGCTGTCAATGTATTTACCAATAAACAGACTTTAAATGCTAACAAGCGCACTCTCGATTGACCCAACACATGCTTTGTATACATGTAATCAATAAAATCTCGGGCATTAGTGAAGTTTCCAATGAAAAACTTACAGTGCCCTCCATAACGTTTGGGACAAACATACATTTGTCATTGATTTACCCCTGTGATTCACAGTTTAAAATTACAAATCCAACAATTCAGATGTGATTAAAGCACACGTTGCAGATTTTCATTTAAGGGTATTTGCACACATTTTGGTCACAACATGTAGAAATAATGGCACATTTTCAGCAATGGCCCGGCCATTTCAGGGCACCATAATGTTGGGGGCATAGCAATGGCAGGTCTAATAAGGCAGTCATACACAGTCACGTACAGTCACACACAGCCCTGCGAATGTTGATTCTGCAGGGAGCACATTTGCTCCACAGAGGGACCAAGGTTATTTAAGGGAATCAAGCTCTAGAAAGGTCATCAGAAGGTCACTGGGGTATACAGAATGGAGGAGTTCTCAAATATCATCATCCAGTCCATTTAAGTGGGCATCTATCCAAAACTGAAAATGAATCACTGAAGTCTATGATGTTGTGTTTAAACCCTACACACATGAATTTTGCCTTGGTTGGCTTTTTGAGGTTGCAGACGCTACTACATGTGCTGTTGTGATATATCAGTTCACATATAGTGATCTATGTCTTGACATTTTAATCTTAAATAGTGAAAGTGTTTATCACTAGCTGTGTAAGCCTGTGATGTAAATAGCCAAGGCTTCTAGAAACTATTGAAATCATCAGAAAAAATTGAAATGCAGAGCGGCTAAGTGAGTTTCTCACTCCTCTGATGATTTGTTTTGTCGATGTGCTTGCCTTGCTTTGTGTATTAGTATTAGTGGCTAAGCAAGTTTGTCTTTCATCGGCAGTTTCACTTTGGCGACAGAGTCACTTTCTTTTAGCTTCATGCTGTAGCCTTGTACTTCTTTCTTCTTCTGACTCTATAACTTGGGATCTCCTTGCCAGCTCTTTGAGCTTCATGCTCTAGCTGTGCACTTCTGGGCCGGACAGACAGACACACACTTTCACGTGTAGACGTTTATATATAAGACAATTTCTTGACATTTAATTTTTGCTTGGAATAATAACCTGCTCATTAAACTTTTTTACAAAGTTCATCGGCAGGTCGAAAGACCCTCCTGTCCCTGGTTTTCTAAAGCACTCTGCAATCAATTAACTAAGCTCAGAACAGCTGAAAGGAAATGGAAGAAGTCAAAGGTTCAGGCAGACCTGACTAAGTATCAATCCCTTCTTGCATCCTTTTCTTCTGTCACCATCAATGCTAAGGTAAGTTTCTATCAGACCAGAAGTAACAGCACCACTGACACATGCTCTCTGTGCTGTGCTTTCACCTCCCTTTCTAACCCTCCTCCACATCATCCCCCAACCTCCTTGTCTGCTGATGATTTTGCCACCATTTTTCAGGGTAGGGTGGCTGCCATAGCAGTCATTTCTCACCATCACTCCACACCCATTATGTCTCCTGCCAAGCATTACCCAACATTCTCCACATCCTCTCAACTCTCTGTCCACTTGATCCAATCCAAACACATCTCCTTCAGGCCATCTCCCACTCACCCATTCCTGCAATTACACACATCATTAACACCTCTCTCTTCTCAGGCACATTTCCTACCATCTTCAAACATGCTCTAATAACCCAACTTCTTGAAAAACCAACACTCAATCCATCTCATGTTTACAATTACAGGCCTGCCTCTCTCCTTTTCTTTCTTTTCAAAACACTTGAATGTGCTGTTTCTAACCAGGTCTCTTCCATCCTTGCAAAGAATGGATTGCTCGATACCAACCAGTCCATCTAAAAAGAAACAACTCAGCTGAGGTGACTCTACTGACTATGGTCGACCAACTACGATTTGCTAGAGCTACCAACATGTCATTGGTCCTGATCCTTCTATCTCTCATCAGCCTTCAACATGTTCAATCATGACATTCTTCTTGCCACCCTCTCTGACCTTGGAATCACTGATACAGCTCTCAGATGGTTTGAGTTCTACATCTTGGGCAGATCCTACAGTGTGTCATAGCGAAGAGAGTTGTCCAACGCACACCAGACATGCACAGGTGTACCCCAAGGATTGGTGATGGGTCCTCTACTTTTCTCTCTGTACACCACCTCGCTGGGCTCCAACATGCAATCCTATGGATTCTTTTATCAGTGCTGAAGACAATACAGTATCAGCTAGAGTCTCTATGCATGTCTTGCTGCTATCTCAACCTGGATGAAGGACCACCATTTAGAGTTCAAAAACCAAACTTCTTGTGATCCCGGCCATCCATTTGGTTCAACTCTCCATCTCTGAACAGCTTGACTCACTGTCACTAACACCTGCCCAGTAAGTATGCAACCTTGGGATGATGTATGATGAACAGCTATCTTTTTTTGACCACAATTCTTCTGTTTCTCATTCATGCAGGATCATGCTGTACAACATTCACAATATCAGACCTTATCTGATGTAACATACAGCACAACTTCTGGTTCAGGCTTTGGTCTTGTCACATCTGGACTACTGCAACTCGCTTCTGGCAGGAGTACCCACCCCACATATGCTATCAAGCCGCTACAGGTGGTCCAGAATGCAATGGCTGATCTTGTATTTTACCGGCTGAGATGATCACATGTCATTCCTCTCTTCAGGACGCTACATTGGATCCTGTAGTAGCACGCATTAAGTGTAAATCCCTGGTACTTGCCTACAGAGTAGTCAATGGGTCAGCACCTGAGTAAATTGAGACACTGGTGAGGTGCTCTGCTCCTTCTCACTCACTCAGGTCTGCCAGTGAACAGCATCTGGTGATGCCACTTCTGCATGGTATAAAGGCTCAGTCTAGACTTTTTTTCTGTGTATTTCCTAGTTGGTGGAATGAGCTGCACACCTCCACCCAAACCGCTGACTCCTTATCTACTGAAAATCCAACGCTTCTGTGAATATCTGTCGAAAAGAAAAAAAAACTCATATTATTGGTTGATGTATTGTTATATTACGTTTAATTGCTTTATTGATTGTTAGTCTATAATTGTAAAATTATTAGTTATTACATCTTTTCATTTGTGGCATCAGCTTTTGTTAAATGTCCTACTAAACCTGATCAACAAACAGGCTGAAGCCTAATGTTACTTGATTATGTTACCTCTTTTGTGAATCACTTTGGATTAAACTTTCTGCCAAGCAAATACATGTAATGTAAATGTTATATGTTATATCAATGGCTATTTACTCTTAGCTGAACAAACTGCACACAACCTGAGTCAAATATAAAAACTCTGCAGATATATAGGACATTTAACTAAATTAATTAAACTGTGATCAAAATGAATAATTATTTAATCACCAATTACAAAACAGAGTGTTATCTGCAAAATGAGGACCATTCAGATGACTATCACTACACATTCTTTTTCTGAACTGTATTTAGGTTCCTTCTGCAGCACAGCACTAACGGAACAGAAATGTATCCAACACTGATTTGTAAATCTCAAGTGCTAGAACAAATAACCTTTTATTATATTTGTATGGTATATGTTCATGCTATGTAAGTAAAGAGCAGAAAACAATATTGCCATTAAATCTGTATCTTTCTTTGGTTGATCGCATCTTTTAACTTAAACAAGAAAGCACTTGTTGAAATAGACAACATTCAATCAAACTGACAAATAATACTACTACATATACATTTATTTCTCATGTGGAGAATCTGGGTGATATTTTGTGTAGTGGACAATAGTGACAATTGTTTGTTTTTATTCAATAAAATACTGACCACCTTTATAATTCAAAAACTGAATACTGTCAAGAAACAAAAATAGGCAAACGTTTAATAGATTAACATTTGATTTTGCCAACCTAATGTCTTTAGTGTCTCTGAGATGTAATGAGACAAGTGAATAAAAACTAAACCGCTAACTTTCATGATACTGTAGCAATTCTGACAAATCAGATGATGACAATTTTAATACACAAAAAAAAAACATACATACAAAAAGCTGAGAGAAAGCTCATTAGAGTTGAAATTGAAAAACATCAATAAGTACAGTACTTAGCACATCCTTAGCTGAATGGCTGACTTCAGTGCAATTAAGTTCACAAGGATTTTAATACTTACACTTGGGGACTCACCACTTTACTGTTTGATGTCCTGGTCAGCTGAGTGAGAAATAAGACAGAAACACAGAATCGGACATGTTTCATACAGTATGAGGATGGGTGACCAGGCAGTCCAATTAAAAGTGCCCAGGTTCAAAATTGCCTCTTTGGTCATCAGTTGTTAGTATTATTACAATAGAAGGGATATTGTATTGGCTTCTGAATAAGCTGGAAAACAAGAGAAATACAACCTTTAATTCAATTATTTGTATTTTTGCTGGTTTTTAATTATATAATTGCTTTCAATGCAGTTTACGTAAGTATTTTTTTAAATAAAATACTATATTTAAAGTCATTATTGTGTAATTAATACACAGTTCTAGGTTCAATACCAAAAACAGCAGGTTATGGTTATTGTGAGGTTGGGTTCTTGTATCAGGAAATGCTGGTTTAGTCTTACTAAATTGAGTGGCTTACTAAAATGCCTGTTATGAGGACAGGCCTTGGTGTGATGGATTTCTGTATGTATGTATTAGAAATCTTTCTGTCCAGGCATTCTGAGTGTGAGGCCCGTGATGCCAAATTTACAAGGGGAACCACCCTGATTGATGAAATGATCCAGTCTCTATGTGGATAATGACTTTGGGAAGTAGTGGGCTGTATATTAAATGACCAGGTGGCTTCTCTTTAATCAATCGCCATTGAACCACTGGCAGGTCACTGTCGAAACTCTTATCAGATAAAAGGGATTATCAGAGAAGGACTGGAACAGAAAATTTCTCTATATGCAGATGATATGGTTTATATATATCAGACCCACAAAATACTGTGCCTGCAGTTTTAACAGCACTCAAAGAATTTCAAAAGATATCTGATCTCAGAATTAATCTGAATAAAAGTATACTCTTTCCAGTGAATTCACAAGCATATAATATTAGATTGGACACCCTACCTTTTACCATAGCAGATCAGTTTAAATACCTACGGGTAAATATCACAAGTAAACATAAAGCTCTTTATCAACAAAATTTTGCCGTCTGTATGGAAAAAATTAAGCAAGACTTGCATAGATGGTCAACCCTTCATCTCACTCTAGCCGGAAGAATTAACGCTATTAAGATGAATATCCTTCCTAAATTTCTTTTTTTATTTCAAAACATTCCAATATATATCAATAAATCGTTTTTTAAGCAATTAGATTCAACAATAACCTCATTCATTTGGAACTCAAAACACCCACGTATCCGAAGAGCAACCCTACAAAGACCTCAGGCAGAAGGTGCCATGGCTTTACCTAATTTTCAGTTTTATTACTGGGCAGCAAACATACAAGCCATAAAAACCTGGACACAAAAAAATGAACATACACAGGCTTGGTTCGCAATAGAAGTAAAATCCTGTATTACTTCTTTATATTCCCTGCTCTGCGCTCCAATAAATGCTAGTTATCGCAAATATACTAATAACCCAATTGTGCTTTACTCACTCAGAATATGGAACCAACTTAGAAAGCATTTTAAGATGGAAAATCTTTTATCCGTGGCACCTCTGCAAGAGAACCACCTCTTTCAACCCTCTCAAACATATCCAGTTTTTAATACCTGGATAAGATTTGGGATTAAAATGCTCAGAGATCTTTATATAGACAACATATTTGCATCTTTTGAACAATTACATTCCAATTTCAACCTCCCAGCTACACATTTCTTTCACTATCTTCAAATTAGAAACTTTGTTAAACAGAAACTGCCTGATTTTCCTCACCTCGTGCCCTCCACCATGCTGGAAAAAATACTGCTCAAATTCAAGGAATTAAACACCATTTCCGCATTATATAAAATCTTATTAGAGTCCCTACCTTTCAAAGACCCAAGAGGACATTGGGAAAAAGATCTCTTAATCAATATATCAGAAAAGGAATGGAAGGTAGCAATGCAGAGAATTCATTCGAGCTCCATATGTGCAAAGCATAGAATTATACAACTAAAAATTATATATCGAGCTCATCTGTCTCGCTTAAAACTGTCCAAAATATTTCCAGGGCAAGATCCAACCTGCGAACGCTGCAAGCAAGCTCCTGCCTCACTGGGTCACATGTTTTGGGCCTGCACCAAACTAACATCATTTTGGACCAAAATTTTTAAGTGCCTTTCAGACAGCCTTGGGGTCACAATCCCTCCTAACCCATTAACAGCTGTGTTCGGTGTTCTTCCAGATGGACTTGAAGTGGAGAAGGACAAGCAAACGGTGATTGCATTCACTACACTTGTGGCACGCAGACTTATTCTGTTAAATTGGAAGAATCCTAACTCTCCTCTGATAAGTCAGTGGGAAACCGATGTTTTATATTATTTGAAATTGGAAAAAATCAAATTCTCAGTTAGAGGATCTGTACAGAATTTTTTCAAAACCTGGCAGGATCTAATCAATATTATTTTAGAATAAGAGAAATAACTATTACCGCTTTATTTCCCTTCTCCATTTTTTTCTTTACCTATATATATTTCTTCTTTTCTTTTGTTTATTTTTGCCCTATTAAAAAGCCCTAAGCAATTCTCCTTTGACTAAGCTCTCCTTCTCAAGGGTGGGGTTTGATTTGTCTTTAATTCTTTTTTGTTATAATTAATCTATATTGTATGGAATGATTACAATAAAAATTAATAAATAAATAAAAAAAATAAAAATAAAAGAGAGCCTTTCATACAATTTAAAACAGTTTGCCACCATGGGCCGGTGGGGATCTTAATCCCTGCTTTATTCTCTACACACGACTGTGTAGCTAAGTACAGCTCTAACACCATCCTCAAGTTTGCTGATGATGCCACTGTAATAGGTCTGATCAGTGAGGACGATGAGGAGGTCAGACTCCTGGTAGAATGGTGTCAGGAAAACAACCTCACCCTCAACGTTAGCAAAACTAAGGAGATGATTGTGGATTTCCGCAAACAACCAATAGAGTACAGCCCCATCTACATCGGAGGTGAGGCTGTGGAGCAGGTCAGCAGCTTTAGGTTCCTCAGCATCACCCTCACTGATGACCTTAAATGGTCAAGTCTCACTGCAGCAGAAAGCCCAACAATGCCTCTACTTAGTAGACTGCACAGGGTTGTGGGGTACATCCGGGCCTTACTCGGATTCTATAGGTGTACTGTGGAATCCATCCTGACAGGGTGCATCACATCCTGGTACAGCAACTACTCAGTTCAGGACTGCAGAGCTCTGCAGCGGGTGGTAAATACAGCAGATCATGGGCACACAGTGTGTAGTGTGGATGTCCTGGATTGCAGGGAGCTATCTCAGGAAAGTAAACCGTATCAGGTGGGACCCCATCCACTTACACTGTCACTTTGCTTCCCAGATGGGAGGAGGGTGAAACTAAAGTCCATTTGGACACGCACCTCCATGATCAGGAACAGTTTCTACCCAACTGCAATCTGACTCATAAACAATTAGTAACCTTGTGTCACCTCCACTGCTACCTGCACATATACAGTACTTCTGCCACTGTCTCTGTATTCCTAGGATTTTGTTTTTTTATGTTCACTGTCTGTGGGGGCACATGCAAGCATTTCATTGTACATGGTACTTGTACACATGACAAAGAATTGAATTGTTACAGGCTCCAGCATTTTGTGGTAAACTGGCTTCAACTACATGAGTTGACCTGCATGTTGTTCTAGATGCTTACTGATGAAATAGTGCACAACTTCACCCTTGAGTACAACCCCTCCTCAATTCCTGGTATTCCCATTATGCAAATCAACCCAGCTGTAGTGCAGATTGAATGCCATTATCCCAGGTGAGATGTTTGTGCTAACTGACATGCATGCTTAACATTAACTGCACTACATTTCTTTGTACTAAAGCAAGTGCTTGAATAACCTGGTATTTAATTCAAATGCCTGAAAAGCAGAAACCTGGAGTTGAATAATGCTCAGAACTTCTGTGCCATCTTGACTGCTTGGATGAAGCAGGCCTGCCTCTTTCTAACTGCTTGCCTCCTTGCTAGGAATCACAATGTCAGCAGTAAGTCTTTGAATCCTACTTGGGTCCCCTTTACCTCCACCAAATCTGCTGAAGATATTCTGGGATTCTCTCTGGATATAATGAACAGTAAGGAAAATTTCATTCAATATAAACTTGTATTTTGGGTTTTAGTCCTTGCATTCCATGTCTGTAGGGCTACCTTGACAGACTGGACTAAGGTATTGCTGTCTCCACAGGTGACTGGAGTGGGCCAAGTTCCTTCAATACCTTCTACCTAGATAACCTCATTAGTCTTCAGACATCCGCAGACAATACTAACCATGCATGTGCATCTTTGTGGACAACTGTGTGGCACCTCCTGCTTCAGATGGTTCTGCCCCAACATACACATTCATTGGCAACCATGGGTAAGGATTCTGCCTTGTGTGGTTCAGAGTGGCAGGTTTAGATCATCTAGTAATTGTAATGTGTTTGCAGGTGCTTTACTGACGGTAAACTGACCAACTCAAGTTCCCAGTTCATTACTCCCAGAGTTAGTCAGTCTTCCCTTCAATTTGAATTTAATGCTTTCAGGTTCTATGGCGTGCCTACAAGCTCGGTAAGTCTGCTCAATGTTACTGAGGGCACAAAGGAACCTCTGTTTAGTGGCTTTTTTAGATAGTGCCACAGGGTATTGACTCCTTGAACAAGGCCTGCTCTTACATACCTGTATGTATACCTGTATGTATGTAAGCTTATCCTGTAGGATTAGTCTAGAGCCATAGTGGCAGACATGCTTTCCTTAAGGTGGACCTCTGTAGATGGCAGTGACTGGGCATGTAGCTGCTGTGATACAAACTGTTTTGCTGGTCTCCCTGGAAGGAAGAGAGCAGAGAAGTGTAAACAAAGGCCAAGGAGGAGTGGTAGGTGTCTACTGGAACTGGTTTCTGGAGAAGGTTCATTGTGTATTAGGGGGAGGGGGGAGGGGGGACTAAATGCTGTGCTTCATCTGTAGACCTAACCATCCCTGCTGAATGGGAGAAGACCCTGTTGTGGGCCCCCTGTTTCTGAAAGGGAAACTCAGGCCTGTGGTGTCTGAACATCTTGCAGCTACAGAAGAGCAACAATCTGGTGAGGTCTTGTAAATGATGAAGCAAAGTTGGTGTTCTTGGTTGTGAAGAAATCTTAGCCTTGATTGCATGGTCACTCAGTTGGATGTTAGCTTGCATTTGGCACCTAAAACTACAATGTTTGCTCATGGCCCTTTCTCTCTTTGCAGGTTCCTCTGTTCTGGTGCTTGGTTCAGTGTTTGGTGTACTAGCTCTTGCTGCTTCTACTTTCCTTGGTTTCTTTTTGTACCACAAACAAATTTCCAATTAAATGGGCTGAAATATTCTTGTGGCTGAGCTCTGGGGGAAATGGTGTAGTTGAATGTGTCTGTTCTAAAACTTAACACAGAATCAAATGTGTTTGTGTAATGCAAGGCTCAAGGTAAAGCCTTTCTTGATGGTCATTCAGAAAATACAACATTGGTGTCTGAAAAGGTCTGAGGTTATCTGGAAAGTTCCTGCATATCCTACCTCCAAGATTTAATTTTTATCACTACTTCACATAGTTGGTTCTAAGAATTCTCAGGCAAATTCATGGATCCTACCTATTCTAAATAGGACAGACTAAATTTATTTAAATGTAGTAAAATCTGAAACCTCTGGAAACTATGCAATTCTGCCTTGGGTGCTCATGCATTTTTGCTCAAACCTAAAGAGGGCTTACTACCTACTCCATTATCAATTTCCAAAAGGAAATTGTGGCTTTTGGAAGCCAGCGTCGTAGCCTCCTCTCTGGTTATGGTCTCTTGTGACCATTCTGATTAAGGCAAATGTCAACTGTTCCTTGCCTTAAATTAATATTGATACAACCTTGTCAATGGCTACTTAATGAAGATTAAGCTAATGGCTTACAAGCAGTCAGCAACACCATTGTCAGTTGATCAACTGACTTTTAAATGTTAGAAGTCTGTCTCTGCACCTTTTGAATATTATTAATTAGAAGAGAATCTTCATCTAGTGAAGGTGGGTGTCCGAATAGCAATGTGATAAAGTCTGAGTGCCTTACTTTTGGTGGATAATTCTGTGTCCGGTTAGACTGACCTTCACCTCTATATGAGAAGTAGAGGTAAAGATGCAGTTTGAACTCTACTTGCTGTGCTTCACATTAAGTGAAGCACTTTGGTCACTTTCTGTGGTTTACTTCCTGTGGTTCAATTAAGACTGCCAGTAATTGCACAATGGCAGTGAACAAAGGACATGTTTTGTCATTGGTGTGAATTCTGACTTCCACATTGACTGACTGACTGACTGCTGAGCTCTTCCAAATGTTTGGACCAAAGGCCTTATCTAAAATGTCAGACTGAATGCTTGGAGCCTTCCACAAGTTTTCAGTCCTGTAGCCTTTAAACACTGTTTCCTGTGTAGCGCTTGCCTATCGGTTTTACAGTAACACCTCTAAGATGAGGTTTAATGAAAGATGAATGAAAACTAGCTTAGTACTAAATTAAAAAAAAAAAAAAAACACTGCCGCAGTCTGGGCAAGAAAATGCCATTTAGGACTAAAACCTTAAGCTGTTTGAGAATTAAGTTATACAGCAGTAGATTTAAAAAAAAAGTCTCTGTAGGTAATATTTTTCTTGTTACCACCCTATAGCATCAATTACTGTCGGGTGTTAGGCTCTTCATTTTTGAGCATTTGTGTGGGGCAGGGCCAGATTTTCCTATAGGCTAACTAGGCTTCAGCCTAGGGCCTCAAGATCAAGAGGGGCCTACATTCAAATTGTTAGCAAAATTTTATTATCTCTCATGTAATTTACAAACTTAAAAATGGAAGGTGAAAGGGCCTCATAAGTGGAATAGCCTAGGGCCTCTTGTCATATAAATCCGGCCCTGGTGAGGGGGAAGGAAACAAAGGAAAATCCAACTTTTCATTGACCTACAGAGTTGAATGATTGACAGTGGAGAATAATTGCACTTGGTGAGCCACCAGGTAGTGTTTATAAACTCCAGTAAGTAGGAATGGCTAGTAAAATCTAAAGGCCAGATTTAAGCCAAGATGAGTTCTTGGACAAATCAAGATAGTATCAGTGCTTTTCATTCATAATCCCAAAAACCACTTTCCCTTATGTTATTATGGACATGTTATGGGGAGCTAGAGGGCTTTTGGGTAAAGCTGAACTAAGGATGGATTTTCTGGGAATGCATGGCAATGGATCAAGAGTGACTTCACATGGGTCTGTCAAACCTGCAGAGGATTTGGAATTATCTGAGATTAGGTTGTAAACCAGTTACTGTTTAATGTATGCTTATTTTAAATTTTAGGTTTACAGAGACTTTGTCAACACCTTTTTAGGATAAGTTTTTTTTTTTGTATGACAAAATATAAGGCTGAGTCTTTGGTTATCAAACTAGCCTTATTTTTGAGTTCATTTTGGTTTATCACAAAACACCTTTTCCAGTTTAGGTCCAATAGAACAAGCTTGTCAGTGCCATGCCCAAAGTGCAAAAATAAAAGTGAATGTGTCACAATAAGTGTTTAAAATGCAAAGAAGCAGTGTATAGAATGAAAAATGATGCTTTTAATGAAAATTGTAAAATAAGTGCATAAAATTAGCAAAATTTTGAAAACTAGAAGAGTGTGAAAATCACAACTCATTACACAAAGATAAGCTGGAGGCACAGGAGCCCCTTTTCCCACCACCTGCTTTGTCTGGTATTTACTTGTGAACTGCCTTGTCAAAGATGTGTGACCAAAGGCTAGTACCCAGGATGATGAATGCTGCTTACACAACTGTTTTCCATTTGGTTTAAGAGAGGTGTGTGTCCATCACAGCAGTGAAGTGACAGTAAAATGGAGATGACAGTCACTTAGGAACCCTGCAATCACTGCTTCCTCACTCACAGGTTGGATGTACTCATTTGAAATCTCGGCCCAGGAAGCACCTTTACAAAGTTTATGGTGAAACAGATGCACGTGTACATTTTATTCTTTAATCTATGTGTTTGGCACATGAATAATATCACCTGGTTGCTGTTTTGTATTGATTTTACATGACCTCCTCCTGTCTAATAGGCTTTTCCTCCAGCCCTGGGCACCACACACTGCTCTGCCCCAACACTGTTCAAGTAATACAAATGGTGCTACCTTTTATTAGGAAGGCTATTCAGCATTTCCATAGTTAATCTATTAATTTAAAGTGCTGCCTGCTAGATTTATTGAATCTTCTCACAGAAAACCAAAGCAGTTATTTACTGTGATTTTTGTTCATTCATACATATCAGAACTATAAAGTATTACAATCACATGACATAAAATGATGCTATTGTTAGGTAGGTGAGGCAGGCAAAACACAAAGGAATAAGAATACGAAGGCGAATGTGACTGCATTTATTCTTGAAGCATCTGTTGAAATGAACAGACCACACAGCACATCTTTAGGATATGAAAACAATAAAAAAGATTGACCAGAGAAAAAGTCTTCCAGACAGTAGGAGGTTGTGCAAAATCAGTATATCTGTGACTAGATATTAGTCATCACAACGACGTGTGTTTTCCTTTTTAAGATTTATTCATTGATGTCCCCACTGCTGTGCCTGGAAAATAGGCCTGTTCCTTCATTCTGCTGAAAGAACATGGACTGAGTCAAGTCTTCCACTACAAAGAGTCCCACTGCATGCTACTTCAGTTGCCTTTATGTGGGCGTAAAGCCTGGCGTTAATAAATAGTTCTATATATCTATCATTCTATGCCTCATGTTATCTCTGCCTGGTGAATGTGAGCTACAAAAAGTATTTATCTTTTTGTATGGCTGCAGTTTTAAATACGTGTCCTACAGAATGTGTGCCCCCACACTTATACAGTTGTGAAATCAACTAAGTTATTTATTGACAAATAGCAACCTTAAATGACTTCCAGACAAGGTACGTGGAAAGTATATAAGACTTTCTAATATTTTTACCAGTGTCAAATATGCAAAAAAAGAAAACTACTGCATACCTGCTGTCACTTGTAAACGTCCCACAATTGCACCCTGTATTGACCCTATGCATACATACAAGCAATCAATGAAATCTCTTTGTCATTACCAAACTTTTCAATGAAAAATATAATTGTAAAATACAGGCTGGAATATGCAGTATAGAAAGTGAGAAATCTCCCGCTAGTCAGCGAACTGGGCCCTCTTCGGTAAACTCTAAAACACTTGTTTGATTTATAACAGCATAGAGTTGAAGGAAGAGAAAGAGAGAGTGAGTGTGAAAGGCATGGCTTTATCCTGTCATAAGTGAACACTCACTTGAGGACCCCAGACATTGGTCCTGGATCATTTTTGCCCTTTGCAGTGTCACACAGGATTACCCAAAAAAAAAAACTCCCACCCTTAACTTCTCACCAACCCATTCCCTTTTCAAGGACCCACACAGCACTTGTGAATATTAGTTCAGCAGATAGAACGTTTACTCCACAGATGGGCAAGGTTGTCATATTTTACATGGAATCAAGCTGTAGAGCAATCATTTGAATGTCTTTGGGAATAAAATAATTGATGAATTCCCAAAAAAGTATCAGCAACCAAGTTCAAGTCTGGGATGTTGTGTTTGGACACTATGCACATGAAGAGTGTCTTGTTTGGAGTGTTCAGCTTGGAGTCTCTACTACATTTACTGTTGTAATTGATCAGTTTATATACTGTATAGGTATAGTGGCCTATAGTTTGACAAATTCTTCTTATATAGTAAAAGTTTTCATTTATCACAATTGTTTCAACATAGATTACTTGTTCGGAACTTAAAGTCTGCAAAACAATTTGAGAAGCAAGTTATCAGCAGGGCATTTATTCTTAGTTAAACAAACTTCACCACAATATCTGAGTCCAATTAAAAAATCTCTTCAGATATATAAGATGCTTGACTAAAGGTGATTAGTTGTTTAATCACCTGTTATAACACAGAGTGTTATCTGCAAAATGAGCACCATTCAGAGGAACATCATACACATTCTTTTCATGAACTGTACTTAAGGTCTTTCTGAAGGAGAACATCAGATGAACAGAGACAAACCAACACTGATTTAAAAATGCATTCTTTTCTAGAACTTGAGATTTACATTATATTTGTATGGTGTCTGTTCATAAAGAGCAGAAAACAGTATTGCTATTCTTCTTCTTCTTTTGGCTGTTCTCATTAGGGGTTGCCACAGCGGATCATCTTCTTCCATATTTTCCTGTCTTCTGCATCTTGCTCTGTAACACCCATCACATGCATGTCCTCTCTCACCACATCCATAAGCCTTCTCTTAGTCCTTCCTCTTTTCGACTTGCCTGGCAGTTGTATCTTTAGCATCCTTTTCCCAATATACCCAGCATCTTCCTCTGCACATGTTCAAACCAATGTAATCTTGCTTTTTCTGACTTTGTCTCCCAACCTTCCAGCTTGAGCTGACCCTCTAATGTACTTGTTTCTAATCCTGTTCATCCTCATCATACCCAATGCAAATCTTGCATCTTTAACTCTGCCACCTCCATCTCTGTCTCCTGCTTTCTGGTCAGTGCCACCGTCTCCAGCCCATATAACACAGCTAGTCTCACTACCGTCCTATAGACCTTCCCTTTCACTCTTGCTGATACCCGTCTGTCACAAATTACTCCTTACACTCTTCTCCACCCATTCCACCCGGTCTGCACTCTCTTTTTCACCTCTCTTCCACAATCCCCATTACTCTGTACTGTTGATCCCAAGTATTTAAACTCATCCACCTTCACCAAGTCTACTCCTTGCATCCTCACCATTCCACTGACCTCCCTCTCTTTCACACACATGTATTCTGTCTTGTTCCTGCTGACCTTTATTCCTCTCCTCACTAGAGCATATTTCCAGCTCTCCAGGGTCTCCCCAACCTGCTCCCTACTCTCACTACAGATCACAATGTCATCAACCATTAAATCTATATATCTCTTCTTTTGATGATATCCTTTAATCAAAATATGAAAGCACTTGCTGAAACAGACACCATTTCATTTCACAACTGAAACATGCAAATAATATTACTACAGATACATTTATTTCTCAAATGAAGTGTGAAGAATCTGGGGAGTACTAAGTGCATTTAGAAATGAGATGATAACAATTGATAGTCTTTAATAAATAAAAGATTGATAATCTTTATAATTCACAACTAAGTCGCTCCACTCGTCCCCAAACCCCGAGGCCTGCGCTATGAGCCAACCACTTTGCGTCTCTGCCGCTCACATTGTGAAGAGGGGGGCTGAACGCACCCCAAGGAGACACGATTGTTCCTCTGTCACGCCCTCTTAAACGGTGAAACAATGAGAAACACATGCAGTTTTTTTTTCTTTCTTTACCTCCTCTTTGCTCGATCAGCTGCTGGATTGTTGCTGCTGCCTTGCCATTTGATCTGCATTTCATGTGGCTCACTTCTGTCATATCACCTATGTCTATATATTCAAATCTCTTTTCGCTTTTACCTTTTCATCAATATCGCATTGAATTTTGATTCCGTGTTTGGAATTACATCGTGACAACGCAACGTATAACTGCCCGTGAGAGAATATCATTTCTTTCTCTCTACAAGAAATGTGTCCGACATAACCATGCAGGACTTTTCCAAATCTCTTTGCATAAGCTCTTGTCCGGCCCTGGGCGTAGTTACATCGATTGGCATGAAGACTCGTCTCATGGGACATGAAAGTGTCTCTGACAATCTCATCTCCTTCCAAAATTTTTTTATAATAGAGAGAAATGAATACTGTTAAGAAACAAAAATAGGGAAACTTTCTGCTAGTCCAAGTCTATTTTTTCAGTGTAGGTAACATTTTTTCCAAGTAATAAATATAACAACCTAGTCAAAGGTTAACATTTGATTCTCTAAGCCTATAAAATGACTTTAATATTTTAGAGATGTAATGAGACAAATTAATAAAAACCAAACCCTTAACATTCATGATACTCTAGCCGTTCTGCCAGATCTGCCAAAAATCAGATGACGTTAATTGTAATATACAATTACACATCCGTTGTGGGAAAGCTGAATTAGAGGGACATCCATAAGTGCTTTTCACTGAAGTGAGCTATTCGACTACAACTGTGCTATAAAGTTCACGAGGATCTTAATATTTACCTTTGGGACACCACTCTATTCTTCTTTAATGTTCTACTCAGCTGAGTGAGAACTGAGATGAATAAAAAGACAGAATCTGGTAATTTCAAAAAAGTCTTGTGCACTGTGTGTTCACATGGATTCCGGTCGGGTAACGAGGCAGGCAATCACAAATGCCCAAGTTCACAATTACGTCTTTGGTGATCAGTTGTTACTTTTATTATTAAAGAAGGGATATTGCACTTTATAGGCTTGTGAACAATTTGGAAAAACAAGAAAAATAGAACTTTAATTTAAATAATTTGCATAAATGGCAATTAGATAATGAAAAACAAGCATACAGTTTACATATTGGTCCACATTGGAAATTTGAAGGGTGCTACAAATCAATGCCTTTACTTTTTAAACCTCTAACGTTAATAACGCACACCACCTCAAGATATCGTTTTATAAGTCGTTTATTTCTTGATACAGAATAGAGATCCATAATAGAAAGCAAATGATAGTTACTTAATAATAAACATAGACGGAAAAGAAGTTGTGAGGAAAACCAAAAAATAAAAACACGCCCCTCCTCCAGCTGACTTGCAGTCGCGCAGCTCCTTCGCCACTTTCTCGCTCTTCAGCTCTCTTTCCAACAGGTGCGCGCACACGTGCTTTTGATGTGAGCAGCCGTGGCGTATTACCTGATGGTATAAAACGACCGGGGTTCGCTTTTGAATTTATAGTACTCTAGGTGTTTTAGTCATGGGGTGCAAGGCTGTACACCAGTTGCTGCTAGCCTTTGGGCTACTTAATTTGTATTTCTATCATGTTTCTGCTGCTTTTGGTTCCAAGAAATTTCGGCATCCTTCGAAAGCACATAAGGCTGTAGTTATACAGAGTGAGGGCTGGGCGCAGCAAAGAGCGGGGTCTCCCCAAACCGTGTCGGCGCAATGTACAGAGACGGAGGTAATCGTGAGCATCAGTTCTGATATGTTTGGTATTCGGCATCCTATCCAGCCGTCCGACTTGACATTAGGTGGGTGTGGAGTGACCAGCCAAGTGTCCGCGCCTCCTACCTTCGTGATCGAAGCGTCGCTGCAAGGCTGTGACAGTAACGTTACGGTGAGCATTTGGTTAATTTTGCATTAACGAATTTAAAGTCTGGTATCGTTTCTTTATTAATCCAAACACCTAAAACTGCATATTGAATGCTAACCTTTTTGACAGCTATAAATTGCTTTTTTTTTTTTAAGCGTCTTTGCATGAAATGCTCAATTTTTCTAAATTGACGTGGATTGCTTAAATGCCTGTTATGAGGACCAGCCTTGGTGTGAGGAATTTTTCCATTTCCTAATAGAATAGCTGGAAGGAAGATTTGAGTGTTTTGGCCTGTGATGCCAAATTTTAAATTTACAAGGGGATTCGCCATGATCAATAATGATCCAGTCTCTGTAGGTGGGGACTGGGCTCCCTATTAAGGAACAATTAACCCAGTGGCCTGGGTGGGACTTAAAAGCACTCAACTGCAAAATGCCTGTAATGACACCCAGATTAACTACATTAGTTGATTTGCTTTTCTAGATGTTTACTGATGAAATAGTGTACAACTTCACCCTTGAGTACAACCCTTCCTCAATTCCTGGTATTCCCATTATGCGAACCAACCCAGCTGTAGTGCAGATTGAATGCCATTATCCCAGGTGAGATGTCTGAATTAGGACCTGCTTGCTGGAATGTTGTAGAATGGAACCTTACCAGGTTATTCAGCTTGAGTATGACTGCAAACACCTTGGGTGCTCTAATCTTGCCTAAGAGCCATCTTATGACCACTTAAGGGGATGGTTAAAGCAGACCAGCTTCTTTGTCTCCCTGCTAGGAATCACAATGTCAGCAGTAATGCTCTGAATCCTACTTGGGTCCCCTATACCTCTACCATATCTGGTGAAGATATTCTGGGATTCTCTCTGGATATAATGAACAGTAAGGCTGTTTTGCAAAGAAATTTTCTAGATTTTTGGTGTTTATGTATAGCTATCTTGACAGACTGGACTAAATGGAATGCAAGGACTAAGGTATTGCTATCTCCACAGGTGACTGGAGTGGTCCAAGTTCCTCCAACACATTCTACCTAGGTGACCTCATTAACCTTCAAGCATCGGTAGACAACACTAACCATGTGCCTCTGCGTATCTTTGTGGACAACTGCATAGCTTCTCCTGCTTCAGATGGTTCTGCACCAACATACCCATTCATTGGCAACCATGGGTAAGGATTCTAAACCTACTTTATGGACCTGACCTTTCCCCTGCCCCCCTTGAAGCACATGATCCTCTTGTGAACTTTTTTTGTGCAGGTGCTTTACTGATGCCCAACTGACAAACTCAAGTTCCCAGTTCATAACTCCAAGGGTTGCTTCATCTACCCTTCAATTTGAACTTGATGCCTTCAGGTTCTTTGATGTGCCTACAAGCTCGGTAAGTCTAAATGTTGCAGAGGTGATAATGAAGTGGCACCTGTTGAAGGGGCAAAAAATATCAATGGTTCTGTGCTTTCAGATTTTCATTACCTGTAATCTGACGGTGACCCTGGCTTCTCAGAGTATTGACTCCTTGAACAAGGCCTGCTCTTACATACCTGGACTGAGCATGTAAGCTTATCCTGTAGGGTTAGTCTAGAGCCATAGTGGCATTCTGGGTTCTGACAGACATGCTTTCCTAAAGGTGGACCTCTGTAGATGGCAGTGACTGGGTATGTAACTGCTGTGATACAAACTGTGTTGCTGGTCTCCCTGGAAGGAAGAAAGCAGGGAAGCGTAAACAAAGACCAAGGAGGAGTGGTAAGTGTCTACTGGAAGTGGTCTCTGGAAAAGGTCCATTGTGTAATTGAAAAACTAAATGCTTTCTTCTGTAGCTCTAACCATCCCTGCTGAATGGGAGAAGACCCTTGTTGTGGGCCCCCTGTTTCTGAAAAGGAAACCTAGGCCTGTGGTGGTTGAACATCTTGCAGCTGCAGAAGACCAACAATCTGGTGAGGTCTTGTAAATGACAAAGCAATGTCGGGCTGTTTTAGACTGCATTTATTCACAACAAAGAATGACCATACAAACAATTGTAGTTTTTAGGTGTTAAATGCAGTCCTTGTTGCTCATGACCTTTTCTTTTTATAGGTTCCTCTGTTCTGGTGCTTGGTTCAGTGTTGGGTATTCTAGCTCTTGCTGCTTCTACTTTCCTTGGTTTCTTTTTGTACCGCAAACAAATTTCTAATTAAATCCATTTACAACCACAAATATTCCAGCCCATTTATTTCATGTGCATGAGCTTTGGTGGAGATGGTTTAGTTGACAGTTAACACCCAGAACAGAGTGATATTGTGTAATGCAGGGCTCAAGTTGTAGCCTTTCCTAGGTTTTTCACACCATAGCCTACTTCCATGGTTTGCTTTTTGTTCATATAGTTGGAGGTTCTCAAAGAATCATGTGCTAAATGCATGGATCCTACCTGTTAGTAAAATTTTAAATGTTTGGTCTGTCATACTTTGATACTGGTTTTTATATTTTTAAAAAAAAAAAAAAAAAAAAAAAACCTGCTTGGGTGCCCATGCACTACTTCTCAGGCCTAAATTGGCCTTCCTACCTGGTCTACTTTATCAAAAGCAAAGGGGTTGCTTTTTGAAGCCAGAACTGTAGTCTCCTTTGGTCACAAGATAAACCAGAATTCTGAATTACATGTAAAGTGTTCTGTGCCCCAAATGATTTATTGGCTAGATAATTGAGGCAGTGGCTTACAAGTAAACACAATCTACTTTTGATCAACTGACTTCTAAATGCAAAGTTTCACTTGGCACAAACTGCCTTGAGTGCCTTGCTTTTTGGGATTATTCTGTCTGATTTAGCTCGAACTTGCTGCTTTTAGGGAGAAGTAGAGGTAAAGATGCAGCTTGAACTTCACTTGCTGTGCTTCACTAAGTGAAGCACTTTGGTCACTGCCATTGTACAAGGGGTGTGGTTTGACTTCCACATTCAATGACTGCTGCACTCATCCAAATTTTATGACCAAAGGCCATATCTGAGAGATGGAGCCTTGCACAAGTATTCAAACACTACAGGTTTCTGTGTCGTACTTGGGGATTAAGATCTCATTAAAATGAGATTAACAAATGCATGAAAACTGGCTTGGTACTAAAACCTGTAAAGACTGTCCCAGTCTTTGCAAAAAAATTTTTAGGACTAAAACCCCCAAGTCATTTGAGAATAGTTCTACAGCAGTAGACTTAATTTGTAAATCCTCTAGGATGGTTACATGAGAAATTTGACATGTCAGTGTTTGGCCATTTTCAAGCATTTTAATGGCTTTCCTGCTTGAAAGGGGGAGCTAGCACAACCATTCTACTCTTTAGAGCCATAAAGAGTAGCTGGCCTCGGTAGTTCCCTCTTAAGTACATGTGCAATTGGGCAGCCATGAGGTGCTGCTGATTCACCTCAAGACTTGCTTGTTAACACTGCCAACCAAATTAAGAGTTAGTGCTTTTCCAAAAGCCCAGTCCAATTTGTCTGATATACAAACCAAACTGTTCATGGACCAAAAAACACTTTCCCTTAAGCACTATGGATGTTAGAGAATCGTCCCCTCTTGGGTAAAGCCGAGTAGAAAAGTGCATGGCAATGTATTGAGTGAATCGACAGCCTATCAAACCTGCAGATTCTGGGTTTTCCTAGATTAGACTTTAATCCAGCTTTTTTTTTTTTTTTTTTTTTTTTTTTTTTTTTTGGTGGTGGACAATTTGGGGTTAGGGTTTTTGTGTCTGACAAAAGGTTGATTCACTACATTAATATCCAAAATTAACCAGCTTTGTTAGGTACTGTAAAATCTTTCAATTTTAGGAAGAACAAAGCTGCAGTATTTTTGCTTTTAAAACAAAGCAGTGTAATGGGGGGGGGGGGGGGAACGGCGCATTTACTGAACATTCTAAAGTGTGAAATTATAAAACAATTGGCATAACCTAGAAAAATGTGCATGAAATATGCCTCACTGAATAAACTGTCACATCATAGAGTGCATGAAGTGAATATCAAACTGAATATGAAACATTAAATCTGAACCTGAAATTAACCGAAAGTGAACATCACAGAATTAGACAATGGAAATGGCACACAGCCTCTGCAGGTAAAGGAGCCCATTTCCTTACAACATGCTGTGTGTGGAGTTTACCAGTAAACCACCTTGCCAGATGTGTAAACAAATGCACTGTGAAGAATATTAACCTAATCGGTCTTCAGAAATGATGACTAGTACCCAGGATGACTTTTTTTTTTTTTTTTTTTTTTTTCTCCCCCACAACTGCTGTTTTCCACTCATTCCAAGAGTTGTGTCCATCATTGCACTGAAGTGATGATGAAATGGAGATGATAGTCATTGAGACCACTTGAATCACTGCTTACTCACTCACAGGTCCAAAATGTTGTTAATCTCAGGCCAGGAATCACATGCAGTAATTTTATTCTTTTATGGTCTGTCTATAGGTAATGTTTAGCCATTTAGTAGAACTAGTTCTCTTCGTGTGAGCCCTAAACCTGGCTGCTCTCTATTGATTTTTGCATGATCTCCTTCCATCTAAGAAGCATTTCTATAGTGAACTTAACTGCCTGCTAGATTTATTGGAACCTCACAGAAAACAAGTGGTTATTTACTGTGATTTTTGTTTCCTGCCCCATATCAGAACTACCTAGTATTACAATCCCATGCCATATTTGATACACGATACTGTTGATTGTTTTCAGAGGGCCAAACACAAAGCAATAATAATATGCAGGTGAATGGGATAGCACTTATCCCTGAAGTATTTGGTGAAAGGCAGACAACACAGCATTAGGATGTGCAAACAAAGGAGTGGCTAGGGAAAAAGCCTCACAGATATAAGGAAACGGTGAAACCAATATGTCCATGAGAGAATGATTAAACAATGGAAAGCACATCCTGTATAAACAGGACTTATTAATCTTCCCACTGTTATACTGGGGTGGGGGGTAAGCCTCTTTCTTCATTATCTGGAAAGAACAGACAGTGAGGAACTCCATCGTAGGCAATTTTTTAATTTAGTTTGGTTCTGTTGCATCTATACGCATTTCCAATTCCCAGCTCATTTTTAATTTATAACCTGGGATTGAATGGACATGGTAGTACTAAGAATTACAGAATTAGTATACAGCTTAAGGAAGAAATAGAGGCACTTAAAAGAACCTAAACATTGAGCAGTGTAATTATAAGGACAAAAAAGGCAAATGTATATGACGACACGTCCTGAAACACCCCTTATGCATTTTAACATAAATATGGCTCACCTGAGGTTATCAGAGAGAGAGCAGCAGAAGGGCAATGACATAGCAAATAAGGTTATTCGTATGTTATGTTTTCAGACATACAAATTAAGTGGTCTCGCATCTCTTGACCACTGATGTCACTTCCTAAGTCAAAGGCTAACCAGAAAAACATCCACTCTTTGGCATTTCTGATTTTTAGTAAGATTTGCTAAGACTGTCTATAACTTTAAAATTAAATCAGGTCAGGTTGGGGAGCATGTGCTGGTACGCCGTGTGTTGCCAAACAAACCACACAATGAAACCGCTCAGGATCCCGGTTGGCAACCTCCCAGGCAGACCCACAGTCCAGTCACACCTTCCCAGAAAAGATCATCTACCTGCCCAAGCCAGGTGTTACCTAGGGGTCCCCTTGGCCTGGTCCAGCCACTGGGGTCCTCAACAATGAGGATCCTGTGAGATGGAGCACTCTCTGGGAATCGCACCACATGCCAGTAGTGCCTCCGTGAGCAACCACTCATTCGACACAAAATCAAACCAAAGGTACCCAAAGATTTTCTGAAGAGACACAGTACCAAAGGAGTCCAGTCTTCATCTCAGGTCACTGGATAGCGCCCATGTCTTGCAGGCATATAGCAAAACAGGAAGCACCAGAACTATAGAGACTTGGACCTTTGGCAGAGATATCAGGAATACCACACACTCCTTTCCAGTGACCTCATGACCCCCCATGCTTTCCCAATCTGTCTACTGACATCATAGAGTCAACTGAGACATGAATGTTGCTGATGAGGTAAGTAAACTTCTTGATGAGGTCAAAATTCTTTCTTCTGACAGACACACTGCTGATGGCTGGACCCAAGAAGTCATTAAGGACCTGGATCTTGGTTTTTATGCAAGACACTCGTGAGCCCAGATGCTCAGACTCCTCCCTCAGTCTCTCGAGAGCCCTGATCAGAGTTTCCATTGACTCAGTGAAGATCAGTGAATCTTTCTTCCCCAACAGATGTTCCACAGCCTCTGGAACCCATGCCCCAGTCCTTGCAAGCATTGAACAGAGTAGGAGCAAGAACACACCTTTGACAAACCCCAGAATCAACTGAGGAAAATGCAGAGATTCTGGTTCCACTCTGCACAGCACTTACAGTACCAGTGTACAGGCCAGCCATGAGATCCAGCAACTCTGGGTGTAATCCAGCGAAGTCTCAGGATGTCCCAAAGGGCAGCTCAATGAACAAGTCGATCACTTTATAAAAATCAACAAAGGTTGCAAAGAAACTGCCAATGTTCGCATTTGCACTCCATGAGAACCCTTATTGCCATGATTCGGTCGATGGTAGACTTCTTAGGCGTAAAAGCAGACCTATCCAGTCACTGATAGATGAGCAAGTGATAATGGATCCTATTGAGGATGACCCTAGCAAGTACCTTACCCAGCATCAAGAGCAGTGTTATCCCCCTGTAGTTGTTGCAATCCAGGTGATCACCCTTCTCTTTCCAGATAGGGACAGCAAGTCCCATTTTCCAGTCAGCTGGGATGATGCCAGCCTCCCAAATGGAAGCAATGATTCCTTGCAATGCCAGGAGGACCACCTTACCACCAGCCTGGAGAAGTTCTCCATGGATAGCACAGATTCCTGCAGCCTTCCCTACCCTCAGCTGAGTCACCACCTGTGCAATCTCAGTGAGATTGGGTGGTTCACAGCTAATTGGAGGATTAGCCTCAAAAATTACGGACCCGAAGATGTCCAGGGTTCCTAGCCAGAGGATTAGCTTTAAACAGCTGCTCAAAGTAACCAGCCCAGTGGGTCACAACTGCAGCGTCATCTGTAAGGACTGTTCCATCACCCGTCCTGAAAACAACTCTCCAAGAAACAGATTCAGATGTTCCTTTTGCTTCAATTCCTCTGTAAGAAATGGTCACTAAACCCTTGAGGGTGTGTCACTTGCTCACAGATTCCTCTAACAGATCCCTCATGGTTGTCCTTCTCAGTTCCTGGTACAGACTGGAGTTGCCATCAAGCCATGCACTGTGACTCCTCTCGATAATAGCTAGGGTGTCCTTTGAGATGAAACACCTTCTTCTGGGAACACTGGCAAAACCAATACAACCCTCCGCAACCTTCAGGGTCTTGTAATGGAAGGTCCCACATCACATTAGGAATGGCAGTCACACCTAAGTCTGCAAGATCCTCATACAAACTGTGCAAACTCATTAGAAACAGCCTGATCTTCGAGTCTGGCCAGGTCCAGCCTCATTTTCCTAGGAGGTGGGAGCTTCCTGGACCTAAGCTAAATCTGTGGTCAGAATTCACAAACTGGTCACTTCTGTAGACCCTGCAATTCTGTAGGAGCCTCCAGCATCTGCCCATGAGGATGTAATCGATCTCCTTCACTGTACCACCAGTATTGGACTACCAAGTTCAATGATGTGGCTCAGGGTGTTGGAACCAGAATCCAGGTCAGTCCCTGACCTTTTGCAAAGTCAAGGAACATGGAGCCACTTTCACCATGGTCACCAGACCCATTGGGACTGACACAATCCTCATATCCAGCATTGTCAGTGCCAGTGGTCGCATTGAAGTCACCCATGACCAGAGGAGTGTCACCTTACGGGCACCCATCCATCACTAAGCAAAGTTGCGAATAAAATGTCTTCTTCACCAAGACATCACTCACTGTGGTTAGAGCATACACTGAGACAAAAGAGTTTCAAAATACACTCATTGAAAGAAGTAACATCGGATGCCATTGGAAGGAGCTGATCCACTACAGCAACAGCTACTCCCCAAGTATGACAGCCATAAGAGCGACCAAACCAGTGAAAGGTGCACCGACTTACAGAAATCTGGCTAGTCACATGTCTGTGCACCTCAGAAAGTGCTACCACTGAAATGTGGAGTTTACGAAGCTCCTCTGACAGCAGAGGAAAATGATCATCATGCTGGAGAGACAAGACGTTCCACGCACCTACTCGGTTGGGCCACATCACATTGGAACTTAAGTACTGCCATGAGGTGGGCGACACCTCAGCACTACACCAGTTCTGATCCCCAACAAGCCTGAACCCATTGGATCTCTGACGGTTTCAACTCTTACGGGGATGAGGCTCCCAAGGGATTTTCCCCCAGCCCCTTCACAATGAGAGCAGCGTTCCTTAGAGCGACTGCAGCAGAGCAACTCCTGCAGAGAGCAGAAAAAAGTCCTGTCTGCCATTTCAGAGCTGCATGAAGTTTTGTGGTGGCAGGAGTTTTCCCTGCAAGCTGGAGGATCACTTGCCGGGATAATACAGTTAAGCTTTCTACTCAGGACAAGGACTTTGATATCCATTTTACTTTATCCATTTATAATACTGCTAAACAGAAGAAAATATTTTTAAAAAATAAATACCACATTGCTTTTATATTTTCTATATTTTGTCTTTAATCGAGAGTTACTGAAATAATAAGAGGGCACTTAGTGTGGGGAATATCTCTGCATTCATGCCAGCAGGTTTTATAAAGGATATTGAGGTAGCTTCTCAATAATTTGAACAACTGCGGTAAATGTAAGACATAGTGGGTTAGTAAGTGGAATATAGCCAAAAAAGTGTCATTTTTAATTGTGTCATGAGGGCATCCACATACTGTATTTGTTAGTGCTGTTGTTAGTCAGTACCTATGTAGAGAATCCTGTGTGGAATATTGCAGAGTGACTGGCAATTGGCACCATTCAAGACTTTCTTTGGCTTTGTATCATGTGTCCCCTCCTTTAACCGCCACCTTATCGTGGTGGAGGGGTTTGCGTGTCCCAATGATCCTAGGAGCTCTGCTGTCCGGGGCTTTATGCCCCTGGTAGGGCCACCCAAGGCAAACTGGTCCTAGGTGAGGGATGAGACAAAGAGCGGTTAAATAAACCTCCTATGAAGAAAAACAATTTTGGACGGCGTTTTCCCTTGCCCGGACGCGGGTCACCGGGGCCCCACTCTGGAGCCAGGCCTGGAGGTGGTGCTCGATGGCGAGCACCTGGTGGCCGGGCCTGCACCCATGGGGCTCGGCCGGGCACAGCCCGAAGAGGCAACGTGGGTCCCCCTTCCCATGGGCTCACCACCTATGGGAGGGGCCAAGGAGGTCGGGGCAAGTGTGAGTTGGGTGGTGGCCGAAGGCAGGGACCTTGGCGGTCCAATCCTCGGCTACAGAAGCTGGATCTTGGGACGTGGAATGTCACCTCTCTGAAGGGGAAGGAGCCTGAGCTAGTGCACGAAGTTGAGAGGTTCCGGCTAGATATAGTCGGACTCACCTCGACGCACAGCATAGACTCTGGAACCAATCTCCTTGAGAGGGGCTGGACTCTGTACCACTCTGGAGTTGCCCCCAGTGAGAGGCGCCGAGCAGGTGTGGGTATACTTATTGCCCCCCAACTTGGAGCCTGTACATTGGGGTTTACCCCGGTGGACGAGAGGGTAGCCTCCCTTCGCCTTCGGGTGGGGGGACGGGTCCTAACTGTTGTTTGTGCGTATGCACCAAACAGCAGTTCGGAGTACCCACCCTTTTTGGAGTCCCTGGAGGGGGTGCTAGAGGGCATACCTTCTGGGTACTCCCTCGTTCTGCTGGGAGACTGCAATGCTCACGTGGGCAATGACAGTGAGACCTGGAAGGGCGTGATTGGGAGGAATGGCCCCCCCGATCTGAACCCGAGTGGTGTTTTGTTATTGGACTTCTGTCCTCGTCACGGATTGTCCATAACGAACACCATGTTCAAGCATAGGGGTGTTCATATGTGCACTTGGCACCAGGACACCCTAGGCCTCAGTTCGATGATCGACTTTGTGGTCGTGTTGTCGGACTTGCGGCCACATGTCTTGGACACTCGGGTGAAGAGAGGGGCGGAGCTGTCAACTGATCACCACCTGGTGGTGAGTTGGCTTCGATGGTGGGGGAGGATGCCGGTCAGGCATGGTAGGCCCAAACGTGTTGTGAGGGTCTGCTGGGAACGTCTGGCAGAGCCCCCTGTCAGAAGTAGCTTCAACTCCCACCTCCGGCAAAACTTCGACCACATCCCGAGGGAGGTGGGGGACATTGAGTCCGAATGGGCCATGTTCCGTGTCTCTATTGTTGAGGCAGCTGACCGGAGCTGTGGCCGTAAGGTGGTCGGTGCCTGTCATGGTGGCAATCCCCGAACCCGTTGGTGGACACCGGCGGTGAAGGATGCCGTCAAGCTGAAGAAGGAGTCCTACAGGACCCTTTTGTCCTGTGGGACCCTGGAGGCAGCTGATAGGTACCGGCAGGCCAAGCGGAATGCGGCTTTGGTGGTTGCTGAGGCAAAAACTCGGGCGTGGGAGGAGTTTGGGGAGGCCATGGAGAACGACTTTCGGACGGCTTCAAGGAGATTCTGGTCCACCATCCGGCGTCTCAGGAAGGGGAAGCAGTGTAGTGTCAACAGTGTATATGGTGGGGATGGTGCACTGCTGACCTCGACTCGGGACGTTGTGGGTCGGTGGAGGGAGTACTTCGAAGACCTCCTCAATCCCATTAACATGCCTTCCAATGAGGAAGCAGAGCCTGGGGACTCAGAGGTGGGCTCCCCCATCTCTGGGACTGAGGTCACTGAGGTGGTCAAAAAACTCCTTGGTGGCAGGGCCCCGGGGGTGGATGAGATACGCCCGGAGTTCCTCAAGGCTCTGGATGTTGTAGGACTGTCTTGGCTGACACGCCTCTGCAACATCACATGGACATCAGGGACAGTGCCTCTGGATTGGCAGACCGGGGTGGTGGTCCCCCTCTTTAAGAAGGGGGATCGGAGGGTGTGTTCCAACTACAGAGGGATCACACTCCTCAGCCTCCCTGGAAAAGTCTATTCAGGGGTCCTGGAGAGGAGGGTCCGTCGGATAGTCGAGCCTCGGATTCAGGAGGAACAGTGTGGTTTTCGTCCTGGTCGTGGAACAGTGGACCAGCTCTATACCCTTAGCAGGGTCCTGGAGGGTGCATGGGAGTTCGCCCAACCAGTCTACATGTGTTTTGTGGACTTGGAAAAGGCATTCGACCGTGTCCCTCGGGGAATCCTGTGGGGGGTACTCCGAGAGTATGGGGTACCGGCCCCCCTGATAAGGGCTGTTCGGTCCCTGTACGATCGGTGCCAGAGCTTGGTCCGCATTGCCGGCAGTAAGTCGAACCCGTTTCCAGTGAGAGTTGGACTCCGCCAGGGCTGCCCTTTTTCACCGATTCTGTTCATAACTTTTATGGACAGAATTTCTAGGCGCAGCCAGGGCGTTGAGGGGGTCCGGTTTGGTGGGCTCAGGATTGGGCCACTGCTTTTTGCAGATGATGTTGTCCTGTTTGCTTCATCAGGCCGTGATCTTCAGCTCTCTCTGGATCAGTTCGCAGCTGAGTGTGAAGCGGCTGGGATGGGAATCAGCACCTCCAAATCCGAGACCATGGTCCTCAGCCAAAAAAGGGTGGAGTGCCCTCTCAGGGTTGGTAGCGAGATCCTGGAGGAGTTCAAGTATCTCGGGGTCTTGTTCACGAGTGAGGGAAGAATGGAGCGTGAGATCGACAGGCGGATCGGTGCGGCATCCGCAGTAATGCGGGCTCTGCATCGGTCTGTCGTGTTGAAAAAGGAGCTGAGCCGCAAGGCGAAGCTCTCAATTTACCAGTCGATCTATGTTCCTACCCTCACCTATGGTCATGAGCTATGGGTAGTGACCGAAAGAACGAGATCGCGAATACAAGCGGCTGAAATGAGTTTCCTCCGTAGGGTGTCTGGGCTTTCCCTTAAAGATAGGGTGAGAAGCTCAGTCATCCGGGAGGGGCTCAGAGTAGAGCCACTGCTCCTCCGCATCGAGAGGAGTCAGATGAGGTGGCTCGGGCATCTGATCAGGATGCCTCCTGGACGCCTCCCTGGTGAGGTGTTCCGGGCATGTCTAAACGGGAGGAGGCCCCGGGGAAGACCCAGGACACGCTGGAGGGACTATGTATCTCGACTGGCCTGGGAACGCCTTGGGATTCTCCCGGAAGAGCTAGAAGAAGTGGCCGGGGAGAGGGAAGTCTGGGCATCTCTGCTCAAGCTGCTGCCCCCGCGACCCGACCTCGGATAAGCAGGAGACAATGGATGGATGGATGGATGGATGGATGGATGTATCATGTGTGCATCTAGATGAAGATTAGATTAACCTAATAAACATTCCTGGTAAGTCTCAAAAGCTTCACGATAATGCAGCAGTCCTATTGGGTGTTCCTTCAGTTGCCTTTTTGTGGCTCTAAAAGTTAGCACTAACAAATACTAAGACGTATCCTTCATTATGTACTTCATGTTATCTCTATCTTTTAAGCATAAAACAGCAAAGGGGATGGACTTGTCTTTTTAGTAGGGTTTCAATTTTTAAATAACATGTCCCACAGAGTACATGCGCTCTGTTACTGGATAAACTTGTGAAAATATCTAAGATGCTTATTGACAAATAGCGACCTAAAGATGACTTCTAGACAATGTACTTGGAAAGTATATAAGATTTTCAAATATTTTTACCAGTGTGACGTATTCAAAAAAAAAAAAATTTATTTCATACCAGTTGTCACTTCTAAACTACTGCTAACAAATGGACTCTCAATTTACCCTACGCATACATACAAATAATAAATAAAATCCCTTGGACATTAACAAACTTTTTAATGAAAAATATATTTGCAAGATAAAGACTGAAATACACAAGAAGGAAATTGGCATAAACAAACAGTTATTCCATTATAAAAATTGGACCCTCTTTAGTAAGCTTCAAAACATTTTGTTGAATAATAGGAACAAAGACTTAAAGGGGGAGAAAGAGCGAGTGAGAGTGAAAGGAAGGACTTTATCTTATCATATGCAAGCTAAAAACACTTGAGGGCACCGATCGGTAGTTCTAGGTCACTTAGTGCTCTAGGTGAGGTCACACTAGATCACCCCTCTGCTTCCCCAAATCCATTTCATGGACTCAAACAGCACTCGTAAATGTTGTTCCAGCAGAGAGAGAGAATTCCACAGATGGGCCAAGTTCAGTGATGGGAATCAAGCTGTAGAAAGACGATCCATATTACTAACCGAGAATGGTAAATTGGATGTGGACGCAGGTACATGCCCATGGACGCAGGAGACATAGTGCGCAGGCGCCACACAAAAACGAGGAATCAGCCCCCTGCCCCAGAGTGAAACGGGACAGACTACGGAGTCCACAAAGGTTCACAAATCAAACCCGAGATAGTACGTAAAGCGGTAACGACACAGCCACACAAAAAAGAGGATACAGCCCCCCGCCCCAGAGTAAAACAGGACAGACTACAGAGTCCACAAAAGTCCACAACACACTGCATAATCAAACCCGAGATGGTACGGAAAGCACAGGCGCCTAAAACGCGCTATACACCGCCAACAACGAAAGAGCTCAACTAACAGAAATCAGAAATAAAGCAACAAGCCCAGAGAATACAGAACCCTAAACGTCCACACCACACAGCAGAGGCAAACCCAACATAATACGGAAGGTGCAGGCGCCTACATCACGCGTCTAAAACACCACAGACAAAACCCCGAGATGGTGCAGAAGCCCCACAGACCTGGACTCCACATCATATGTGAATCACATTACAGTAATACAATATTATAAGTACTCACAGAAGCAACAAACACAAGAAGCGTCCGCATCCCGCCCCACAGTCAAACCGGAGAGAGTACGGAGTCCCCACACATCCACAAAACACAGCATAGTCAAGCCCGAGATACCCATGCACGCAGAAGACATGGTGCGCAGGCGGCTACAGCGCGATCCTCCGAGAACGAAGGAGACACAGCTCAAAAATGAAAGAGCTCACCTAACGTGGATAAGAAATGAGGCAACGCGCCCATAGGTGATGACACAGCCACACAAAAACAAGAATACAGCCCCCCGCAACAGAGTGAAACAGGACAGACTACAGAGTCCACGAGAGTACACAACACACAGCATAATCAAACCCCCAGATAGTACGAAAAGCGCAGCCGCCTACAACGCGCTATACACTGCCTACAACGAAAGAGCTCAACTAACAGAAATAAGAAATAAAGCAACAAGCCCAGAGAATACAGAACCCTAGACGTCCACAACACACAGCAGAGTCAAACCTGACATAGTACGGAAGCTGCAGGTGCCTACAACGCGCGTCTAAAACACCGCAGGCAAAACCCCGAGATGGTGCAGAAGCCCCACAGACCCGGAATCCACAGCATAAGTAAATCACATTACAGTAGTACAATATTATACATACTCACAGAAACAACAAACACAGGAGGCATCGGCATCCCGCCCCACATTCAAACCGGAGAGAGTACAGACTCCCCAAACGTCCAAAACACACAGCATGGTCACACCCGACACAGTACGGAGGGCGCATGCGCCTACAATGACACACTATACAGCATAATCAAACCCGACATAGTACGGAAGGTGCAGGTGCCTACAATGCGCGTCTAACACACCACAGGCAAGACCCCGAGATGGTGCAGAAGCCCCAAGGATCCGGACTCCACAGCATATGTGAATCACATTCCAGTAATACAATAAGTACTCACAGACATACATATGTCCTCACAGAAAAAGCAAACACAAGAGGCTTCGGCATCCCGCCCCACACTCAAACTGTAGAGAGTACGGGGTCCCCAAACGTCCACAACACACAGCATACTCAAACCCGAGATAGTACGGAGGGCGCATGATGCATATGTAACAATTACCAGGAATGACAATAATCTCTTTCAACTGTATTTCGGCTTACCCACGACCAGGGGTTGGCGAGCGAAGCGAGCAGGGGGCAGAGCCCCCTAGTTCTACATAAAGTTCTAGAATCAAAGCTCAGTACTGACTATATAACCACAGCAACACAATCAATTGCAATCAATTTTATATTTGCCTTTTATTAGAGAATGTTTCAGTATACAAATCTGAACAGGCTCTGTCACGAGACCCACAATAAAAGTTGACTGCTCTTGGTGCTCCAGCTGTGCTCTTCTTCATGTGCTGTTCGAGCCTGCAGAAGTTTGGAATGTGGAAAGTTAAGGAACACAGCAATTCAAAAGTACTGGGGCCCTGAGATAACACCATGACATGACATACCTTTATCGTCAGTGCCCCTCTTCTCTTATTCCCTTCTTTTCCTTTAAAAAGTCCCATTTGGTTGTCACCTTTTCATAATTGATTATAACAACATTTGCTGTTCGATTAAGTCTTTCCAGCTATTTTAATGGATACCTCATCTAGAATTTGTTACCAAGTGATTATCCATCCTGTCAACCCTGTCAGTGAAACATGATGTCTGGCTAAATAACAAACATGTTACTACAAAACAACAAATACAGCTGTCACTGTTTATCTTCTATAATATTTTGATGTATCTGTTTAATTATATATCAGGTGAAATGACAGGCTTTCTATTTCTTTTTTTTGGGTGCTATTCAATATATTTGTATGTATTTAAAGTTAACAGCAGTGCATGTATGCATTTTGTTAGATGTAATTTTTTCTGCCTATACAATGAGAGATTCTGAGAAAACGACTCCTTAATAGCCACCTGTCCATCATCATGGGCTCCCCTCTAATGACTGGAGGAGCACAGAGAAGTGAAAGGTCATGTTGACCAGGGAAACAAGGTGTTGAATGTTGTGCAAGAGACAAGATGTTCATCCATTGAGAATCATTTGCCTGTACTGCCTATTTCATTAACGGCCTTAAACCCCAATCCACACTGAGCAGGCAGAAAAAAGGCTGGAAATAGCACTGGGTGGACGACACACAGCCAGGAAGATGAATCACGTAAATACTGAATTTAACTATGGAGATCATTCAAGCCAGAATGACTTGACATGAACTCCTATGAATAGGGAGGTGATCACATTGCAACAATGACATCCAAGTCCAATTAGAGAAGATCTGCAGTCCTGTAAGATGTTTCACTAAAGATTATTAATTGTTTAACCACTAATTACAAAAGAAAGTGTTTTTTGTAAAATGAGGAAAATTCAGGAGAACATAACCATAGCATCACCATATGCTCATTTTCTGAATTGTACTTAAGGACTTTTCACGGGACAACATCTAAAGAGAATAGATATATCCAACACTGATTTGAATATCACAAGTCATTGAAAAAATACATTTTTGTCATATATGGTTTGTGGTAATACAGTTATATGCTCCTTACTTAAATAGCACTGTCATTTAATTTGTATATTTCTGCCATTGACAACAGCCATTAACTAAAACATGAAAGCCCTGGTTGAAACAGACACCATTTTATCTACAAGGGGTGTGGCGAATGGCTGCTGCCCCTTTCTGGATGGAAGGCCAATGTACTAGAAGGACCAGGGGAGCAGATGTGCACAGGACACTGCCTCCCCCAGAGCTCTAGATGGCAGCCCCCCTGGGTTGCAGCGGCATCTCTGATTCCCGCACGGCTCCATGGGAGCTGTAGTTTGGCAGAGCCCTGTAGGGTTCTGTGGGGGCTTTGGTGAAAAGCAAAACCGGCTCAGATAAGCCCGGAGTCTCAATTTCAGCAAGGCTTACTTGCTAAGAATGCTTCATGGAGTACCCCAGAGAGTGGCAAACCTATAATTTTGGGGCCCAGAAGCTTGAACTGTTTTAGGGGTCCCTTCAACCCCATATATTTAGAAGGAAACACTATTAATTTGATGTTTTTTGTTTATGGCTAGCCTACATGACACTTTAAAAATGTTTTTATTTTAACAATTGTATTGTATTGAATTACATTATATTACTAATATTATTTTTTAAAAACCATTCTTATACAGTATAGATACTCAAAATGTTTTAGCAATGCAATATGGAATAAAGAAATTCTGGGGACCTTAAGAGCCTTGAAGTTTAAACTTCATTAGTTTCATAGTAGATTTGTTTCTGCCTCTGCCCCAGGCAACTGCTCCTTTGGTGATTAGAGGCTACTTTTTTATTAGTAAAGAATCAATAGAGCAGGCTTTTCTATACGTTTTAAAAATATATATACATATAAACGTTTAATTAATTACCTCATTCATATGAATGTGTTATTTTATTAGGCCTATTATTATTATTATTATTATTGTTATTATATACATCTGTGAAGTTTTGACTTTGGTCCACCGTGGAAGATATACGGTTCCTGCAATTCATCCTCTTTACTTTTTAAATTTCCAACATTAATAATACACAACATGACAAGACATCACTTTAAAATCTGTTTTGTTTGCTTCTTAAAGTTAAAAAAAAAAATAAAATAAAAGTACACAAAGAATGAACACGCTACCTTCCAGAAAATTCTACTTCTCAGGTTCATCGGCTCTCACCTCTCCTATGGGTGAGCGAGTATGTGCTCCTGAGGTGCGCAGGTGCAATGCGTTACCTAACTGTATAAGAGGAATGGGATGCGCGGGGATTTGATGGTAGTCTGAGGTTTCTGCGATTTCCTTCACGGGGGTGTAATTCTGTGTTTTAGTTTCTCCTCTTTCTCCAGCTGCTTAGCTTGTATTTCTATGATGTTTCTGCTGCTTTCGGTTCCAAGAGGTTTTGAAAGCACACAAGGCTGTAGTTATACAGAGGGAGGACTGGACGCAGCAAAGAGTGGGGTCTCCCTAATCGATGTCTGCACAGTGTACAGAGACGGAGGTAATCGTGACCATCAGTCCTGATCTCTTTGGTATTCAGCATCCTGTCCAGCCATCCGATTTGACCAACCATGTGTCAATGCCTCCTACCTTTGTAGTCGACTTACCGCTGTAGGGATGTGTCAGTGCAGTTATGGTGCACAATTGTATTTAAGGTAGAAGTTGTGTAGTGGTTCATTTCGCACAATTAATCAAACTACTGTATGTTAAACCTTGTTTTGTTGTGTTTTTGGACTTAATATTCAGTTTATGTTCATTTCAAACACTGTGTAACATTTTTTTTTCTGATGTGATGAGCATGTTCTGCTTTTCTTTTTTTTCTTTTTGTACCAGAAACAAACTTCTAATTAAACTGGCTGAAAATATTTCTTCTAGTGTTGTATGGATTTATTTTATGTGCATGATTATTGGGAGATAGGTAATGTTTAATAAAGTTATTGACCCTGAGGCTAAACAAGATTAAAATCTCACACCTACATTGGATAATGCAAGGTTCAACCTAGAACCATCCCTTCTTAAAAATACATTTCTTAGCATATGACTAGACCATTCTTTCCATCACATTTGGAAAGATTGTGCAATGTCATACATGTAAACTTTGCTTTTCCAACAATTTCTGGAAATTCTTTTGTGAGGCAATTGTAACATAACTGCACAGACCCCCTGGTACAACACATTTAAGGTTTTTTTCTAAAAATTGAAATGAATCCAATGTATAAGTGTCAATCAATGCAAACATATCATTCCAAGGTTTGTAGGCCACATCTTATTTTTTACTTGTAACAATGCTTTTTTCTATTAACTGTTTTTCTAATTGCCCAGCTAGTTTAATTTCTGGTGTCTGTCTTCTTCTTTAATATTCTCTTGCTTCAATATCAGTCTTTTCTAAATGGAGACTGGTGGCCAAGTATAGCAATTGGGTGTCCAGTATTAAAGTCCTTGTTGTCCCTTTTTGGGAAGGGCAGTTTCGTGTCATATTAGCTTGCCCCTAGCTATTTTAATAGAGGGAAATAATGTTTAGTGTTTTTGGCTAAATCATTTTTCATTGAATCTTGCTTATAGTCCTACTTGACAAAGTATCCATGATCTGTAGATCAAGTGTCCCTAGCAGATGACATCAAAGCTTAGTTTGATTCAGATAAGACATCCTTTAAATTCTCCATTCCAGTACAAGAAGCACTACAAGTTTATGAGTGTCAGTGTGGAGAGTTGAGGTCGGACTGAAGAAAATGTATAAGGGTTTAACTGAGCAGTGTAAAACAGGAGACTTGATAACAATTTGGAGCACCTTGAAGGCAAATCCCATATAAATAATGGAAAGATTGCAAAAGCAGTTGTTCAAAGCAATAAGGTCTTTTCAGACAGTAGTCAAAATTGTGACTTACACGAAAAGGCAGAGGTGCCCCATATGAAGAAGCCAGACCAGAAAGGGCAGAGCCAGTGGGCTATGACCTGGAAGAGATGTCTTTGGGTTGCCAGTTGTCTGATCTGTAAGGGACAAAGGAGGAGAAGTACTAGGCAAGGCCTACCTGTTCTGTAAGAGCTTTATACAGAACCCACGGTGGAAGATCTCAGCTAGCTATTGCCTCCCTAACATGTGGAAAAGCACCAGGCGAGGATGGCATACCACCTGAGATCCTCAAATATGGAAAATCAGCCCTAGGATGGCCGCTTAGATTGCAACAGCTACCAGGGTATTTCCTTGTTGAGAACCGTAGGCAAAGTTTTTGCCAGAGTGGTCCTGTCTCGACTCCAAGTTCATTCCACAATGTGGATTCAGGGCTGAGAGATTCACAGTTGACATGATATTCTCTCTACGTCAGCTCCAAGAGAAATGTCAAGAACAGCAGATGCCTTTATACATTGCATTAATTGATCTCACAAGGTCAAATCTTCCACTTGCATAACATACCCAGCAGAGTTTACTGGATAGGACCAAAATAAAAAGAGTGTTAATGCAGAATAACTGTTAGTATCAAGTATTGGCTTGAACATCATAACGTAATACCTTTTAAAAAATAAAAATTTTCAATGTTCCATTATTTTAGGTTTAGATTTACAGCATTAACTCATTTTCTCACTTAAAGTATTATAATTTTTAATTAACTGTGTAGCAAAAACACACTTTTTATTCACAAGCCAATTACTGCATTTATACTGTATTAACAAGAAATAGAAACAACCTGTAGCAAGAAGAAATCAACACTTTCTCTAAGTTTCAGTACAAAGTTTCATGGAGGACTAATTGAGGTGAGGGGGCAGCTTCATTACGATGCTTACCAGGAGGCAATATTCATCGTTTGACTCATTTTAAGGCAACAACAAGAAACATATCCCAGTCTGCACAGTCTGTTGCAAAGAATTCTTAATTAAGAAGACAAAAGGGACGCAGTCAAAGCCTGGAATTAACGGCTTCTCAGTCTCTTGCTTTTATACTTTCCCTGTTTGCCACAGAGTTGACTGTCCCCCTGCCGTGATAAGGGCTTGCATGAAAAGCGGGCCTTCAAATCATAGAAAGGAGCGGCCTTTGCTCATGCTGTCAGAAGGTATTCAAGTCGAAAGGTCATCCACTCGTTAGTCACAGCCTAATTGAACTCAAGCCGATGCTAAAGAGCAGCAAGCTATCGTTTTATAAAGACACGTGTAAATGTCGGAGGCATAGGCACGCCATGAACCCAGACGTTAGTATGAGCTTGCATCCTCTGTACATCAGATGAGCACTCTGGAACAGGCCTGAACTACACCTTTGACTCATGCCCCTTGGTACATTGTACCTCATTGCCACCTTTATTACACTGTGGGAGCCTTTTATGATTTGGTGATGGCACCACACCAATAGACAATAGTGAAGCTTAGCTGAGCTACACCGTGTTGCTGTGTGTAGGGTGCAGATTATGATTTGGCATTAAGGAAATGGGGTGAGGTGGGATCAAAAAACTGAAGGATGTAAAAACGTATGGCAGATATGAAAGAAACCATTTCTTGAAGTAAACTAGAGGTGATTTCAAGTTCTTTTGTTGCGACGAACTCTATATACAATCTCAATTGCCCTTTTACTGATAAACTATTGAAATCCTTGCAGATTTTGTATTCTGCAGAATTTTTGGTTCATGGCTATTTGCAGCTGCATTAATGTACTCCTTAGTTAATGTTGTTATTTTATATCAGTTTTAAACAGGAATAACTTTCTTTCCTTCCAGTTTCCACAAGTGCTGACTAATAATTGCCAGTGGATCAATGCTGACAGTTATCAGACATACCATCTGAACAGCTTATGTAAGGATTTGTTGTGAAATAATGTTTCAAAAACTTAAAAAAGATTTCAAACTACAAATTTAGATCTTCGAAATGCAAGTAGGCTTGGCACTGAAACTTAAAAAGAAGGCTTGTGAACTGCATGTTCAAATTAGGCCAATGCTATAAATAAAGTACATGCTCCCATTTTGTACAAACGCCTTGCTGCTTTCCTAGTCCTTTCCTCCTTGCCAGCTGCTCTGACCACCATCTGGACCAGGTCACACTGCTCCTTCCCTCTTGCTGTGTAAGAAAAGTGAAACACAAAGCTATCAAGCCAGTTCTTCTCCTGGCCACAGCTCCAACCGGAATTTCATGGCAAAGTCTTGACTCATCCTGTTCTGTTGAAGCCTCTGCTCTCCAATTTCTAATTTTCACGAGCACCACTTGTGCCCCTGAGACCTTGGGTTCACTGGATCCCCAGAGCTCCAGCACCTCTCAAAGGTGCACAATTTTAAACTATTCGCAGGGAGTGTTGGATTGCAACTGTTCCCATAAAGTGTTATGCTGCTGAGTCTTCCTGGTAAACCAAGTCATATTCTTAGGATACAGCTATTTTTTCCAGATCCATATTGGTGGAGATTTGAAAATTTTATGTGGTCACTAAGGGTTTTTTTGAGACTGTGATTGATTCATATACATTAAGAAAAGAGACAATGATTATTATATTATTACTTGGGTGTTTGCCCCCTGCTCACTGCACTCACCAACCCCCTCAGCCTGCATTACGTGCCAGCCACTTTGCATCTCTGCCGCTCGCGTTGTGAAGAGGATAGCTGAACGCACTCCAAGGAGGCACAGTTGCTCCTCTGAAACCCCCTCTTAAACGGTGATACAATGGGAAACAAATACGTTTTTTTTTTACCTCCTCATTCCTCAGTCAGTTGCTGGCTTGCTGCTGCTTCTGTGCCACGTGATCTGCATCTCATACAGCGCTTTGAACATTTAAAAGCCTGTACAGCAGCTGTCCTACTCTTTGCCTTTTATTTCTGGCCTTGGGTGTGGTTAAATCTCCTGCCACAAGTCTTGTCTCGCGGGACATGAGCTCTTGATATTTTTTAGTTTATCATTGAAATATGGAATAAGAACCTGAAAATCTAACAACATCATATTAAAGTCCGATAAATTCTGAAAAGCATGATACCAAACATATATATGAAGGTTTTAAAATAAGCCATAGTTAAAGCGTGACAAAAAAGTCACATAAAATCGTTGCACAAAATCGTTGCACTTTTAGGCTTAGGATTTTAGATATATAGAGTAGATTATTATAAATTATAGTGATCCCCTGAAATTGAGTACAGTGATCCCTCGCTATATCGCACTTCGTCTTTCGCGGCTTCACTCCATCGCGGATTTTAAATGTAAGCATATGTGAATGTATATCGCGGATTTTTCACTGCTTCACGGATGTCTGCGGTCTACAGTACGTGTGCTTCCTCAGTTGATTTGCCCATTTGAAATCAAACAAGGGACGCATTTGAATTCAAACAAGGGACGCTATTGGCGGATGGCTGAGAAGCTACCCAATCAGAGCACGCGGTTAAGCTCCTGGGTGCTGTGCTAACTCTCGAGCGTCTCGCGACCATTCTACGAATGGCAAAAGATCTCCATACATCAGTTGAAGAATGGGACCCGCAAATGATTCGTTCTTTGCAATTTAAAAATGCTCTTGACAGCGCCACGGAAGTGTATAGGAACCTCTTTACACAAATGAAAAAGCAGCGCCAGCAAATGCCCATCACAATGTTCCTTACAAGCAAAACACTGCCTAGTATGCCTTCAGTGGAAGAAGACGACGGCGGTGCTACACAGTCGCCTGAAGAGGCTCCTTTAGAACAGCTGTGACAGTGCAGTAAATGTCATCGTTATCTGACAAGTTGGTGAGTACCCAAAACTATTTTTCTACATACTTAGTACATGTATGTACGTTTATTGTAACTGTGCACACATTTTATACAATTTTTTCCTTGCATTGTAGGCATTTATTGCCGGTGGCCTGTCTATCGTAATGGCTGTAACAAATGTGATATCGGAGACACTCTACAGTATCTTTAAAATAACATTTTGGTTTTATGTACAGCATTTACATGTTATAGATTTTTCACGTATTTTTATATTACCTACTCAATTACATTATGTTTAACATTTTATTACGTATTAAATAAAACTCCTTAATGATCTACGATACATATGTTTGTGAGTAGTATATAAACTGTGTTTACATACATAATTTCAACGAATTTTACCTAATAACTAAGAGAATATAAAGGGTTTATGCTGTATAACTGTACGGGGAATATTTATAAACCATGTGGGAGAGTTTATAAGGACTTAAAATATATAAAAATAACCATATAAACATATGGTTTCTACTTCGCGGATTTTCTTATTTCGCGGGTGGCTCTGGAACGCAACCCCAGCGATGGAGGAGGGATTACTGTAAATGGTTGTTTCAGATCAGGGAGCTGGTGGCTCCTTTGGGGATAATGAATTTGTGAGTGTAATTACCTGTTTCTGTGTTAGCTCTGCCAGGACCTAGGTCTTCACTTCACTCCAGCACCCTGGCTTTTCCTGAATAGTCATTTGGTTAACATACCTTGGACAAAGTTTAATATTCATAACTACAGACAAAAAAGGTGAAGGTTATTACTCTGAAAATACATTCAGTTTGATATGTGTAAGACACAGATTATTTCAACTTAAAATTCAACACACCTTCCCAAATCATCCTACCTTCAAGAGGTGTTTCTAGCAGTGCCGCTGCTAAGTTATTTTGCGCTCTAGGCCAAGCTTATTAGTGTGCCAACTGACTGTTCAGTAGGTAAGCCGTGCAGCTGGGTTTTTCTTCCCTTATGATCTGCGCCCTAGGTGAATGCCTAATTCGCCTAAATGGTGGCACTGGGCCTGGTTACCAGGTTCCAGGTCTGTCTTTTTCCTCTACTGGACTTCTTTATTGATTCTGCTGTTGCTAGCACTTAGAATGGACTTATCAGAATCAGAATCACTTTATTGCTAGCAAGTGAAAAATACCAGAATTTACTTTGATTAGGTGGAAAAACATGGAATACAGGACATTACCAACTCAAATACAATTTCAACCCACCATTAACCTACATTGCACAAACATCCATACAAACACAACATTTTCTTGAACATAAACATTTACAAACTTCAATAATATGTTCAAATAAATAAAAAAACTATACAAAATAATATAGATATCAAATAGTACAAGTTGAGTAAATATGATGTGTTTATGAATAGACAAACAGCACGGTTACCATTTATATGTTGTAAAAAACAATTAGGAATTTCCCTATGAAAGTTTATTTAGGATTTGAATACTTTGCGGAAAGAAGCTGTGTAGATGGTGTGTAGTTCTGGTTGCAAATAGACATGGACCTCCTCTGTGATGGCATTTTAATGAACAGATGGTTGCTGGGGTGGGTGGAGTCAGCTGCAATCTTTTTGTTCTCTTTTTTTCTCTGGTGATGAACAGATCTTTTAATGGTGGGAGACAACAGCCAATGATTTCCTCAGCTGAACAAATCACCTGCTGCAAACGACTCTTAGAAGGAGAGTAGACAGAAGCAAACAAATCAGTGATGAAGGTGGTCACAAATACTCTCAATGATGGCCAAGTAAAAATGTAACAATATACGCTTTGATAAACCAAGCTTCTTAAACTGGTGAAGGAAGAACAAGCTCTGCCTGGCTTTCTTGATGATGGAGTTGATGCACTCGTCCCATTTTAATGTATTAGTGAAAATAGTCCCCAGGAATTTAAACAACTGAACCACAGGCACAGTCTGGCCATTAATTTGCAGAGGTGGACAGTTAGTGACTTGTCGGCAGAAGTCAATCCTCATTATCACTGTCTTAAAAGAATTGAGCTCCAAGTTGTTACAAGAACACCATTCTACAAGACAGCCCACCTCTCTTCGATAGGAAGGCACATCATTATTAGAAATAAGACCCACCCATGGTTGCGTCATCTGCAAACTTCAGGATTTTTACAGATTTGTCCATGGATCTACAGTCATTTGTATTAAGTGAGAACAGGAGGGGGGGACATCTCGGTCAGGCCAGAATGGCCTTGTGCTATTCCTTTAGTTCTTTCTTTTCTTTGCATTTTTTCACTGGTACCTCCAGTTAGTTTCTGTTGCTATGCAACCTTAATTATGCTTCTGTCAAATGATGGAAGAGGCACCGGAGGTAACAGAAGGAGCTAAACTAGAGGTCTTCTGTAAAGCAGAGGGAGCTCAGGATCAGTCGCAGAGGGCCGCAGTGACTACACAGTTTTACTCAAGGTCAATTTTTTAATTATAAGCAATGTATTGCTGCAAAAGCAGTTGCATCTTAAGAAACATTTTTATACTTTATTTCAGTTAATGCACTTGTTAAAAGTCCCAACAATGAACTGCTTTTTTTGGGCTAACTCGCATTTGAACATTATAAATTTCCAGTGTTTGAAATTTTTCAAGCTGGTTATTGGCATTTCTGCAAGCGTTTCGTCAGCATTTTCAGGTGTTTTCCAGCATTTTACAAGCATTTTTAAAGAAGCATGTTGAAGGGAAAAGTTGATTGACATAATTTTCCTTTCATCATTTTGTGGGTTGTGAGATGTTCTAATAATGTGAGAAGATTGTAATGTTACCAGAATGTCTTCTATGACTTAATGCTTTTAATCCTGGCTATCACAGTACTGACGAGAAGGTGTTTTCAATGCAGATATTAAGTTTATCCTACTCTGCAGCAGAAGGGGGTTAGAGGACAGTTCTGGATGCTCTATGAAGAACTTGATCAGCATCCTGAAAAAAATCCAGGATTACACATATCGATAAGCATGTATGCACACTGATATCTGATAGTATCTTTAGTTTATTTGCAACACTTAAAAAAAAATCATTCTGTTATTTCACAATATAATTGCCTGTTGCTGTCAGAGCAACAGCATGGTCATCAAGTGACAGCTAGTAAGGAAGTGAAAAGAATTGAACAGATGTTTAATTCATATTGTCAAGCGTGGGTCATTAAGTTGCACAGGTTTCCAAGGAATAATATCTTTATTGATGAACTGGCATGTACAAGCACAAGACCTCATGCAGAAGGGGTTTGCCAACAGCAGATAATCACACAAGAAGCAGCTGTCAAACGTGATGCTTCAGTTCCTGTCTCCAGGTCAGAAGAATACAAAGTCCTCCTCATCAAGCAGGCTCAACAGCTTAGAAGCAGAAACTGGAGCAGAAGCAGTCTGAGGGAGAGAAGACAGGAGAGTGAGCTTTTAGGTTGGCCGGGGCTCTGTCTTTTTAATGTTCCAAACCCCATGCGCGAAGCATGTCACATGGTAAGCCTGCAAACCTGCAGCTGATCCTGCAAAGGGGGCGGGTAAAAGTGTGTTTGTTTCTAATTGAAATACTGTTTAACAGGAAGTTTCTGAAGGGCAGCTGTGTTTCTTTGCCATGGCTTTACTGTTAAGAGTGGCGACACCGGTCAAACCCCCCTCCATCAGCTTTGTTCAGACCTCTGTGAACTAAGCGACATTCTGAACCGGACTCGGTTAGCTGAGAGAGAACCTCAGCAATGACATGTGAAGAGCCAGGACGATGACGGACAATAATATTAAACGGCTGTAAGGTAATGAACCACCTTGTAAGTCGGGAGTTTGTATCTTTCTGTCTGTAGAGCCACTGTAAGGGAGTGTGATTGGTCACCAAGGTAAATTTACGCTACCACAAGTAATAATGGAGAACTTCTACCGCTCATTTAATCACCAAATGCTCTTTCTCAATGGTCAAGTAATTATGCTGTCTGGGAAGCAGTTTTCTACTCAAATACATGATGGGATGCTCCTCACCATCAAAAACCTGAGACAGAACAGCCTCCAAACCAAACACACTAGCATCTGTCTACAGGATAAATTCTTTAGAGAAGTTGCGATTCCTTAACACTGGGTACAACAACACAGCCGTCTTCAAATCAGAGAAGGACCATTCACAATCATTGGTCCTGACAATGCAGTGGTTCTTCCAGCCCGTTGTAAGAGCAGTTAGAGGAGCAACTCTATTTGCAAAATTTGTGATGAATCTTTTATAATAACCAGCAAGTCCCAGGGAGGTATGAACCTACTTTGCGTTTCTGGACGGGATATGCAAGCACCTCACCTATCTTCTTCAGCTGAGGTCTAATCAAACCTTTTCCAATAGAATATCCCAAATAATACATTTCAGTCATTCCTAATTTACATTTCTTTGGGTTAGCTGTCAACCCGGCCTACCTCAAGCTGTCAAGCACAGCCTGAAGGCATTCTAAATATGACTGCTAATCATTACTGAAAATGACAACATCATCAAGGTATGCCCCAGAATATTTGGAATGGGGAACAAGATCTGATCCATCATATGCTGGAAAGTTAGAGGTGCACCATACAGTCCAAACAGGAGCTTAGTAAATTCAAATAACCTGTGAGGAGCGGCAAATGCTGTCTTTTCCCAATTGGAAACCTCAAGAGGTACCTGCCACTACCCCTTTTCAAGATCAAGCGTAGAGATATATGATGCCTGACCCAGTTTCTCCAGTAATTCATCAATGCAGGACATTGGATAAGCATCAAATTTAGAAACCTTATTTAAGTGTCTAAAATTGATACAGAACCAAATCGAACCATCTGGTTTTGGGACTAATACAATTGGGCTCCACCAATTGCTTTTACTCTTGCGAATTATGCCTAATTCAAACATCTTTCTGACCTCATCACGCACCACATTCTTCCTTGCCTCCGGTATCTGATATGGTATCTGATATTTGCACTTTAACACCAGGGTCTGTTATGATTTTATGCTCTGCAAGTTTAGTGAAGCCAGGCAGCGAAGAAAAGACATCAGTGTTTCTTCTTATCAAAGACAGCAACTCCATTTTCTGATTATCTGTCAAATCATCACCAATAGTAATGTCAGTCTGGGAGACTGCAGCCACGGGCGTTAACACCTCCTGTGGTTCATGCCATTCTTTTAAGAGATTAACATGTAAAATTTGCACAGGCTTTCACTGGCCCTTTATTTAACTTTGTAATTTACAGGACCCATATGCTGTCGTTTAGCCAGAAACTTATGTGGGTCAGATGGGATCAGAACAAGTACCCAATTGCCCTTTTTGAATTTGCGGAGTTTGCTTTTCTTATCATAATTACGTTTTTGGGTATCCTGCTCATGCTGCTGGTGATAGAGGATAGTTCAGAAATTTGTTCCTGCAGTGAAACGACCCGATCTACAAATTTCAAACCGTATTAGTCTGCATACCCATTCACTCCTCACGAATAATATCCAAGACATGCTGCAGTCATCTGCCAAACAGTAACTCAAATGGACTCAATCAGAAAAGAGTGTGCTGCATGCAATCCAGTAACAGAAACTTAAAGATATTTTGTCAGTATAGTTTTAATCTAGATATTTGCAAACATATATTTCAAAATAGTGTGATCTGGTGGGACAGCAGCCGATATTTATACCCTGGGGTCTTGGGTTGGGGATGAAAAAAGGGAATGGATGTTATTTTCTGCACCATACATGAAGGACTAAACTTGTTTTCATAATTGAGAATATAATTGGCACATTTCTAGTTTTCAGAATTAAACCACTACTAATCAATCAAGAAATGCATGGGCAGAACATGCAAACCTTATGCAGTTGAAGTTGCAATGCATGAATGATAGCTCTGTGCTACCACTCTGAATATATGTTAAAATGTGTGTACTAAACTTGATAAACTTCAACTTGATTAAAACTAAATGTATATTTATAACTTTTGTTCAGTTCTTGTCATTAGTGGTGGCTCTAAGGCTAAGGATGTGCACCAGCAATCGGAAGGTTGCCAGCTTGAATCCCATAAATGCCAGAACTGATTTTACTCCATTGGGCCCTTGAGCAAGGCCCTTAACTTGCAATTACTTTGTTGGGTATGATATTAATCTGCATCCAGCCCTGCAAGCAGGACCTCAAACTTGCAGGGAAAACTTGGTGGTTGGTGGCAAGATTGGCACTGCAGCCACTGTAAAACCTCCTACTGTTCTAGTGTGGTTGCACTCGGATCACAATCCAGGTGGTGTGGTGGGTGCGGCAATGTGCTATCAGTGTATGCTCCCAACCTCTTGTCATTTGTTTACATGCATATTCCCTAAATAGCTGTTAGTTGTTGTCAGAAGCATGCAAGTGTACAACAACACCATGAAATGATAGTGTCTTCCTGTAAAAAAACTCTTGATTTTTTTTTTGTTTTGTTTTGTTTTTACTAGCATTTTTATAGCATTATCACTCATTACTATGGTAGAAGTATTTGGCTGAAAACACTCAAAACTGCTGCATGCAGGGATTTCTAAATCAGTCCCTGCTAAAACATGGTGGATGGTACACTGTGAGTAGTGTCATAAGTGATTAAGAGCATTCTGATCTAGAGCTAAAACAACACTTAGGTGTATATTTGCTGTTTTTCAATTGTTTTTTATTATCTTATAAATTAATACTTTTTTCATGTGTTCTGTCTTAATGCTCAGGGACCTGAAGATGAAAGAGAAGCCAATGTTGTGACCAAAACCACAAGCCAATCTGCAGTCAGGTTTAGAGTGGTAATCAAAAATCAAAGACTTAAATGCCACAAAAATGTTTGATAACATAAAAGAGGTGTAATTGCAAAGGAATACACTAATGCCGCTGTTGTCTAACACTCAGATGGTTCAAGACCACACTTGTTTACCTTTATATGCATGCACCAATGACATCATATGTCACACACTATCAGGTGGTTGTGGGTAATCTGACATAGTAATAGCAGACACAACCTAGGCAAAATGGCAGTGCCCATGAACAAAATAAAATAGCATCATGGAAATATTTTAAAAGTCTACAATGTTCTCAAAGCACAGCCTAGAGAAGAGGGGTTAGGAGCAGGTGCTGATACAGCACATTGCCACACCCATCACATGACAAATCAACTCATGATCCCAGATTAGGACCTGAGTGCAGCCATGCAATGGGTGACACCTCAGCCCCACACTAATACAGATGGAATGGAACAGTGTGAGGTTTTTTATGGTGGCCGGAGTGCCAGTTCTGCCACAAACCCCCAGGTTTTTCCCTGCAGGTTGGTGGACCTGCATGCAGTTCTGGATGCAGATTAACATCATGCCCAGGATGGATCAATTGCAGGTTAAGGGCCTTGTTCAAGGGCCCAACAGAGTAGAGTCACTTTTCATATTTTATGGGATTTGAACCTGCAACCTTCCAATTCCCAATGAAGATCCCTACCCTCAGAGCCATCACTCCACCCAGAGGGACAAAAATCCCAAAATAGACATGTAGACCGTGAAAATCTGTCCAAGATTTCTCACAAAAAATAAATTACTAACTTCAGTCCTTAAAAACATAACGGAATCAATAGCATTGCAAGAAGGGTATGAGGCCTTCAATAAGAATAATAAAGTAGGCCAGTATCTTCACCAGGCTGACCAGATAAGGCTATTCCCCAGGTAATCCTCAACTACCATTGGCCTACAGAGGCCAAAAATGAGGAACTGGCTTTAAAATTTCAAAATACAAGTGAAAAATATTTAAAGTTTAAAACATATTGTAGTTTTCTGGGTAAATACGTACAGGAGAACACACAGCTGTCAGGGCCTCTCCAAGTTTATTTTGTTTAATTTGGTTCCATACAAACAGAGGACTATCGTTAGCTCTGCTATTTTGGGTTACGGATCATACCTCCAAAATTTTAAGAGCTGATCAAAGCCACATAGCTTTCCTATTTCAACTGTTTTACATATTCGCTCACTTCACTTGTCACCACAGTCTGTCCCCTTTAAGGCTCCGCACTCCCTGCCCTGCACTTCTGCCACCCTCTTAAGCCCCAGTCCTGTCACTCACGATCTAGGAGGTGTGTGTGTGCCCCTCACAATTAGAACCCTCTCCTTCCAGTCCTCCCATTCCTTCAGACAAAGGTTAAGACAGTGGTTCTCAAACTGTGGGGTGGGCCCCCATAGGGGGGCGTAAAGTAACAAAAAGAGGAGCGCGAAGATGTGAAAAAAAGAAAACAAGAATCGAAAATATGAAAAATACATCCATTGAAACCAAAACAAATTAACTTAAACTACATTCTGACAATAAATATAGAGTTAGATAAATGTTGATAAATGTTAAGTAGGTGTAATAAAATATGCATCTATGATATATCTGTAATTAAAAAAGAACAAATTGGTATTAGTGGGCTCCTTTCAAAAAAACATTAGGAGGGCGCGATTAAAACTGTTATGAAAACTCGGGTCGCAAATACTTAAAGGTTGAGAAATGCTGGGTTAGGAAGTGACTGCCACCACATCACAATACAATATACTGTAAATATGCTCTACAAGGGAAATGGTAAACCTCTAACTTGTTGAGAAGCCATAATGGAGTCACTGGCATCCTCACTGAGATGGATGAAAATTTCTTGCCTGGACAGGATTACACAATGGAAAGATGTGTATGAAAACAAAAGCAACCTTTCCATAAGATGTCCGCTTTTCTTCTTCATAGAAAATGGTAACTCTGTCCCTAGAGGCAGAAATATAGTAGAGAATTAAAACAAAACTGAGTTCCATTATGAATAATGTTGCACATCCTCTCTCTAACACACAAACACTGAGGACTTTCAGCCAACAAATTATTCATCAGACGTGTGATATGGAACACAACTGGGGCTCTTTTATACTAACAGCAATACATTTGCATAATATATAATCTATCTATCTAAAGATGTATCACCTTTAGTTTTTTTGATTAAGAGTTCTGTACAATTTAAGACTGAAGAAAGAATGGTGATACAAGGAAACATTTAATTTCCTGGGAGCGGCACACCAAGCATAAAGGCTGAGAACCCTTAGTCCATTCCATTGTACATCCTGATCAGATGTGGGTGCTCAGACTATACATGTACATGGCTTTAGCAGTCAGAATTGCCCATTGACATTTTGCAATAAAGCTTTACCCATTCTGAAAAAAAATATGGCCACAGTCTTCTCAAAATGTCAACAAAAAAATAGAGCTGCATTGCCAACTCTTGATGTTTTGTGCTCTCTCAAAAACTACAAAAAAAAAGGCATAATTTGTGTCATGCATGCGCATCACTGGATCATCCTTCTGGCTCTTCTAAAGTATGTACTTCCACCCCTAGTCAAGGCGGGCCGCTGACGTTAACCTTATTCTCAGTTTTTCCCTCCACAGTACTGAGAAGACGCCATGTGAGGACAACTGACTCCACCCCTTCCCATCCAGCAGGTTCATATCCTGCTGTTTCGACAAGGAGGCATCACTTGTTACGAGAATGCACCGCAGGACAGAGCTCCTTCCTACTGTGATTCTCAGGGTTTTTATCAGCATTTATCATCATCGAGTGCACGATGATTGGGTAGCACCCCAGCATTACAACATGTGGACCTGCAGTTTCTTCAAACAACCACACTGGTCACATGGATGTAATCCATTTAGTTTACTGTCAAGTGTGTTTATTTCAGATTCTTCCAATTAAAGTTTCCTAAGATACCTTTCTTATTGACCATTTAGTTGTATGTGTGTTGTAATATGATATTTAGCTTATTAGTGAAAATGGTGAAAATGAGCATGACAACGATGATGCCCAATGTACAAAGAACTGCATATTGAATTTCAGGAAAATTGATGGAGAAAACAGAAATTTGGTTTGTGATACTGCTCACATTACAAGACGACACGACAGAAATTCTTCCAATTCTACGACAGCCCAATCATAAGATGCATCACAGCCCTTCTCATACTGCATTAGAAAGGATGGCCCATTAAGTTGAAATTCAGGCTAACTCACAAAATCAGTCCGTGACTGCAAATTAGACTTAAAATCGTGTCAAAATCACACCATGTATATCCAGCTTTAGGAAATGATGTAGAAGTTGTAGTGGACAGTTGTTATCATGTGTTTTTGCATGGTGCTTCTGACAAATATGGTGTTATGATATGATGTTCACAATATTTGACTTTAAATTGACCTGCAATGGACTGTGGTCTGACACAATTTCAGCCTTGCTGTTATTGCTTCTGCTTCGACTATATGTCTCAGTAGTTTGTTTGCGATTCCCACAACTCTTTGAATAAAGAAGTGTCTCATTGCTTGAGTCCTAAATGCGCTTCCATTTAATTTCCACCAGTGTCCTCCTTATTCACCATTTAGATGGAAGAATTCTGCTGGATCTACTTTATCAATTTTGAAGACCTGGATTTGGTCCCCACATAGTTTCCTCTGCTTCAGACTAAACTAATTCTCTAAAGTCTGTCAGAATAGGACATGTTGTCCTGCATATGTGCCTGGCAACCACCTTCCTAGCTCCAACCAGGTATGCACTACCACCCTGGGATGAGAGGAGGTGCTGTTGATAATAATGTCTTCTTGTTTGCCTCTTTTGCCTCAGACCAGATCTGAAGTCCAAGGAAGATGCCTAGCACTTCCCACACTCTGCTCAGATAAGCAGCACCCCTTCTGGTGGAGCCACTAAAAAAGTCAGACAAGAGCAGGAGGATGATGTTAGTATTGGACCGAGTGTTTTCGTGGACAGAGATCCTGATGAAACATCATTGTCACACTGCACAGAGTGAGTGTAGAAGAGCTTTTTTGTTGTGCCTGAGGTACAATTTTGGTTTGGGATTACTACCCCAAAATTCCTTTCTTGTTGCTGTGAGTCTCCATCTCAGTCACAATAAACTTATGTCCTAGGATGCGCTTGGTTGCCCTCCTCTGCACAGCTTCAAGTGCTGCTCTCTCATGATAACAAGAACTTTCCACAATGCTGTGGTCCCAATAATGCACTATATAGTCTTAGCATGACTTGCCTCGATTTATATTCAACAGTTTTTTTATGATATAACCTAACATTTTAATTGCTTCTGCAAATTGAGTATCTGGTGTCAACTTAACCGCCTAAATCTCTGTATAGAGTACTTTCTGTAGGAAGGTGTCTCTCATGATATATCTGTAATTCACATTCCTGTTGCCCAAATGTAGCACTTTTCACTTTTTTATGTTTAACTGCATTTTCCAAGTGTTTACCAAGTTCTGAAGCTTGTCCAAGTTGTCTTGAATTGTGTTTGCTTATCCGCAGCGTTGGCCATTCCTCCAATTTTAGCATCATCTGCAAATTTCACAAAATTACTGACTATGCTAGAATCAAAATCATAAAAGTAAATCAGAAAAAGTAACAGTCCCAGGACAGACCCCTGAGGGACTCCACTGATGACCTCAATCCAGGCTGAGCATTCTCCTCTTATCTGCATTCTTTGTCTCCTGCCAGTTAACCAACTTGAGGTCCAGTTTTGTATGTTACCTCTGATGCTTAAAGTTTCTATTTTCAGAAAAAATCATTGGACTGTATCAAATGGTTTTTTTTTTTTAAGTCTAAGTAAATTATGTTGTATGCTTTGCTTTTGTGAACTATTCCAGTAGTCTGCTCAGAAAAATCCAATAGACTGGTTTGGATCTTCCTCTCATAACCCTTTTCAGGCTTTGATTTAGTATGCTATTATTATGCAGGTGCTTCCCTAAATTTATTTCTTATTATGGTTCTCATAATTTGGCATGTTATAAGATTAAGACTTATTGGTCTGTAATGACCAGAATCCATCATGTCTCCCTTATTGTAGTTTAAGGTCACGTCCTCTACCCTCTGAAGTGACTGCAGCTAAAGCACTGGATTGTAAAGTACAAGACTGTTAGTTCAGTCCTATTCATGGAGTCACTGTGTCTTTCATTATTGTGACTCACCATGGTGTTCGCCATATTTGATTTTAAATTGACTGTGACTGCAACCCCCATCAAGTATCCCACTTTTCACCTTAATCAGGCCATATGAATGGATTAAGAAAGGATGGATTGTCAGTCAATCTTAAAGTCACTTTACCCAAGGTAGGGCAATGGGGACCAGGAGCACTGGACACATGCCAGGAAACAGCACTCCTGTGGCTCGGCCAACTCACACACATTCAGGGGTCAGTTCTCTCCGGATGTATGAGGTTGGCCCATACAGAGACAAAGAGAATGTGTGGATTCTATGTTGAGAACATCCTGGTCCAGGACAGAAGGCAGAAGGCTGGAGTCACAAAGTGGCAGGACTAGTCACTGTGCTATCATGCTACCTAGATTATACAATCAGGAGTGGCTCAAAGGAAGTATGGCCTAGAGGCTAAAGCACTGGACAACAAAGCTTAAAGCAATTATTTCTGTCTTCTTCATTAACTCCTGAGGGAAACAATCATCCAGAACTGTAAGTCTAATTTTAATACCTTTTCTGCATAACATTCTGTCGTACTTTGAGATAATGTCCATGATGTTTAATTCTAAACTCATCCTCTGTGAGTATGACTTGTAATGGAGTATACCCTGTCCAGTTTAGCCCCACAAACCCTATGACTAGTTTAAGCAGATAAAGAAAGGCCCCTGGGAGGTTGTGCTTTTAATTACAGGACCTCAAAGCCGTGGAATGGTCTGCCTGCTGCCATAAGAGGTGTCCTTTCACTCTCAACTTTTAAATCCAGGTTGAAGACTCACTACTTCAGTTTAGCATACCTTGACTAGAGGTGCTGATTAGCAGTGCAGACTGCTCTCTGTTGATAGTCATTAATACTAAAATACAAGTAATATGATATTATTAAGCTGTTACTACAACAGCAACAACATTTATTTATATAGAGCATTTTAATCCAAATGATGTAGCTTAAAGTGCTTTACAAGATGAAGAATGAAAAAAGAAAAACATAAAAATAAGATTAGGCAATGCTAAGTAACAAAGAATAAAGTAAGGTCCGGTGGCCAGGTGGACAGAAAAACAAACGAAAAAAAACTCCTATTCTTTCTCTTCTCATTTGGCACTTGGTACCACTGCGCTACTGCCAAGTTGTTTGTCCACCTATGGAAAAGTCATAAAGATAAAGTAGCACTGGAGTCATCAGGTAGAAGGGTCCTACCATTAGACTGGCCGACCCAGCATTGACTCAGCTGAAGAATGGCCAATAGTGAGTCTCCAGGAATCTGAACATGTATAGCTGGTCTGAGTTCTTTTCCACAATCTGGCTGTGGTTCTACCTGATGGACACATATTGTTGTTTTTCATTTATGTTAATTAGTTTCTACTTTGTTTTTGGTGTATTTTAACAAATCTGTATCCTTATATGCAGTGGCGGCTGATGAAAAACATTTGGGCAGGGGCGCATACACAAACGGTAATGTTGCTTACACACAGAGTGCTTTGAGTAGTGGAAAAACACTATATACTGTAAATGTACAGATTTATTATTATTCGTAGTATTAGTGTAACAAGAAATTTTTTGGTGGGTGGGCATAAAAAATTTTCACCCAGGTAAGATGGTTTATAGAACTTGACCATCCTCTAATAAAACCCTGCTCAGTAATAGACACAACGTTGGAAGATGCATGCAAAAAAATTCAAAGACCCAGATGATAAAAATAAAAATCTATCCTTTGCTATTACAAGAAGAAAACTAAAAGTAAGGTCTTACGATGATGCCAAAAAAAAGACATTTAACTGGAGTGTTAGCACCCAAACTATAAACATTGGTAACAGACTGTGGTGAACAACACTGCCCAGTGAATGTATTTTTCTTCTCTCAACCTCTCGCTCAGTTCAACCTTCTTAACCTGAATAACCTAAATAAACAGTCAGCCAAAGCACACTAATGGCATAAAACGCACAATGTATAAAAAGAAAACGCAACATCCAAAGTATATTGTCAGGTTATATACAAATAATTTTCTTGTTTGTATTTATTAATATTTAGTTTCTATTTTATGAAGTAAATAACATTTCTTAGCACAGCATTGAATTGCTTTCTGTTTAATAATAATCATTCTTTGCATTTATATAGCGCTTTTCTCACTACTCAAAGCGCTCACCAATTGCAGGTTAAGGGCTTTGCTCAAGGGCCCAACAGAGCAGAGACCCTATTGGCATTTATGGGATTCGAACCGGCAACCTTCCGATTGCCAGTGCAGATCCTTACCCTCAGAGATCCCTGTTTGAATGCTTATGGTTGCAGGAGGTGTAGAATGCCTAGTGAAAGAAGGCCCTTTGTTATCAAGGCAATTGTTGTTACATTGCAGGTGTAGGCACCACAGAACTCTCAACCATTTTAATGCATTTTTTGGAGATGTGATCACTTGGGGCTTATCAGAGCCCTCACTCTCATCATGGCCGAACAAGGTCAAATCAAATGCTCCACAAAATTTCACACAGTCTGTTATTCCGGACAGGATGTGTCAATTTTTGGTCAGCTCTTTGTTGTGCCTTCTAATGTCAATCCTGTAGCCTTCATCAAGCTGTTCAGCAATACTAAGCCTGCCAAAAAATATTTAGTGTCATGCTATTTTGTATGGTGGAGTGGTGGTCCTGAGGCTAGGGATCTGTGATGGCAACCAGAAAGTTGCTGGTTCAAATCCTGTAAATGCCAGAAGTGATTCCACTCTGCTGGGTTCTTGAGCAAGGCCAACACTTTGAAACATCAAACGGGAAAAGAAAAAGAAAAAAAAAGTATCACTTACACCACATCCAGTTAGCCAACTCTGTTTGTCATACCTGGAAAAAGACTGCGTACGAGGTGTGATCAAAAAACACACTGAATGTTTTAAAAAAGAAATGTTTATTACTGGGCGGCACGGTGGCGCAGTGGGTAGCACTGCTGTTCGCAGTTTGGAGACCAGGGTTCGCTTCCCAGGTCATCCCTGCATGTTCTCCCCGTGTCTGCGTGGGTTTCCTCTGGGTGCTCCGGTTTCCTCCCACAGTCCAAAGACACACAGGTTAGGTGTCAAATTGTGCTTGGTGTGTGGGTGTGTGGGTGTGTGCATGTGTGGGTGTGTGCCCTGTGGTGGGCTGGCGCCCTGCCTGGAGTTTGTTTCCTGCCTTGCACCTTGTGTTGGCTGGGACTGGCTCCAGCAGAACCCCGTGACCCTATAGTTAGGATATAGGGAGTTGGATAAAGGATGGATGGGTGGATGTTTATTACTACTAGTCACCCTCAAAATACTCTCCTCCACTTCGAATGCACTTATCTCAACTCTCCTGCCACTTTGCAAAGCAGTTCTGGAAGTTTTCTTTAGTTGGGCTGTTGTGGCTGCCTGGATGTCCTCAATGGATTGAAATCATTTGCCTTTCATGGTCATTTTCAATTTAGGGAACAGCCAGAAGTCGCACTGTGCCAGATCTGGCGAATAAGGTGGATGCGGACACAGCATAATGTTTTTATTCGACAGAAATTGTCATACTAGAAGGGATGAAAACGTTTTCAACATTTTCTTCGGTTATTGATGCTGAAGTACATCCTGATCTTTTCTCATCTTCAACTGAGTCAGAACCTTTACAAAATCGATCAAACCACTTGTAAACAGTTTTAATTGTTGGTGCAGTGTCACCATAAACCGATTTTAACATCTGATGGGTTTCCTGAGCTTTTTGCAATTGTAATGTTAATGAGTTGCTCGATATCCATTATTAACGACAAACTTGAAAAACACACTTGAACTCAACAGTGGCTCACAAACGACTGACAGTATCAAACAAGCTGAAACTTGTCACAAACTCGGCTCTAGGATGGATATGTCAGAACCTGCATTGAATTGTTTTGTGTTGCTCTTGGATGGTGCTCGCAGCGACACTCACTGTACTTTTTGATCATGCCTCATATAAGCTGGTCTTCGATCACTTGCCTGCTGCTGAGTCCTTAAGTCAGGTTGGTCCAGTCCATGCTCCTTTATCTTCTTTTTTTCTTCAAGTGAATGATTTATGAAGGGGTGTTTCATTAAAGAAATTACCAAATTTTCTTTGATTTCTGAAGTGCTGCTTTAAGTTGCCATCTCTAAAGTCACGCTGTCTCATCTTTAGTCACACAACATTAAAGGTGCATGTGAATTGTGAACCATTGATGTCAACATGACATAGTGCATCGACGATTGTCCAATCACATTAGATTAAAAAATCTAAAACAGTACTAATTTGCTGCTGATAAATGTGGGAGTGTCTGGGGAGCAGAGAGCTGCAACTCCAGAAAAATCTGAAAGCAGCCAATTAAAGAGCAGCCTCAGATCACCTGCTTGCCAAAAATTGAAGGACTTACATCCACTCTCATTTGGCCAGCATTTTTCACTCAGGAAATGCAGGCATTCACATAGGAACTGAAGAAACGCAAGTTGCAACCAGTTTTTAATGGATGTTGACTTGCACTGACACCAGACACATTGTGCAAATAAACACATTTATTTCATGATTATGTCATATTGCCTAATTAATTTAGAGTTTTAAAAATACTTTGGGGTGCCCAAGTGCCTGCATTTCAAACCACCACTGCTGATACGTATGTGATAGGTCTGTATTTAGTGAGTGGTATAATCTTTCATTGAATTTTCCCGTGTACTTTGTATTATTGTGTTGCATTTCTGAAGTGATAAGGATAAATTGGTCATGTAGCTCTATGAAGAAGATAACATGTGTTCCATTTTGTGTACAAGGTGAGACACAAACATAACCTGATTGGTAAAAAAATATATATTTATTGATGAATTACAGCTTTCTAAACATTGTCACCTTTTATATATTCCCCCACCCAATCTCTACACCTCTCCATACGTATCTTCCATTGATTGAAACAGTGCTGGAAGTCTTCTTGCTTGAGGCTCTTCAACAGGCTTGCCGTTTCTGTCTTCATTTCATCCATTGAAGAAAAATGGGTTCCCTTCAGGTCACTTTTAATTTTCAGGAACAAGTAAAAATCACAGGGAGCTAAATCGGGCAAATAGATAGGATGAGCAAGGACAGGAATGTTTTTGTCAGTCAAAAAGTGCTTTACGGAAAAAGAGAAAATTTGCAAGAAATTTGATGTTGATTCGCTGTTTGATTTTTTCTCCTGACATTATTGCGGCAACTCGTGTAACGATTGTTGTACAAATACTGAGTGGGCTATTCACAGCATATACCTAGCCGGTCAGTGGTTTAGGAGGGGATATAGTTCTGTGGTTCACATCCAGCTGACCTCCAGATGGTTTTCCAGGAAACCCCCCAAGCCCAGTCCGGTTATTTTTGTGTCTCACCTTTTATTGTATTTACCAGATTTTACAATCATTGCATGCCCAGCCTGCCTGGAAGGGGGGCTCCCTCTGAATTGTCTTTTCCAAAATTTCATCCATTTTTTTCCCCACAAGATTCCTTTTTTGGGAGTTTTTATCTTGTCAAGACTGGGGCTGTCAAAAAACAGGGTCCATTGTGGACTCCTTGCATGATTTGGGCTATACAAGAAATAAATTGTTTGTCGTTGTTGATTGATTGAGGAATCACAAGTTGCTCTATGGCACTGTGGCTAAGACACTGGATTGTTAAGCCCAAGGTGCCATGTCCATCACTGTGAGACCCTGATTGCATCACTTCAAGTTGATCTGGCCTGTATCTATAAAAAGTCTGGACACTGGTGTTATGTTTAGTAAAGGAGGGAAGAGCCAGTGGCTTAAAGGCCCTAGAAGGATTTTATCAGGAAGGCATCACAGGAATAAAGAGAAATCCAACGCAGCATGCTAATCTATCTTCCTTAAGAATTTCTTTGGCCTGATGTTACTGACAGGTGGCCAAAGACACGAATGAAATTAAACATTTTCATTTTTCAAAGCTGCATTCCCCTTTTCGTCTTTGCTTTACAACAAACTTTCTTTCCATTAAATATATTTTAATTGTGTTTGCGCTGGGGCCAAGAATGCCACACTCTCCACAAAGGCAGCCAGAGAGCCAAAGAGTGAGAAAAAAAAGAAAGTCAAAACAAGAACAGCAAGAAAAAAGAGACAAAAAAGACCCCAAGAGCGTCACTCAGGCAACACGAGGTGTTTGATTAACTATTGAGAGTGCTTCCATTTCCAACGGCACCCCGTGGGCCTAGACAGCAGGATTTATGAGGGTGTCTCAGGGTGGGGGTCTATAGGACACTAGGAGGGGGGTTGCTGTCACTGTCGCTCCTCTGAATTAACCCAATTAGGCCCAGACTTGGAACTGTGAGAAAAGCGCACAGCAAACATGAGGCTTTGAAAGAAATGACGGAGAGACGAGGGGAACGGAAGCCCCACTTTCAGGCTGGAAATAACGGTGATCTTCAATTCTGGCAAACTTAAAAAGATATTTTAATTTCTGGGATGGTTTTGAAGTTGTTTATTTACATTTGCTAGAAAAATAAGCTAGCTAAAGATAAAGAAATGCAATTATGATAAAAAAAACAGAACTGCATAAAAACATAACACGACATGGTCACTAGGTCACTGTGAAAATATATATTACCAAACTTAGTTTTCTAATTTCTATATTGTTCCCAAACAACAGAACTTGGAAAATAACAGTTCACTAATTTAGCCCAGAAGTCCAATTAAAAACAGAACAAAAATTTGCAGCCACAGTGGGTCCCCAGGACAGAGTTTGAGAAACCCTGAGATAAAAAATTAGATAAAATGCTCCATTCATCTATTCATCCACACAACAAACAAGAAGAGCTATATGCATATGATATAATACAATACGATGCAATTTATTTTTGTAAAGCCCAAAATCACACAAGAAGTGCCGCAATGGACTTTAACAGACCCTGCCTTTTGACAGCCCCCAGCCTTGACTCTCTGAGAAGACAAGGAAAAACTCCCAAAACAAAAATACTTTGTAGCGAAAAATTGGAAGAAACCTTGGGAAAGGCAGTTCAAAAAGAGACCCCTATCCAGGTAGGTTGGGCGTGCAGTGGATGTCAAAGAGAAGGGAGTCAATAAAATACACAGAACAAAACACAAGTAATCCTCAATACAGTAAAATAGTAAAATTACATGTACAAAGCAAAATGAAAGAGTAGATGATATCACATAATGCGATTCAGATTTGTTCAGAGTCCTGGAGACCTCAGTCATCAAGTTGCCTCCCCCTATTGGCCATTCCACAACTGAGTCACCACTGGGCCACCCAATCTAATGAAAGAACCCCTCTACCCGACGATTCCTGTGATCCTCCATCAGAGATGACTTTACCTTAGGCAGCAGAACAACAACAATAATAGAGGGACCCAAAATAGAAACAATTTATGCACTTCTTCTAAGATATATACTGTATATATAATACAAAAACAAAGAGAAGAACTCCACATGTTGGCACACAATAGCCTTTTTTCTTAAAGCCCGATGTTGCTACATACTACTAGGATGTGTTTCACTGTGTTTCAACTTACTCTCATGTTAAAGTGGTGCTTTTCATTCTGCCTCTGATCTTAATTATTTGTACTTAGACAACGTTCTTACCCTTCTTGCCACCACCAGCAAAGAAGAGTAGTGAGAAAAATTCAATAATGGAACGTGTGCCAGCTTACACACCTCAGCGCTTCCTTCATAATGACATTTAGTGAGGACTACATTTCCAGCATACAGTTCCTAGAGAAAGTAGCAGGACAGCATGCACTGAGAGGTTGTGAGAAGTGCTGGTATGAAAGTAAAAGTGATGATACCCGGAGGAGTAAAACATAGAAATGCCATCATGAATACTGGTGAGTACCAGGCGACTTCAGAATCTGCCAGAATACAAGTAAAACTCCCACCGGTCCAAAGAGCTAAACGCAGAAGCACATGTAAGGAGTACTGCTGAATACCAGCTCACTTCAAGTACTGGTCACATACACACATACTAACATGAAAATTAACCGATTTGTTGATACCACTCCACGATAAAATAACAACCCACAACTGTCTCTGAAAAAACTTGAGACTAATAAAAGTAATTGGCACCTATTGTTGCTTATTCCATAGTCAATGAAAATTAGAACTTGCTTTACAGCTTTGATTCAACGGAATATTTCAGATAATAACACAAATGAAAATAGCATGGACAAAAATGATGGGACCCTTAACCTAATATTTTGTTGCACAACCTTTAGAAGCAGTCACTGCAAACAAGCGATTCCTGGAGCTCTTAGTGAGACTTGTGCACCAGTCAACTGGTAATTTGGCCCCCTCGTCCTGAGCAAACGGCTCCAGCTTCTTCTCCAAAATGCATGTTTCAGGTCTTTCCATAGATGTTTAATGGGATTCAAATCAGGGCTCATAGAAAGCCTCTTCAAAATAATCCAATGTTTTGTTCTTCACCATTCCTGGGTGCTTTTAGCTATTTATGTTTGCTCATTATCCTGTTGGAGAATCCTTGACCTCAGACTGAGACAGAGCTTTCTGACACTGGGCAGTATGTTTCACTCCAGAATGTCTTGATGGTCTTGAGACTTCACTGTCTCCTGCATAGACTCAAGGCATCCCATGCCTGATGCAGCAAAGCAGCCCTAAAGCATAACCAAGCCTCCTCCATGTGTCACAGTAGCTATGGTGTTCTTTACTTTGAAAGGTTCATTTTCTTCATCTGTGGACATAGAGCTGATGGGACTTGCCGAATTGCTCTAGTTTTGTCTTATCTGACCAGAGGACATTCTTCTAGAAGCAATGAACCCACAGAACATCTGGGGAGAGAGCTGAAGATGGCAGTTTACAGATGCTTCCCATCCAGTCTAACAGCACTTGAGAGAATCTGCCAGGAAGAGCAGGATAAACTGCCTTAATCCAAGTGTGCAAAGCTTGTAGAGGCTTACCCAGCAAGGCTTGAATCTGGAACTGCAGCCAAAGGGGCTTCTACAAAGTAATGAATTAAGGATCTGTATACTTATATAAATAAGATTGATTTGCAAACCTTTCTGAAAACATGTTTTCACTTTGTCATTATGGGTTACTGAGTGTAGATTGATGGGGAAAAATGGCAATATTTCTTTTTAAAATTAAATCTGCCGCACAATAAATTTAGTAGAAAGTAAAGGTGTCTGAATACTTTCTGGATCATCTGTACGTTAAAAGCATGGTATTATAGTATCCTCATGGATCCAGGATCTCCGCCAAGTCAATGTCTGTGTCGACATGTCCTCCTCAAGACCTCATGGATTTTCTTCGGGTTCTTTTCTCCTCTCTCACATTCCAAAGACAATCACATTATTATTCTTTTTTATTTTATTTAAAGAAAAAAAAACAGTAACTAAACTAAATCTGTGAAAAGGAAAAACAAATCCACTCCATAAAACTCAAATTCAGCACTCAACACTGAGCCAACTTGTAGAGCTATGTGATATCTAAAGTGGATTTTCACATAGAACAAGGGGGCTTCGCCCCCTGCTCACTTCGCTCGCCTACCCCCGGTGTTTTGAACCCGTGCCCGCTGGTCAGCTGTAGTTTCAGACGCGTGTTGTAGGAGCTTGCGTTGTTTTGAACCCGTGCTTGCCCTGCTTCTGCGGTTTGAGACACGCGTTGTAGGCGTATATCCGTCAGTTGAGCTCGTTCGGTTTGAACCTGTGCCTGTTTTGCCTCCGCAGTTTCAGACGGTGGATAGGAAGTAAAGAACGCATTGTATGGCAAATCACAAAGATTTATTGGAATATCTCCTTATATACAATATTTGTAGTAAAGATGGTTTGTTGTCCTTGAATGATTTTTTCTTGGTATTGGAGTATTTATAACTTTAAGTTTAATGTCAGATGAACGCCGAACTCATGAGAAGGCTACATAAAGTTGTCCATGTCCAAATATGCGCTCAGAGAGGTATATACCAACTTTGTCCATGGTCTGTGCTTGGGATTTGTTGATTGTCATGGCAAATGCAGGTTTACTGGGAAATTGCCGTCGCCCAAGTGTAAATGGCAATTGAAGGGCAGAACTTGTAAGGTGAATTCTAGGAATTAAAACAGTATTGTCAGTATGTGATCCTGTAAGTATTTTTGCTTCAATAACATTGTTTGACATGGTGTTGATGACTAAACGTGTACCGTTGCATAAACCCTGTTTAGTATTAACGTTTTTTAATAGCATGACAATTTTTCCGATTTTAAGGTTAAGATTGTGTTGTGGCAATCCGGCTGGGTTAATAGTGTTCAGATATTGTAAAGGGAAATTATGAGGTTCAATGTCGTCTGCAGAATCAATTTTGTCAGTACTTAGAAAGAGGCGGCTTTCTCCAGGTAGTAATGCAATGACTTGGTTACTTATGTGATCCACATCAATATTCTTTGGACATAATATAGCCCGTCGTGTTAACAGTGTTATCTGGTCTGTTGTTTTGGAGGCGTGAGCGCAATTACATTAGTTCTTCCTTGTTTAGCGTTAGTAACATGGATAATGGATTGCACTTATTGTTAATACGTAGCCTTTTCTGTGGTTGAATTGTTAAAAATGTATAACTGTAATGTGATGATTAAGTTATGCTATATAGTCTTCACGTGTGAGGATGACGAACCTTTAATATGGAGTGTTCGTTTATTCTTATTGCCCATCAGGTGTTGTGCCTGTGTCTTGTGTGGTTGCACTGTAAATATTGTATCACTGTAATGTGATTCAAATATGTTGTGGAGTCCGTATTTGTGTGGTTTCTGTACTATATCGTGTTTTTGCTTGTGGGTTATTAGAGGTGCGTGGATCATGCATGTGTAGTGTGTTTGCGTACTGTCTGGCGCTTTCCGTACTCCAATTGATTTGTGACCCTTTTTGGACTCCGTAGTCTGTCCCGTTTTGCTTTGGGGTGGCGTATCATGTCGGGTTTGATTTGTGAACCTTTCTCGACTCCGTATTCTGTCCAGTTCTACTCTGGGGTGGGGCACTGAGTCCTGTTGTTTGTGTGATTGTATTACTGTAATGTGATTCAAATATGTTGTGGAGTCCGTATTTGTGGGGTTTCTGTACTATATCGTGTTTTTGCTTGCGGGTTATTAGAGGTGCGTGAAGCATGCATGTGTAGTGTGTTTGCATACTGTCTGGCGCTTTCCGTACTCCAATTGATTTGTGACCCTTTCTGGACTCCGAAATCTGTCCCATTTTACTCTGGGGTGGCGTATTATGTCGGGTTTGATTTGTGAACCTTTCTCGACTCCGTATTCTGTCCCGTTTTACATTGGGTTTGGGCGCTGTAATCTCGGGCTTGATGGGTGACACCGTGTGGACTCCGTAGTCTGTCCCGTTTCACTCTGGGTTGTGTGTGTGACTCCTCCTTTTTGTGTGCTATGGGCTTTGAGTGGCGCCTGCGTCTGACTCCTCTTTTTTGTGTGCTATGGGCGCGTTGTCTCATTTCTTATTTCTGTTAGTGGAGGGGGGCTTTGTGTCTCAATTCTTATTTATGTTAGTGTGTGTACTCCGTAGTCTGTCCCGTTTCACTCTGGGGCTTTGTGTGGCGCCTGCGTGTGACTCCTTTTTTTTGTGTGCTATGGGCGCATTGCATAATTTCTTATGCGTTGCCTCATTTCTTATTTCTGTTAGTGGAGGGTGGCTTTTCCTGTGGAGGGGGGTTTGTGTCTCATTTCTTATTTATGTTAGTGTGTGTACTCCGTAGTCTGTCCCGTTTCACTCTGGGGCGTGGGTGTGATTCCTCTTTTTTGTGTGCTATGGGCTTTGTGTGGCACCTGCATCTGACTCCTTTTTTTTTGTGTACTATGGGCATATCCGGTTTACCATTCTCGTTGGAGGGGGGGGGGGGGCTTTGTGTGTCTTTTGTGTCCACGGGCAGGTCCCTGCGTCCATATCCGGTTTACCATTCTCGTTTAGTAATATGGATAAAATAGCAAATAAAACAAAAGGGTTCAGAACAGACTCAACATGCTTAACTCTACAATCATATTAATAAATTATTACTTAAAATTCTGAAAAAATGTCTAAACTGAACTTCATAAAGAGAATGTGGTTTTATTTGATATGATTTAGGACACTGAGGTGGGTTGGCACCCTGCCCAGGATTGGTTCCTGCCTTGTGCCCTGTGTTGGCTGGGATTGGCTCCAGCAGAGACCCCCGTGACCCTGTGTTCGGATTCAGTGGATTGGAAAATGGATGGATGGATGATTTAGGACATCACTTTCCCACTGAGTGATAGGAGGTGGCCTTAATGACCAACTCTGGACTGGACTGGTCCAGTTTGGGTGGGCAGGTGTGGCTGCTTTGCAATGGACTGGATTATTAAATACACATAATCTATAAAAGGGGCAACTGATGTAAAAATGTCCATTGTTCCACATTGCATTTCTAAATTTAGTCTTTCTTCAGAGCCAGATGTAACATCAAGAACCTAAAAATAATACATATCATGAAAATAAATACGACTCTTAATAATGTAACAAAATCTGCATATAGTGACATATGCCATTTCAGGGTTCTTGCACTAAAGATTTCAAATAATACACATTGATTTATAAATATACTCCTAGATGATTATTATATATCAGTCAAATGAGTTCTGTTTTGTACATTGTGGAGCTCTGAATGCCCAAAATCACACTTCATGCTGCCCGGATGGACACTTCATAACCCTATGCAAGCATAATTGAGTTCTAAAAAGGATTACTAAAAGGACCCTATTTGGTGGTCATTTTACTTACTCTTTGGTGCTTTTTTTTCTTTTTTGAGTTAAGCCTCTAGAATGTCAGGCTCTGAAGAGTCCTTGATAATCATCATCAATTTACGGCAAATTTTTTTTAAATTTACTAACAGGAAAGAAACATAGTGGAGGTGAAGCTCATTCTCTCCTTATTTAGAAAACCCAACTTCATACCTGTATACCTCAAAAAAGAAATATACTGGGAAGGCACCTGTTTGGTTTTGCAAAACTGAGGTCCCGTTTCAATTTATCCTCCTCAAACCTCCACATAAGTAATTTCCATTGATTACAGCAGAAGTCCTAGATATTTTCTGCAGCACAAGTATTGGACATTTTTGAGCTTGGTTGACTTGGTTGTCTTTCCTTAAATATATCAAATTTCAGTTTTTTTAGGCAGAGGAAAGATGAACAGTCAGCACTGTTACAAGGCCCATCAGATGACAGTGAGTGGGGATGGTGAGGGTCACTAAAACAAGTGGTGTGCCACCTAGTCATTCCAGTCCTTGACTACTCTCATGGCTGGCAACTGTTCATCCACAAGCTTCAAGGAGGCCCCTTGTGACAGCCCAGATGGAGGAGTTTTTGTGTGCAAATGCAGATGATACAGGTAGCATTGCACACTGACAACATAAGGAGTTAAAAAGACTTCATCAGATATAAGTATGAATTACTACAGAGAGTCCCTAACCACAACTGAGGAGCCAATACGCATCAGCACAAATAGCCAGACATGAAAGTCACTCTTAAAGTGAGTATGACTACATGTTGCTGGAGTAGAGTAGTCCATGTTTATGTGAAAATCACTGCCGTCCTCTGAGCATTGCATGCTTGCTTCTTTCTTTGTGTGCACCAATTAGCAGTACCAATCCTTGCCAGACAAGAGAGTGTGGTGGACGGTTTTCTCTGTGAAGCCGAACTCCAGATCCCATGGTGCCCTGAGGGGATTTGGGGCACTGCTATGCTGCAGGGAAGCTGCCATCCAGGGTCCTGGGGGAGGCAGTGTCCCAAAGCAGCATCCTTTCATTCTTTGGGCATCCCAGCCAGATTGAGCTGCCAGCCATCCATCACAACAGTGTCAATAAAAAAGTATAGACACTTGAACGTTTTCCCATTTTATTGTTAATTAACTTTGAACCACAGTGGATTTCATTTAGCTTTTTTGAAGTGGACATTAGCGGTATCCCTTTCTGTTTCATAGCATACAGTACCAGCAGTGTTCAATGTTTCAAGGGGGACCCCTACTCTGCCTGAATAATATGTCATGTAAAATGTAAAATTAATAACAACCCGAGAGGAGGAGCAAGATGGTGAATAAAGAAAAGATAGTACTGCCAGGAATTTCGTTCCACTTCAAACACTGTTAGCATCGATCGATATTGAATTAATTTTGGCCACTTTGCTGAGATCTGTTTTCACTTTAAAATTAAAGAGTCTTCTTCTGTTGATCAGTATCTCAAAAAATTCACCTTAAATCTACTGTGATTCAAAGTTGTATAACAATAAAAGGTGAAAATGTGAAAGGGTGAATTTCTTTTACAGACATTGTCTGCAATTAAAGATTAGGTCAATAAAGTTTACATTTACATTTATTTGCTTGATAGATGCTTTTATCCAAAGCAACTTACAACATAGTTGAGTAAACATCAGTCTCCGGGGGGACTATATGGAAACAAGGGTTACAGGGCAAGGTTATGGTGAGAAGTCAAGCAAAACAACACCATTTATTGGCTACCTAAAAAGATTACAATATGCAAGCTTTCGAGGCAACTCAGGCCCCTTCTTCAGGCAAGATGTAACCTGAGTTTCCTTGAAAGCTTGCATATTGTAATCTTTCTAGTTAGCTAGTTAGCCAATAAATGATGTCGTTTTGCTTGACTTCTCACCACATCCATAATGGCTAACATGGTACAACACCCTAATACTAAGGGCAAGGTTACAAATTGATCACCCAAAGTGAAGAGTTCAGAACAAAATACAAGCAAGGTACAATTAATTGATTACAAAGCCTAACAGCTTACATCAGTTACACAGAAATTCACCAATCAAAATGCTTCAAACACTTCTTCAACACATTCGGGGGTCGGAATGACAAATGCAGGTGGGCAGCTCATTCCACCAGCCAGGAGCTACACATGAAAAGAGTCTGGGCTGAGATTTGATTCCAAAGATGGCCTCAACAGATGCCATTCAAGAGCAGATGTCAGAAGTTAAGAAGGAGAATAGGACCTCACAAGTACCTCCATATGTATAGGCGCTGACCCTTTGATGACTCTGTAGGCAAGCATTAAGGAACTGAGCCTAATACATGCTGCTTGAAGGGAGCCAATGAAAAGAGGAGTGACATGCGCCAGCCTTGGCTTGTTGAATTACCTTAAGCAGTTTGGTGACACATACCAGTACTGCTGGTAGCAGAGAGTTGCATTAGTCCAGACTTGACAAGACCAAAGCGTGGACTAGGAGTTGTGGTGCATATTTCTCTATTATATAAAAAAAATTCTATGACGAGACAAGACTTTCTGAAGAGATAATTTAAACTCCCACAAGATGAGACTTTCACCATGAGATTTTTTCAAGTCACATCCTCCTCTCAACCATATTCAATCACGCACACGGCCCTCTCACCTCTCATTCGTGTGAATGCTTTTGACAGACACAGTTCCTACTCTCTCAGATCTTATAACATTTAACGTTTTCCTCACTTTAAGTTCCCAATTAAAGAAGACATATTACAGTGGTGCCATGGTTTGCGAGCATAATTTGTTACTGAAACGTGCTTGTAATTCAAAGCACTTGTATATCAAAGTTAATTTCCCCATAAGAAATAACAGAAACTCAGATGATTCATTCTACCACCCAAAAATATTAATATAAAATGATACCTTTGAACTTTACCTTTGAAAAGAATCGTGACTGGTGTGAGGGAGATGACAGAGAGGAGGAGGAGGAGGAAGAGGAGGGTTATTGTGTAGGACGACTTTCACTCTAGCTAATGGAATCTTTTTCTTTTTATGCGACTTTAACAAGGAACCTAGCCAATGGCAGTTGCTTTTGCCTGAGGAGTCACCACACTTGGACACAAAATAAAAAAAAATACTTTACACACTGTAAGATTTCTAAACTCTTTTGGGATTCCCCCCAAATGGACGACATGCGGAAGATCGTCCTGAAGCAACCGCAAGGCTCCCAGTGCTTTTGCAGATCGCCGCAAAATCAAATCCAAAAAGATTGCACTCATGATATAAGTTCCAGCCATCGATGGGTGATGCACGGGACATTATAAATGCAAGGGCACAGAATTACTTGGCCACTACCTGGCCCTGACCTTGTCTGACTGCTGTGTCTGTGTATAGGAGAGTGTCAGATCCCGCTACAATAAATAACTGTGCTGTTCCAGTTTCAAGCTGAATAAAGCTTGTGTCGCTAAAGTACTGAGACTCAGCCTCGTATTTTGGGGTTCAAGACTGGGACTCACACGTTACAACACACACATGTGGTCACAATGCTATAGTAAACAGTATATGCGCGTACAGATGTTTACTGTATCAGCTCAGTTGTGATCACGTGACGCTCGTCAGACAAAGCGTAGATATACTACTCGTATTGCAAGTCCTTGCTCGTTTATCACGTTAAAATGTATTAAAAATTTTAGCACATCTTGCAAAACACTCACAGACTAAGTTCCTTGCAATCCAAGGTTTTACTGCATGTCCAAATCTTATTGAAGAATTTCATCACGAAGGGTTATCAACAGAAAAAATGTGTACACGGTCAATCCTAACACTGAGAAACAATGAAGTCAAACGAATTAACGCCCAAAATGTTGATCGGTTACAGAGCAAATTGGTTAAATGTGTATCAATAGACTATGCTGAAACAGTTGGTGGTGATCGTGCAGAAGATGAAAACATCAACTTACAATATCATTAAGAATATCTACAACCGTTAACACCGTCCGGTCTTCCACTGCACAAATTACTGTAGAAAGAAGAATATATCCAAGAAAGGTAATGTAGTACATCTTCAGGGGATAACATTAGACAACAGAGGAGACCTTGATAAGCCATTTTTATTAAAACGTTAACAGTTTCCCATTAGAATATATTTTGCAAAGACAATCAACAAATCACAGGGACAAACATTTGAAAAGTCATTTTATTTAATAGAGAGAAAGGAACGATATTCAGTCACAGGCAGTTATATGTTGCATACTCACGATGAAAGTCCAAACACAGAATCAAAATTCAATGCGATATTGACAAAAATGTAATTAAAAAAATTTTTTTACTGAAGTTTTACCGTAACAGTGTAAGTTTAAAAAGTATTGGCGTGTTAATTTCAAATCCAAACAGAACAAAATTGTATAGCGCAACAAATACCTCTAATGCAACATTAAATTAAATTTACTTTCAAATTATTACCTATTACTATTTTTTTAATATGGTTAATTACTCACTGTAATATAAAATAGTGAGTTCTATAATGCATATGTAACAATTCCCATGAAAATAAAAATCTGTTTAAATAAATGGATGGATGGATGGATAATAGAGTTTGATCTTGCAGATATTATAATAGAGTGAATCTGCAAGACTGAGAGACCTTAGCAACATGGCTCCTGAAGGAGAGCTGGTCATTGATTGCCATCATAAGGTTACAAACTGACTTACTGGTTGTTAGTCAATAATGAGTCAAGCTGAGCAGAGACAGGGGGCTAAGGAGATGAATGAATTGTGTTAACAAGAGGTCCATCTTTGCTGGGCTGAGCGGGAGATGGTGTTCCTTCATCCCGTTTGTAGTATCAGTGAAGTTAAAACTAAGCCCATTAATGTGACATAATCACATGTTTTTAACTGAGATTTAATTTTCCTATTGAGACAATGTCAGTAGGATGAAGCTATATGAACCAAATGAGTAGTTCCACACCAGGCCAGGGGGTGGCAGGGTACACTAAACCTTCTCCTTCTGTCAGAACATCACTTCCGGTTCTGGCACCTAGAATAATGTCACTTCCGGTTACAACATCAGAAGAAGGTCACTTCCAGTTCCCTTACATTGTTTCCGGTCTTGGCATTTAAAGCAGCCATCTTCACCACTAATCATCAGTTCTTGTTCGGACTCCTTCAAAGACACTGCTGTCTTACTTCCAAAACCCATTGCAGCCAAGGATAATATACTGGTGGCTGCCCCAAACCTTTTTCCGTGTGACAAGTCTGATCCTTCCACAATAATAAAATGAAATATAATTGAGTTGAGGAAAATGATCAATAGCTGCTGATCTAATTGCCTGAGAGATCTGATTGCCTGATGACCTGAGAAATCTGGTGGATGAGAAGAGACAGAGGATAAGCTGACCTATGGAAGGCTTTAAGCACCATTGATAACATTTTAAAATACACCCCAATGGAGAGAAGTTCCTTTGGGGGAAATGTGATGTCTTTTATTAATGTTAGTCAAAACTTCAGCAGCAGCATATTGAACTAATTGAAACTAATTGAAAATCATTAAAACATTTAAAAAATGATCTAACCTTAGTGATAACCCTACTCTGGAAAAATCTACTTTTAATAACAGTCATTATCTTTTCATCATATTTCAAATCAAAAATATTACCAAGGCTTCTAATGTGAGACCTCATATGTGATTCTAGTGGACATGCTAGTTGCTGTAGATACTATTAATGGACATTGGAGGTTCAAAAAGTGTGATCTTTATTTTTGATGTGTTTAGTTGAATGAAAGTTTGATGCCATCATTCATTAATATCATCAAGGCAGCTAAAGAGAGTAGGTAGAGTATCCTTATCATTGGATTTCAGAGGCAGGTAGAAGAGAGCTTTATGTTTCCTTACAATAATTATTCACAGGTATTTAAACTTTTTGAATACAATCGAGAAAAACTGATCTCATCTTTTATTTTAAGATCTTATGCCGTCTTTTAGTAAATAATACTAACGGCAAAGATAACTGTGGATCTGCTCATGGCCTGGTTTCAGAAAATAACAGCATCACACAAAGGGGGCGGAGCAATGTGTTTGTGGGTGGAGCTACCATGTTTGTTGAGGGAATAGCAGACAGTTTACTTCACAAACCTTGGGGTTCAAGTCAAGTTTAAGTTCCAGTTTACTGTACAATTCATTTTTATTTCTGTAATAAGGAAATAACAGATAAGAATGACCAGTTTCAGCTGTAATAAAGCTAAACCGTCAAACTAAATTCATTTTTTTATTGCTTTCAGTCAACATGTGAGAGCAGGAGGTTTAATACAATCTAGGTGTACCATCATTTGAGCTTTGGTGCAATTCAAGCATGTCTGCCGTCGCCAGTCTCATTAAAGGTATGCAGGCTGCCTCTTGCGGCCATTCTCTGTAGAGTCTCAGAGCCCACTAGCCAGTGCTCCCCTACAAAACACTTACACGCAGGCACCCCAGTCCTCTCAGTTAAACTTTGGAGCAGAACCCATCATTCTGGCTTCAAGCACCTCTTCACACAGCTTGTAGTTTTTATCAAAGGCCTTGGCTGGTACTTCCTAGTAGGGCTGGCAGATGAAATACAAAATGTGTGGCCTGGCACTTGGGCTGGGGTGCTTATAAGAGTTCATCACAGAAGTATTCTGCACAGCACTTCTCAGTCCGAGACGAGGGCACTCCAGCTTACTTATTAGCAGCTCCATTACAAGAAGAATGGCACCAGAGTGTGTAAATCTTAAATGCAGGACTGAAAGGAGTCATTAAAAGAAAGAAAGAGAGCGAGAGAAAGAGTAGAGCAAGAAAGAAATGACTTGGGTGGGAGGGTGATGGGGGGTTTCCAAGGGGATTCATGCAGGAATGACTGACATCACATTCAGAAACCTTTAAATTTCACAGAAAAACTGGAAATGAGCAGAATCTGACCAGTCCTGAATCCATACAGGACAGAAAAAAAAGCGATAAACTGGAAAGATTAAAACGCTCCCGCAAGTGCAGAGAAGCCAGATTGTTTGAAACTAATTTTTGATTTTTTTGTTTTTATACTCCTTTTGACGACATCTATGATGAACATGTTCTCACCTTCTTCATCACTCATCATTATTGTTCTGCCCATGTTCGCTGTTTTTATTCAAGGGAGGCCAGCGGCTCATCGCAGACAACATGAGGTAAGTCGGCCCTGGTTAAGTCTTATCTATGTCTAAGGAAAATAAAGAGAAGGAGAAAGAAGTGAGGAAGGAGAGTGAAAACAGAGTTAATGGTCAGGGAAAAATGACTTGATCTGCAGAGTGTGAAGTTTAGGTTGGAGACGACATTCATCTGTAATTCATCTAAAAGAACAATGCTTCAAATGCGTCAAATGCTGTGGGATATAGCATCTGAGTGAAGAAGTACATGAAGCAGGTGGATACTCAATGCATATTAACATATATTTGAGTATACTCTGGGATAAATAAAAATACTGGACTAATAAATTATTAATGCATGAACAAAGATTAAAAATAGTGTTTAGACTTTAAGGGGTCTTTTCAATAACTGGGGTGAGGTGAAAGGAGTGATAACTGCTGTATGTCAAAGAATGTAATCTGCAAATGTGACCGGCCCTGAATTCTAACAGCATCCCAGTATGTACATCTGTTAACATACAGCCTGAATGAGCTGCAAAAATATACAGAAGCTTTACATAGAAGGCACTATATGATAGATAGATAGATAGATAGATAGATAGATAGATAGATAGATAGATAGATAGATAGATAGATAGATAGATAGATAGATAGATAGATAGATAGATAGATAGATAGATAGATAGATAGATACCAGTGCATTTTTCTCTTACCTTCTGTCCATTCATGTATAACACAGCATGAGCTTCGCCACAGTTCAACTCTAAAAGGAACAATATGATCAGAAAATAGCACATTAATGATAGAAACGCTGTGTTTTCAACTCTGAAATCTATTACGTGCACTGTTTGTGTGTTTCTGTAAATATATAACTGTGTATATACTGCGGATCACAGATTGTAATTTGGACGTCCCCGGATTTTGAAATGTAGTTCAGCACCGGCCAGTGTTGCGTGTCTTTATGAGACGCACTGTTGGCTTACGAAACTGTCCGTGTCATCTGGCCTATAGCAGGGACAGCGCCTAGCGCGAGGGTGACTGTCCCTATAAAAGAAAGATAAATACTAAGATGACGAAATAAGAGCAGTGACTAACAGTCGGTGAACATTCAAAGTTTACTTTCAAACATAGTTTGAAGCTTAGTTAAACATTTAAACACTGATTTCTTTATTGTCCATGTGGTTCGTCGTTACATATTCTAATTCTTTAAACTGCATGTATAGCGCCTTCAGTACTAAGCATTTGCACACGGGTTGCTTCCCTGTAAAGAATTTACAAAGCTGGCGGCAAACGTTAGCGCGTCCCACGGGTCCACTTTGCCGCTAAAGTCTCACTCACTCGATTTTTTTCTTCAAGTCAAATCCATCTTATTGTCATGTTTACCCAGTACAATGAAACTCTTACTTTCATCTTGTCTCCTCTTTCACACATTTTTTAATGACGTCTGCTTTGTAATAATAAGTTGCTGCATCGTGATAAATTCTGAATATCTCACCGTCACAGGACTGCTCACATTGTTGCACTTTGTCGTTTATATACTGTAATATCCGATGTCCGTTTGACTTGTGGTTTATGCGTGGTGCATATGTAAAATAAAGTAGTCTGCTTCAGGTGCTGTCCATCTTTATTGTAACTATTACTATTACTACTTCTGTTTAATTATTCCTCTGCAATTTGTTTTAATTATTTGTGATGTCCTGGGTTTATCTTGCTTTAAAAAGCTAACTTGGCAAGCCTACCCCTAAATGTACAAACATTAAAAAGGTGCAAGTAGATAGATAGATAGATAGATAGATAGATAGATAGATAGATAGATAGATAGATAGATAGATAGATAGATAGATAGATAGATAGATAGATAGATAGATAGATAGATAGATAGATAGATAGATAGATCTGAAAGGCACTATAAGGCAATAATATCAACATTAGGATCATGCCATATTTTTTGTTATTTCAGTCAGGAAAACGTTCATGAATACCCACAGAAAGAAGAGAAGCACCAGCAGGTAGCCCATCCTTGATATCTCGCTGTAGCTGCCTGCTGCTGCCCTTTGGCCTAAATTCGTCCTCAGTACGCCGGCTAAATCATCTCATTGCATTCCTCTGCCCTTTGCCGACTGTTAAGTAATTTGTGCAACTCAAATGCCGCTTATGAAGCCTGAATGTCACACAGTACTGTAAGTCCGATTTGCGCCACTCATTTGGGATTTGGCAAGGTGTGTTCCAAAGTAATGCAGCATCACTAAGCTAATAAAAAACATAATTTGTTTCTAAACTGTAAACCAAGGACTTCTCCTGAACTACAATTATAAAGCATCTCTCATATTACTTTCTGCTTATATAAATGAGATGCTCTTCATACTTCTGACTTTAAAACTTAGTGTAGGTCTTCAGCTGAGCAGGAAAGCCTTTAATAAAGGTCATAGTTTCAAGAGGGGCATGTCACCTGAAACAAGTTTATTTGGCAAGCCAGGGACCAGAAAGACCTCTTTAGTTGTCAGGTTTGGCTGGGGCAGCACATGCAATTTGAACCTTGTGAATGCTGACTAAAGTTGTTTTGCTTTTGTTTCAGATGTGGTTATGTGTGTATTTCTATGGTCAGACATGGCTGTTTTCTTCCTTCTTATTGCAGCATACACAAAAGGCCCTGCTTTCAGCAGAGGTTCTGTTGAGAAGCCTGGCATACTTAAAGAAGCATTAGTCATATTTCCATAGAATGCCAGACATGTACCAAAGCCATTAATCAAGTGTCCCCATTAGGCCCATTCTGCAGTCACTCATTAGTGTCATGTGGCACTCTGGATCCTCAATTCACTCTCCACAGAGCACTGTCTTGTCATTGGCTCAGCATCACACAGACCTTCAAACTCGGCCACTACTCTTTCACGTAGTCCAGATTGTTCAGAGCAGATCTTTTGGATTTTCCACTCAGCATAGAGAATAGCCCCCTTGCAAACAAACCCCACTAATGGAGCCATTGACAAATTCTGATTCAGGTCCCGGCCACTTACAACACTACAGATTCACTCATCTGCACATCACTACTGACCAATCAGCCTGTCTGACCCCATCTCACAGGTCTAAAGCCTGTACTAATTTGTTCATCTTCCACTTAGACCCTAATTGACCTGTTTGGTAAGGAGTTGGGTGGTTTGCTGGCAGACATGGAGGTCGTGGAGGGTTCTTCAGGCGAAGATGCAAGCCTTCCTCTCAGACATTCGTCCTTTCTCCCTAGAAAGAGGGGCATGCGTGACGCCATGGATACAGAGGCCGTGACTGGTAACCGAGCATGGCTTCGCCTCTTCAAGGACTTCATGAGCAGCCAGAAGATGTTTCGTGGGCGAACGAAAAAGACTCAGGGTCGTGGCTGCTTTGGGATGAAATTGGACCGCATCAGCTCCATGAGTGGCCTGGGCTGCTAGTTGCGATGTGACAAACCCCTTCTTGGGAGGTAAGGCCTGCAGGATTAACTTCTCAGGGCACAGAAGTGAAGGGCTGGTTGGCTGAAACAGCTGGCAGACGTAGAGAAACACTGGCTGAGAGTGAGGTCAAATGATCATTCATCAGAGAGTGAATGAATGGGGAAAATTACATTTTGGCATAGGAAAAATAGTCAACATCCACTGTTTGCTAAGGTGATTAGCTTGTCCTGTACTGCCATTATCCTTTTTAAGTCTTAGGCTTACTAAATCTTTTATTGACATTTGTGTTTATCCTCATGTAAGCGAGGAACTAAGCCTGCATTTCTGTTTACTGGATATCTGAACAGAACGTCCTGACCATTTTTAGATATCTCATTACTTAGATGATTGGGAGATTTCAGTTTTTAATCTTTAATAGATTTACAAACCTTTCTGAAAGGATGTTTTCACTTTATCATTATAGGTGGTTGAGTGTAGATTGATGGGCAAAATGATAAATTTATGCATTTGAAGTTACAAAACAATGAAGTGTTTAGAAGTGAGGGCCCCAAAGCTCATCAATTTCATATCTACTTGTGAGGGCACTTATCTCCAAGGGGGTCATGTATGTGTATGCAAGTGTGTTCATGATCACTAAATCTATAACCATTTTCGTACAACTGTTGGTTGAAAGGAGTATGTTTAGAAAATCGACAAATAATACAGCACTTTCTATATTTATTTATGTTAACTGGCACATTCTATGTCTATCTGTTTTGTATACTGTATACATTTTTGCTTTGTGTCTCCACCACCATAACCTATTGTTTATTAGGGAGGAGCGAAAACTTTAGATGCATCAAAAATTTCCATTCTCCTGATACCCAAAACATCGATATCTTGATGATGGGTGTGTGTCTGTCTGTCTGTATGTGTGTGTCACAGTTTCTTGAGGATGGTCAAGAGCTAAAATGGCTTGACGGAAAAATACCAAACTCGAAACTGTTATGATGATATGCTGTTTAGTTTTTGAGCCAAATCATGCAAGAGAAAGAAGCACTCTAGAGGAACCCTCAAATACTGTAATTCTGCAACTAATTATGAATTCTTCTCATTAATTGCTATTGTAAAAGACCTATTTTATGATCAGAAAGATCAGCATCAGAGCAGTAAATAATTACTGAAATGTTAGAGAATAGCTTGGGTAACTTGGCTCCTAGTGTGCAAAGCCTACTGACAACTCATGTGTGAATTTTAGTACAAACTTTTACTGTAGCTTTAATAAACATCTATTCATCTTTCCAGCCTACCTATTTACTCCAGTCTTCTTCCAAATGCATGCAGACAGGGCCAGTGCGTTAAATAATGACATCTGAGGCAAGGCACATTTTTGCCACACCCTCCCCATTCTACTAATAAATTCTTATGAGGTAAAAGTTGATATATTTAATCCACATACAATACATATTGTAATATGATGTTCATAATATAATACTCCCATGATTCAGTACATCAGAACAACAGGAAAAATAATACAAAAATTTTGAAATGTTGAAAATAATTAGCTTAGAATTAAAACACACAAAACAGGCATTAACAACAATACAAATATATAAATTCTTCTGTTTGACTCATATTTCTGTTGAACTTTGTGACTGAGAAATTGAACATGAAATGAAACTCATCTCTTTCACTCATTCCCTGCAGCAGGTTCAAACTCCATCCTGAGTGCTAAAACCCACCTGCTGTTTTGAACTAAACACATGCAGAGTAAGCTTAGGAGACGCTAAACAAACATCATACCTGTGGCTGACTTCTTAAAACCTTTCCAGATTTAAAAATTTTGTAAAGTGAGAATCAATATATACACAGCACAATTTGTGAAAAATCAGGAATGTGAACACCAACATCTGTTACTTCAAAATGTGCATGGATCGTTTAGATGCTCAGAAGCTCGCAGTGCCGCATAGCATTATGAACTACAGTAATCCCTCGCTATATCGCGCTTCGCCTTTCGCGGCTTCACTCCATCGCGGATTTTATATGTAAGCATATTTAAATATATATCGCGGATTTCTCGCTGCTTCGCGGGTTTCTGAGGACAATGGGTCTTTTAATTTCTGGTACATGCTTCCTCAGTTGGTTTGCCCAGTTGATTTCATACAAGGGACGCTATTGGCAGATGGCTGAGAAGCTACCCAACTTACTTTTCTTTCTCTCTCTCTTGCGCTGACTATCTGTGATCCTGACGTAGGGGGTGTGAGCAGGGGGGCTGTTCGCACACCTAGACGATACGGACGCTCGTCTGAAAATGCTGAAAGATTATCTTCACGTTGCTACATTCTGTGTGCAGCTTTTAACTATGCTGCACGGTGCTTCGCATACTTAAAAGCTCAAAGGGCACGTATTGATTTTTTTTATCTGTCTCTCTCTCTCTCTTTCTCTCTCTGCTCCTGACGGAGGGGGTGTGAGCTGCCGCCTTCAACAGCTTTGTGCCGCGGTGCTTCGCATACTTACAAGCCAAACAGCCCTATTGATTTTTTTGCTCCTTTGAAGAGGAAGATATGTTTGCATTCTTTTAATTGTGAGACTGAACTGTCATCTCTGTCTTGTCATTGAGCACAGTTTAAACTTTTGAAAAAGAGACAAATGTTTGTTTGCAGTGTTTGAATAACGTTCCTGTCTCTCTACAACCTCCTGTGTTTCTGCGCAAATCTGTGACCTAAGCATGAGAATATAAAAATAACCATATAAACATATGGTTTCTACTTCGCGGATTTTCTTATTTCGCGGGTGGCTCTGGAACGCAACCCCCGCGATGGAGGAGGGATTACTGTATAGCCAAAAGATCGTTTTAAAGTTCTAATATGAAAATATTTCTTACAAATTTTAAAGACTGTATATAAAGTATGCTCTAAATGTGTACAGGTATGTAACTCTTACGATTTAGACTAATTCTTAATTTTATTATTATTGTGTAATAGTAAAATAAAAACCCTTTTACATTCTTGTCCTGACCAAAGTATCAGATGAGATGATCCCCTCATCACTTCACCTCACACGCCAGCCCTGCATGCAGAATACCTTCACTGGCAGCCTGATCAGTTCTGTATGGCAGAGGATGCCCTGAGATAGACTGGACTTCTGGTTTCTTCTCTATACTTGCTGCTGACTCACTTTTTTACCCTGAATTAGAGTAAGCAGCTTGACAAATTTATTTGATACACATTGATGAAAAACAAAATCAGAGCATGTGCTATTAGACTGTACTTACAACCTTCATTGCTAAAGTAACAATAAGCAAATGATTCTAATAAGGAAACAAACTATGTCCACAAGAAATCAATAGCAATTGTGAACATGAGCAATGTGGCCTTGCAGTCTCTCAGTATCACCTGTGACTGGCCTTTGTAGACCCCCCTATGGTTAACAGGTCTGGAGTCAATAATTTCTGAATCAGCTGTCAGACATTATCCCATTCTTTCAGTAGAGCCTAACTAAGGTGCTGCCATGTCTCCAGATTTTGTGATATAGGGCACATCCTAAAGGTGCTCTGTAGGGATAAGGTAGGCTGGTCTTCATTCTTTAGGACAGTTGTGGCCACAGCAGCTGTGGGTAAGGCCTGGGGCAGGTCATGTTGGGGTTGTGAGCAGAGGGCACCTGACAGGTCACCTTATTTGCAGCATGGGGTCTGTCTCTCCCTATCCTGTCACAACAGTTTCAACAGCAGTATGGGAGGTAGATATGAAATGATCTCTCAAATGGACCAGTCTGATGTGTCAGTCCTGCTCTTGCATGGTTACTTGGTGGCAACCAGATCTGTCCTGTTGACCCATTGAAGCTTTGTTACAGTCAGAAGACAATGGAGAAGCTTAATACAGAGTGTCTGGCAACACTGGCACAGGACAAGCCTATCTACAGCACATCAACTGGCAGGCAGTGTGGCACAGTGACCTTTAAACCCTGCGATTGTGGGTTCAAATCCTACCACAGACACCTGATGACCCATAGCAAGTCACTTCACCTGTCTGTGCTTCAATTGGGGAAAAAGAAACAAAATGTAACTGATTGTATCTCAAATGTTGTAATTTGCTTTGGATAAAGGCATTGGCCAAATTTGCTTCTGGTGACATTTGTAACATTATGGAATGCATAGAAAACTGACCAACTAAGTGTGGCCTTTGTCCTGCTTGGCCTAAACTTTGAATAAAGGAAATGGGTCCACCTGGACTTTGTTAGGTAAAAGAGCATTTGAGGAGCTTTTGACCCTCACTGGTCAAACAGGATTGCTGGTCAGTGGACTAAAACAAATTGACAGCTTCATTTTTTTTGTGAAAGAACAAAGGCTAGGGCTTGAGTTTTCTCATTCAGAAAGTCTTTGTGTTTCTCTTTTCCATCAACATAAAGTATTTACTAGATAAAGCAATCAAGTTTAATACTTGGCATGGCTATTTTTGAAACAAGGTTCTTGAACATTATATTTTCCCTATCATTCTCCCTTCTTTAGTTGTTAATAATATATTGTTTGTGATAATACATGACTTTATAAAAGTTTCTAATATTATCAGCTAACCCTAACTGAGCAACAAATGTAGTGTTGAGTACCCATAGTTTTCATGGTTAGCTCCTAACTACATGATGGGGTGCCAGCAGCTGATGGTGTCCAATAAAAACTCTCAGAGATTCACAATCAGGAATTGAGTTTCTAATGTAGAGGCTCATTCTTCATTTCATTTAATTCTGAGTCACAAGGCCGCAATCAATCTTTGGCAGTACAGCATGCAACGCAAGAACCCACATTTGAAGGGGAGCCATCTTCAAGCACATTCACTCTAATTACTAGCCACCATTTAAAGTAGACACACAAATCTTTATATGCATCTGCATAAGGATTCCATCAATCCATTAATGTCCTATGGACAGTTCCTTCTGTACTAAGTTATGGGGGAGCAGTAAAGCTTTATTCATTATGATTAAAAAAACCGCAGCAAATGAGAATTCCAGGAAGTGACTTTAACAAAGCAGATGCAAGGTAAACAAATGTTTACAGAAACGTTTGCAAATTTATTAAAAATAAAATACTGATATCTCTGGTTTCTATAAGTATTCAGACTCTTTGCTGTGCCACTCTAGATTGTGGTTAGTAGCATCATGTTTGTTTTAGTTCTTCATGAGATGTGTCTACAACTTGATTTTGGTCCACTTGTGGCATGGCATATCAAAATGACTGGACGTCATTTAGAAAATTACATGCCTGTGTATGTAAGGTCCAGCACTTGACACTCCATGTCAGCTCAAAAACAGAGCCATGAGGTCCAAGGAACTCTCTGTAGAGCTCCTTGATCAAATGGTGCTGAGGTGTAGATTAGGGCAAGGACATGCAAACATTTCCATAGCTTTGAATTCCCAGTAGCACAGTGGCCTCAAGAATTGTGAAAATGAAGAAGTCTGGAACCACCACTACTCTTCTTAGTGTTGGCTGTTGGTCAAACTGAGTAACCAGGCAAGAAGGGTCTTGGTCAGGGAGGACATCAAGTACCCAATGGTCACTTTAATGGAGTTCCATACGTCCAGGAAGAACCTGTCAGAAAGACAGCCATGTCAGCAGCACTCCATCAATCAGGTGTTTATGTTAGAGATGCTAACTCCTGCTTGGAGTTTGCCAAACTGTGTTTAAAGAATCCAAGAGTATGAGGAAGATGATTCTTTTGTCTGACAGAACTCCAAGCACTGTGTCTGGTGAAGACCATGCACTGCTTATCCTCTGCTTAATTTTATCCCTACAGAGAAACACAGTGGTGGCAGCATCATGCTATGGGGGCATGGACGGATCTACTATGAAACTAATAAAGATTAAGCTTCAGGGCTACTAATCTTGGATGGGCCCCAGAAGTGACTTTAATTTTCATTCCCCCATAGTGCGAAAACTATAAGGAATAGGGAATTTGTATTTACACCAGTGACTTTATCATGTGAGATAATCCATTAGAGCAACTGTAAACAAAATCTGGTGATTTATTGTGGAACAACCCCATTTAAGAAGATAACAGTGGATACCCAGACCTCATTGATAGTTGTGAAGAGGCCCCAAAAACAGTTCAAGCTTCAGGGCCCCAAACATTTAGTCTGCTACTAAATGGGGTGCTTCTCAGTGGTATGGATAGGGAGACTAGTCAGATTTGAGGGAAGGATAAATTAAGTCCTTGTGTGTGCAGAAGGTGAAAGTGATCAGAATACTTTCTGAATGCGTTGTAGATAGATAGATAGATAGATAGATAGATAGATAGATAGATAGATAGATAGATAGATAGATAGATAGATAGATAGATAGATAGATAGATAGATAGATAGATAGATAGATAGATAGATAGATAGATAGATAGATAGATAGATAGATAGATAGATAGATCATGAAGTAATAATGCCACTGTGACTGAAGGCCTATAGGATGCTGAATATAGTGCAACTGGCTAATTCTCTAACTCATTTACCTTCTCCTTTGTGTTTCCAGGTTACAACATGGACGACAGGCTTCCAGTCAGAACTGATTTGGATCCACAGCCTGAATTTTAGTGACAATATTTGATCCCATACCTTCTCTCATTCACCCTACCTGTGCTGTGTCTTCATTCCCTCAGGTAGATCTGCCATCCTGCCTCCTGCTCTTAAACACAGCTGGTTGATGACTTTTTGTGTATATCACTCTGTAGGACATTTTCTTTTTGGTACTTTTTTTGGGTATTTGTATTTGGTGGGTAAGGCTTGTGGCTGTTTTGGCTTTGCAGTATATTGTTTCTACTCCATTACTTCCTTAGTCTGTTAAAATGCACACATTACCCAATTTCTTGTGTCACTTTCACAAGATGCACTTATTTAAAGACAGTCAACACAGAACTTACTTTGGCCAGTTCTTCTTGTGTTTTATCTCAATAATAGTAGTTTCATTTGAACATTTATATTTAGGTATACAATAAAGGTGTGGATCTGGGTGGGTGGCAGAAGCAGTTAGCTATGCAGTAGTGAGGTCAAGGCTCTGGGTATGTCCCACTCCAGCTGGGGAGCACGGGGTGTGCAGAAAGGCCATCACAGTATGGAGAGCTGTCAACATCAACACTGCATGACATCATAATTCATTTCAGCTCCTCTTAAAAAATGAGTACATGATGGGATAAAGATTTCAAGATGACATATCAGAAATCTAAGATTATACAGTATTTATTTTTTTTTGAGTTATGCAGTTCTGAAATTGAAAGTGAAATGAAGTCCCACCATTTCGCTTATCCCATGTGCTCCTTTAAACACTTCGGCAGGTGTTTAGAGAAGCCCTTCTAACTAAACACGCATGGTACCATTGTGTGAGACGATTAACAAACATTGTACTTTCCAGAAATTGACAAAATGTCTCAAAATGTCGAAATCTGAATTTACACAGTATGATATATGAAAATCTGAAAAATAAACACCAAATATCCAGAATAATGTAGGTTCGAAATACGCATGCACTGTTTTGATTCCCAGAAATCTCACGGTGCAGTAATGTGCTTTATGCAAAATCTGAAACTTTTGAAGTTTTTAAATAGTAGTATAGTATTTAAATAGACAGGCAGTATATAATTAAACACTGGATTTGTAAGCAATGCATACTCTTTTTGTTTTCTTTTTTTGATAAAAAAAAAATACTGTTAAATGAAAAATGCTTCGCTTACCGAAGTGGTGCCTGGTCACCTCACCGCAGATACCGGTGTTCTGTTGAACCATGCGACCTATCAAAATGTGCGCCAAAGCTGTTCTGCATACACGCAGTACACATTTATTCAATCATTAAATAAGTTACTTAAATAAATAAATAAAATTCAGTTAATTAAAATGGACCCTACTAACATTATTATTTGTTGTTTAAGCCTTTAAGAGCAAACATATCCAATGCTTCAATCCAATGCCTTTCCCATTTTAATCTCACTTATTTTGTCCAGTATTGTGATTGTAAGCCAAACACAATTGGTTTGTGTAACCTTATAAATAAAATCATTGGCTGATGGTGAGTAATACCATAACATTCTTAGATTCATTTCGACATTTTGACTTTTAGACATGTGAATATTTGCAAGTGTAGCATATTTCGACAAGGCAGCTCAAATCAACAGAACACCGGCCCTGAATCTGAGATCATAATATCATGAATTGTTTTTTAACTATCCTGAAATGGGTTGACTTTTGGGAGCCCTGTAATATATTTTATGATATGCAAGACATCTCAAACTGTCATTTTATCTACCGTTACATATCTCAAAGGCATTCTCACAGGAAGAAATTTTGGAATCTGGAATTGGGTTTGAAATGTTTTCAAGAGATTTAGAAATCCTTAATTTTGAAACATTTTATGATATTGTAGACTGGCTTCTCACCTGTTTTCAAATATGATACATTCACTTTGAAGTCAGCTTGTAATATTATTAATAGGTTTCAAATGCAGAGGCATTTTCATAGAAAACCACTGAAGTCCTAGTAGACAATCGCATCAGTGATGTTGAAAATTTCATTCTGAGGCATCTGAAATTCCTTTGAAGAAGCTACAGACTGACATCTTAGCAATTTAAATCTCAAAAGACGTTTCACAGGAAATGACTAAAGAGCATAAAATGTATTTACAAACACACACAATTCCCAGAACAGACGTTAAAATGAATTTCTGATAGATTAAAAAATTTTCTTTAGGGAAAATTCAAAAAGATTTTAGAAAATGACGCTGATTTTCACTTAAAAATAAGACCACCGTGCCGGGTGGTCCACCCTGAGCTATTTTCTTGCTGAGAAAATGGTTGAAAGACTCACAGGGATGCCAGTCTCTGGGCAGATTAATGTTGAGTAATTCTGTCTTTTTTAAGTAGGTGCAGGTGAGTGGCCTGAGCCATGGTGGCCTGTTAAAGAATGACGGCCATGCTCTCTTCACACACCCCATTTTGAATTCTTTCAAGTCTTTGATTACACCTAGCAAAGTCAAAACCCCAAGCCTTGCCCACGAGGTCAGCCCTGGCTCGGTAGCTGGTCTGTATTATTACAGCGTTGCTCTCTTTATACGACCAGACGCCCATGCCAGCCACCCAGAGCTCACTCTCATACTGAGCTACCACGCTCAAATGAAAGAAAAATCAGCAATGAGCTTTCAAGTCACTGGTTGAATCTTATCAAGTCCACTATGTCAGCAAACGTACCTTGGAAATTCATCCATCTTTGAAGTGTGACTTACTACGGAATAAGCCAACCCACCTCTGAATCAATGAAACTGAACACCCTTCACCTTCAGAGGAGCAGAATGATGTATGTGACCACGACTGCTGCTTCGGCAGTACGAATCCTTTTATGTTTGTGTTTTTATTATTTTGTTGTTCTTGTTGTTGTTGAATTAACTCCTGACCTAATTCTGGCCAGAATGACTGCCCCCTATTTACTCCAACCCCACAGCAATGTTTTATATCTTGTGTGTTCACCTGTCAGTTGCTCAAGCGTGAGATAAAGCTTGTCTCTTGTCACCTTTGCACATTTGCTTTAACGTCTTGTTTATTTATTTTTCTTATATAAGTATGTTTATTTGGCTACTCAAACTCAATTGTAAATAACTATTTAAATTAATATACATATATTTTGTATATACCTTTGTGTATTTATGGGAAAGCAATGTTTAATGGTTTCTTTAGACAGTATTTAAAGAAGAAGATTGATATCTGGTAAGATCTGTTCTACTGAGAATACAGGAAATAACAACGGGAGAGTCCATTATAGAATGAAAACAAAGTGTTCTTATTGTAATAAAAGGAACCTGAAGAGGCCTACACTGCTGCCTTATCTATCATTTATCCTGTCAGAAGATGTCCCCTGCCCCAAAAGACCATGCAGACCATCAGGCTTATTTAGTTAGTTTAACAGCCAAGCTGTCTCAATGTCTCATAAAAAAGAATTTTTAAAAGTTGTCGGGGTCTCCGATTCAATTGATTTAGTAGTTTGTTCCACACTTTCACAACCCTTTGTGTGCAGAAGCAAGAGTGGTGTTTGGGGGTGGCAAGTGAGGCTACCACCCCAGGCCCCGCGCCTAAGGGGCCCCCGCTTTTGAGGTCTGTTTGTCCTGTTTGAGCAGATTTGTCAAGTTATATTCTCCAGTTATATTTTGATAAAGTCTGCATGTTATCTTGCAAAAATTTAGCTGAATACTGTAATGAGAAAATCTGGTGTATGTTAACATCATTTTTATTAAATTTGCACACAAGTTTATACAGTCCACACATAAGGCACACCCCTAAGGCCACCTCTGTGCAGAAGTGTCTCCAGGATTGCAATTTGAATGTATTTCCCCTTAATTTCCAGTAGGAGGAGTCCTCAAGTTTGTGCTCCATTGTTATTATTGACCCAAGATGACTGACGAGCTTGTTTGTGTTCATTGGTCACTAATGGAATACAGGTGAGTTAATCAACTTACTCAAGGTTACACAATGGATCTGAGGATTGACCCACCTTGTAGATAATACTTCTGTAGGTGGGCTGCAACTCCATTCATATACAAGAAGTTTAATCCACTTGGACCAGGCTGAGGAGGTGACAATACATCACTTCTAGCAGAGCTGAGGTCATAGCATCTTGGTGGATATGAATATAGTCAACCTCAGAGACTCTCTAACAAAATGGCATGACAATAAGGAGTGAAAGTGTTCTCTTGGAATCGTTCATGTTCAAGTGCTTTGTGATTTGAATTGACCTTGCCCTCTGGGGATAGCATGCAAGCTGCAGACATCACTATGGGACACATCATGCGTGTCATTAATATTCTTGCTTTTTGGTGAGCGCAACATACAGTGTATAGAAAAATCATCAAACCCTCTCAACATCTTTTGTCACATTAAACCCTGAAGATTAAATTAAATTAAACCAACCCCTCTGACGTGCACTACGTGCCAGCCACTTTGTGTCTCTGCCACTTGCGTATGTGGATTTCACTTTCACGAAACAACTAATTTTTTAATTCTCATGGATATGCCTCTTTATTGGGAAGAAACACTACTTTTCCCTGATGGCAACAAAAATTAGACGATTTACAAATTTCCGACATAAAGTTTAAATCCGAACAATATATTCGATCTCTTCACTGTTCCGTTATTTCACCGAGTAATAATTTCCATTTGTTTGCGCTAATACTATCTTTACTATCATTTTTTTGAGACTTTCAAATTAGTACTTTTATTATCTCTAACCTGCTCTGCATGTGTATTGCGCCAATGTTTTTGAATTCTTCACGATGTTCTACTTTATCATCTACTCTTTGTGTTTTATTTCCGGCCCTGGGTGTGGTTAAATCTCTTGGCACAAAGTCTCTTCTCGCGGGACATGAAAGTATCTCTGAAAAAGTCTCATCTCTTGCCTGGATTTTTTTATTATAATAGAGAGATATAATGATTTCCACCTGTTTTTAAATATTGTAACCCTTCACATAGAAGTGAAAATAACATGATAAAAAATCCTGAACTTATTAAAGTTTAATTAGCAAAATACCCAGTAAAAAACTGGCTCTGGCACAACCAATCACCTTCCAGATCACACACCAGGCTAACTGGCCCTCCACCTGACATCAATTGTGGTGCTTCTGATGACTTCAGAATAAATTCTTCTGTTCCTTGCGGACTCCACTGCTTTGTGTGGCAACACAAAGAATTCACCAGAGTTGGAAAGGTCCCAGGTAGTGTATATGAGCTCCAACTGCTTTTTATATGACTAAAATAGGGGTCTTATATGGGTGGGATCCATCAAATTGTGCACCCAAGGACAATAGAGGGCTCATACAGTTAGTACACTCTTACGGATTGCTTGTTACAGGTGTGCTGGGAGCAAACAAAAATCTGGGCAGTTTGGGGGTCCTTCAGGACTGGTTGGGAACCCCTGGTCTAGTTAACATGCACATAAGCTTGAAGCAATTATTTAAAATAATGAAAGATTCATTAACTTGAAGTAACCTATCGCATTTGAAATGCAATTGGTCACATGTCTTTGATTTCTAATTGAAGCATGTGCAGATGAAGGAACTTGCTCATGGAGACACAGTGACTGGATTTGAACCCACAACTCAGTAGCTGAAATACAAAGCCTTAACCAATTTACCATGAAAACATCACATAATTTAAGTGATATTTTGAGTTTAACAAAAGGTAAATGTAAAAAAGGTTTTAAATTCTTTAATGTCGCATAGTGGACATCAAACCCTGAAGCTGTATGTTCAAATCCCATAACTGATGCTGTATGACCCTGAGCAAGTCACCTGGCCTTGCCTGTGGTCCAATTGGAAAAAAACAAAAGAAAGTATTTCAAAAGCTGTAAAAATCTTGGATAAAGGTGTCAGCCAAATAAATAACTAGAAGTATATCTTTCATTATTTTAAAGCTTACATGTATGTCATCTAGACCGATGGTTCTCAATTCAGTCCATGAGGACCCCCCAAAATTTTTTTGCTTGCTCCAGCACACCTATACCAGGCACTCTGTTACAGTGCATTAATTTATATGAGCCTCATGTGATCCTTGGATGGACAATGTCATGGGTCCCATATGGACCACCTATAATGGACCCGTATTGTGACCAATATAAAGCACAGCTGTGGCCTATAAGGGCTTGCTACCTGGGGTGCTTTCAAAAGAGCTCTGGGATAAACTCTTTCTAGGGAGTTTCATGTTTCACAATTGCAAAATCGTCTGTCAATTTCTCAAAACTGCATGCAAATCAAAACTTGCCGGTTTTACCCATCATTTTTGATCAATCAGTGTACAGTTTAATTATTATAAACATAGAGCTCCAAATCACAGCTTTAATGTCATATAAAAGGCAAAACATTAATTAATAAATCAATCGATCAATCAACCAACTGACCGATTCATTGAATTTCCATGGTTGGCTGCCACCTTGTGCCCAATATGACAAGGACAGTCCCCAGGTCTTGGAAAATATACACAGTAAGAAGGTTTGAAAAGTGGTGTGTGTGGTGGCAGATCTACATTTTTGGGTTCTGAAGCTTGAACTGTTGTGGGGGCTCCTTTGTAACCAGCAACGAGGTCTGGGGAACCATTGTTATCTTGTGTAATGGGGCTGTTCAACAAAAGATGATAACAATTTTTTGTTTAATTTAATACCCCTTTAATATTTATATTAACTATTATTTTATATTGAATTACACTATATTATTAATATTATTTTTTAAGACACTCCTTCTCGTGCAGTAGACACCCAAAAGATTTAAGCAATGTGGACTAAAGTCACTTCAGGGTCACCTCGGATTAGAGCTCTTTAAGCTTAAGCTTCATTAGTTTCATGGTAGTTTTGCCCCGGGTCTGTGAATAGATTTTGTGAGCCACTAGTGCCCCCCGTTTGGGACTAGAACCTTCTTAAATCCAGGGCTACTGAGATAAGGTTCAGTCTTGATGGCCTTTAGGTTTTGATAATGGATGGATGGACTTATCTAAAACCACTTATTCCAATAGATGTTCAAGGCAGAAATTAATCCTGGACAGGAACACACAGAACAATACATTCTTACTTATCAAGGTTGTAGAAAGGTATGACATGTTAAATGTGGGATGGATGTGCAAGTAAGAATTTCACTTTAATCCTTACACATGATAGGACTTCTGCTGCTACTGCCAGCATTGGTAAGACCCTTTATTCTATTGGCTCTTCACAGTTTTACAAATGATCAGTCAGCTTCTTCCAGTAAGAATCCTGCACCCTCCAGCTATATTGGCAGATCTCTTTTCTGTAGTCTACTTCATCCTAACTTCTCTGTCTTTTAATTTTTAAACCCACTTAATCCTATCAAGGGTTTCAGATGGGCAGAGCCTTCCCTGGTAGCACTAAGGGAAATACAAGAATGAATAGCACAATACCTGAATCGGGCATTTACCTGACTTTTGGGTGATCTCTTTTAAGGTGTACAATTTCACTGTCACATTTATTCCACAGTGGGGCGCCAGAGTCATACATAAGCCAGCAGTATCTTACTTGGTGTTCCAGCATGTTATAGATAGATAGATAGATAGATAGATAGATAGATAGATAGATAGATAGATAGATAGATAGATAGATAGATAGATAGATAGATAGATAGATAGATAGATACTTTATTAATCCCAAGGGGAAATTCACATACTCCAGCAGCAGCATACTGATAAAGAACAATATTAAATTAAAGAGTGATAACAATGCAGGTATACAGACAGACTATAACTTTGTATAATTTTAACGTTTACCCCCCCGGGTGGAATTGAAGAGTCGTATAGTGTGGGGGAGGAACGATCTCCTCAGTCTGTCAGTGGAGCAGGACATTGACTGCAGTCTGTCGCTGAAGCTGCTCCTCTGTCTGGAGATGATACTGTTTAGTGGATGCAGTGGATTCTCCATGATTGACAGGAGCCTGCTGAGCGCCCGTCGCTCTGCCACGGATGTAAAAATGTCCAGCTCCATGCTTACAATAGAGCCTGCCTTCACCAGTTTGTCCAGGCGTGAGGCGTCCCTCTTCTTTATGCTGCTTCCCCAGCACACCACTGTGTAGAAGAGGGCGCTCACCACAACCATCTAATAGAACATCTGCAGCATCTTATTGCAGATGTTGAAGTCTAAGAAAGTATAGTCGGCTGTGTCCTTTCTTACACTGAGCATCAGTATTGGCAGTCCAATCTAATTTATCATCCAGCTGCACTCCCAGGTATTTATAGGTTTGCACCCTTTATATTTATAGGTTATTACCGGCCTTATCAATATGACCATCTTCCTGTAATTTTATTTAACTAAATATATGCTTTTAGTCAAAGCAGACTGTAATCTTTATATAGTAAAAGAGGTCAAGCAGATCGGTCAGTCACTTGCTTCATTTGTGCTCTCTTTGCACTGCCTGATTGCAGTTTCTGCATTTTTGGTCTCATGTGTCCCCAAGAATGCCTATTTTGTTATTTTTTTAGGTTTTAAGTTCTGATCAAAGGCAGGCCTTGTATTCAGACCCTTTCACTTTCTGCACACTTTCTTAATGTGAATTTTATTTTAAATTGATAAATGTGCTGTTTTACCCATAGATCTACACTCAATAACCCATAATGACAAAATGAAAACATGTTTTTTTGAAATGTATTAAAAATCAAAACTGAAATCTCTCATTCATGTAAGCATTCAGACCCTTCATTAAGCACTTTGCAGGAGCACCTCTGGCAGCAATTCCAGCTTAGAGCTTTCATGGGTAAGTCTCTACAAGCTTTGCACATCTGGATTTGGGGAGTTTATGTAATTCTTCTTAGCAGATCCTTTCAAGTTCCATTAGATTGGATGGGAAGCATCTGTAACTGCCATCTTAAGGTCTCTCCATATATGTTCTATACGGTATAAGTCTGGGTTTGGCTGGGCCACTCAGAGACTCGTCCCAAAGCCATTCTGCATTTGTTTTGGCTGTATGCTTTGGGTCATTGTCACACTCTCACACATTCTGGAGCAGGTTTTATTTGAGGTCCCCTCTGTATTTGGCTGCATTCCTCCTTCCCTCAGTTTTGACCTTTCTCCTTGTCTCTGCCATAGCATGATGCTGCCACTAACATACTTCACTGAGTGAATGGTATTAGGTAGAGGATGGGCAGTGCCTGGTCTTTGACATACATAGTGCTTAGAGTTCTGCCCAAAGAGTTAAATGTTTGCCCCATCAAACCAGAAAAATGTTTTCCTCATGCTCTCAGAGTCCTTAAAACTGCCGTTTACAGTACCTTTGATTCAGGAGGTGATCTCAACAGAGGACTTTTAAAGGTCAGTAAGAGTGACCATTGAATTCTTGGCCACTTTCCTGATCAAAGCCCTTCTTGCCCAGTTACTCAGTTTGGCCAAACAGCCAACACTAGGAGGAGTCCATGTGGTTCAAAACATCTTCCATTTCATAATTATGGAGGTCACTGTGCTCCTGGGAACACTCAAAGCTTTAAAAATGTTTTAACACTCTTGCCATTTTTTTTTGTCTCACCCCAATTTGATTGTTGAGATCTACAGAGACTTCCTTGCATTTTATGACTTTGTTTTTGCTCTGACATGTAGTGTGAATTAGAAACTTATTCTAAACAATTCTCAGTTAAATTAGTTTGCCACAAGTTGACTCCTTTCAAGTTTTAGACACATGTCAAAGAGTATTAAAGCTAACAGAAAGCCCCTGACCACAGTTCGGAGGTCTGTCAGTCTGATTCTCATTAGTCTATCCAACACCTACACCATCCTTACTATACCAACAACTCCTATCACATCAACTGGAATGGCCAGAGAAGAGCCCACCTCTCACCATCAGTATGGGCTGTTAATAACTAAAAAACCAAGGAAGAAAATGATAATGCTGTGGAAAACATCCTGTATTTTCCATATTCCAGAGAAAGCAGGATCCTCTTTACTTAATGATCAGTGGCACTTACTCACTTACTTACTTACTTACTTACTTACTTACTTACTTACTTACTTACTTACTTACTTACTTACTTACTTACTTACTTACTTACTTACTTACTTACTTACTTACTCACAAGGTCTTACTCACTTCATGAAGACCTTTGAGAGGCTGGTCCAGGACTATATGAGTCCTCTTGGGGTAGACCACCTGGATCCACTGCAGTTTGCCTATCCGATTGGAGTGGAGGATGCAATGATCTGTCTGCTCCACAAGGCTTATTCCCATCTGGACAAAGCTGACAGCACTGTGATGATTATGTTTATTTGATTTCTCTAGTGCCTTCCATTCCATCCAGCTATTTCTGTCAAGGAGAGAGCTCAGGGGTTAGCTCACATCCTACAATGTCCTGGATGATGGACTGTCTGTCAGGCAGACTGCAGTCTGTGAGACTCAAGAACTGTGAGCAACACTGGAGCAGTACAAGAAACAGGCCTGTCTCCTTCCTCTTTACTGTTACACGCCTGACTGTAAATATAATACCAGGTGTTATCACTTGCAGAAATTCTCAGATGATTTTGCACTTATGAGGTGTATTGATAAGGGGGATGAGACAGAGGAGAAGAGTCAGGTGGAGAACTTTGTTTCTTGGTGCAACGAGAATTCTGTGCACTTAACATCAGCAAAGCCAAGGAACTGCTTAATGACTTACACTGTGACAAAAAGCCTCTATGTCCGGACACTATTCAGGCATTAGATGTTAAGGTGGTCCACTCCAACAAGTACTTGGGAGTCCACATTAATGATAGTTGGATTAGTCTCAGAGCACAGAGAAACTATATAAGAAAGAGCAGAGTAGGCTTTTTTTGTTTCGGAAACTGTGTTCCTTTGATGTGGATAATGATATCCTTCACATCTTCTACAACTCTGTGATGATCAGTGCAATTTTCTATGCTGTGGTGTGCTCGACCCCCTGGAGGTTGTAGCAAAGGAGAGAATTAACACAAAACTGAATTCCATTAGGAACAATGCTGCACATCCTCTCACTGACACAAACACTGTAGACTTTCAGCTAATGAATTATTCATCAGAAGTGTGTCAAGAAACACTGTGGGGACTTCTTTATACCAACAGCAATAAGCCTACATGATGCTTCACTGGTACTGGGATAGTCAAGTAAGAAGTTTTCTTTCTTTTTAAATATTCTTTCATTTTACTCATTTTTGTGTGTGTTTAGACCAAAGTGTGTGTGTGTGTGTGTGTGCGTGTGTGTATGTGTGTGTGTGTGTGTATGTATGTATGTATTTATCTATTTATGTATTGTGATAAGGAGTAAATGAAGTCCACAAAATCAAAAAGAGTTGGGGAATTGCCCCGTATAATGTCCAGTGAATGTTATGAAAAAAATAATGAAAATTGATCAAAAACCAGAGCATTTGACAATATAGAGTTGGAAGATGGTGATATTTATACAGAAAATGGCAGTCGGATGTGATGTGGCAGGAAGTGATTTCAAAGACTGTTGGATGGAAGTGACGTCATCGGAAATGAACCGGAAGTGATGTCATTATGAGGGAGATGGAAGTGACGCTCCCTGGGGATGGCTGAGTGGTTCCATAAATTTGTGCGTTGGTTCGGCCGTATACCACGGCCTGGGGGTGGGGATTGTAGCAGTGCTACTATAAGTTAAAACTGCATCTTCCAGCAGTCCCTGACCAGTCAAAGGTGGTCAGAGGGGTTTAAAAGGAGCAGGTGTCCAAGGGAAAAAAAGTATTTTTTGTTGTTGTATTTTGTGTGTCGTTTACCAGTCGGACTGCCTTCTGTTAATTAAGCCATATTTAATCGCTGTGTCCTGGATTGTATTCGTTGTTGGGGTCTGAATCGTCTGTCTACCTGAGTGCTGAGGACTGATTGTGGATTCACGGCATTCCAGCAAGTATAGGAGCACTCCTGAACCATCCATCCGTCTTCACCTTTATAGTGTCTACCGGTAGGACTGTTTCTTCATTCCCTTACAACATACAGATCTCTGGACTTCCTCTCGTCATCTTTCATTACATCCGGTGTGGTATTCCATGGACTTTGCTGTGTGAAGTTGTGTTTTTGTGTTTAATATAATATCGCTGTAGGGGTACAGGGGTGGTATTGTTTTCATTTATATTATTTAATTTCATTATATTCTTTAATTGTTGTAAGTCCCCAGTGTGCTTTATTTTGTCTCTGTTTGTGAGTGTGTGCGGGCGGGCCAAGGCTGGGAGTGTCCCTGGGATCCTCTATATTTATACAGAAAATGGCGGTCAGATGTGATGTGGCAGTAAGTGATGTCAAAGACTGTTGGACAGGAGTGACGTCATTGGAAATGACCCGTAAGTGATGTCATCATGAGGGAGACAGAAGTGACGTCATCATCAGAAACCGGAAGTGATGTCGTCATCATCAGGGGCCGGAAGTGGCATCATTATTGGGAGGGTGGAAGTGACGTCATCATCAGAAGCAGGAAGCGGAAATTACATTGGGTGGCCATTTTGTGAATCCAGAAGTGGTGCAGGTGAGTGAATGGAATCGTTATTTTTCTTCTTTGGTTCTGATGAAAGAGAGAGAGGCGTTAGTACCATAAATCAACCCTTCATTTTGCGATATTTCACTCACTTCC